>NC_054536.1:16560564-16871988 GCF_017654505.1 Polyodon spathula | reverse complement strand
ACATGGTTTATTTAGATTTCCAGAAAGCTTTTGACAAAGTCCCGCACAAAAGATTAATTCTCAAACTGAACGCAGTTGGGATTCATGGAAACACATGTACATGGATTAGGGAGTGGTTAACATGTAGAAAACAGGAAGTACTGATTAGAGGAAAAACCTCAGAATGGGGTGTGGTAACCAGTGGTGTACCACAGGGATCAGTATTAGGTCCTCTGCTATTCCTAATCTACATTAATGATTTAGATTCTGGTATAGTAAGCAAACTTGTTAAATTTGCAGACGACACAAAAGTAGGAGGAGTGGCAAACACTGTTGTAGCAGCAAAGGTCATTCAAAATGATCTAGACAAGATTCAGAAGCACTATTAAGACCTCATCTTGAATATTGTGTGCAGTTCTGGTCACCTCGCTATAAAAAAGATATTGCTGCTCTAGAAAGAGTGCAAAGAAGAGCGACCAGAATTATTCCGGGCTTAAAAGGCATGTCATATGCAGACAGGCTAAAAGAATTGAATCTGTTCAGTCTTGAACAAAGAAGACTACGTGGCGACCTAATTCAAGCATTCAAAATTCTAAAAGGTACTGACAGTGTCGACCCAAGGGACTTTTTCAGCCTGAAAAAAGAAACAAGGACCAAGGGGGGACAAATGGAGATTAGACAAAGGGGCATTCAGAACAGAAAATAGGAGGCACTTTTTTTACACAGAGAATTGTCAGGGTCTGGAATCAACTCCCCAGTAATGTTGTTGAAGCTGACACCCTGGGATCCTTCAAGAAGCTGCTTGATGAGATTCTGGGATAAGTAAGCTACTAACAACCAAAAGAGCAAGATGGGCCGAGTGGCCTCCTCTCGTTTGTAAACTTTCTTATGTTCTTATGTTCTTAAGATCACCGCTCGCATCCTGTTCAAGACTCTTGTACTCGCCTACCGATGCCTTGACCAGACTGCACCCAGCTACCTTTCAGACCCTCACATCTCCCTACATCCCCACTCGGCCTCTCCGCTCTGCCTGCCCTAGAAGACTGGCTGTACCTGCTCTATGCTCCCCTGCCTCCAGAGCCTGCTTCTTCTCCAGCCTCGCCCTGCAGTGGTGGAACGACCCTCCTACGTATGTCAGAAACGTCCAGTCCCTGACCACCTTCCGGCACCTCCTCAAGACACACCTTTTCAGACAACACCTGGAAATTTGGGTCAATGGCTGGATTCCCTTCCAATGCGAGTCACCTGTCAGATGACAGGTTAGCTGCTATTTGCAACTGCCCGGCCCTGTTTCAACCAAGGTTCACAGTGCAGTTAGTGTTGTGTCAGAAACTACTGGGTCTGATTGCTGCATCATCTTCAGCCGTTCAACTGGGGTTACTTCACATGCGACCGCTTCAAGCCTAGCACAATGCCTTTCAGACATGGGCTGACAGTGTCTCGTCTGTGCCGGGGAGCGCTACGCTGGTGGAGGCAAGTCCCTCACCTGAGTAAAGGCGTCAAGTGCTCATGACAGATGCGTCCAGCTCTGGTCGGGAGGTGGTCTGGGCAGGTAGAGGAGTCCGTGGATCCTGGACATAAATGTGCTAGAGCTGAGAGCAGTCCACCTCGCTCTGCAATATTTTCTCTTTGTGCTCCGCAAAAAACATGTCCTTGTCCACACGGACAACATGTCAGTGGTTGCGTACGTGGAGGTCCACTAGGCATCGACGCCTTAGCGCACGAATGGCCCAAATTGCCTTTATACGCTTTCCCGCCTATACCGCTGTTCCCTGCTTTCCTCGAGAAGGTCAGGAGAGAGGAGGTGGCAGTTCTCCTGGTGGACCCCAAATGGCCCAGGTGAACCTGGTTTTCGAATTTATGCAACTGCTGCATGGCCAGCCCTGGCAGATCCCGGTGTGTATGGATCTCCTCAGTCGGGCAAAAGGCACCCTCAGGCACCCAGAACCGGGCAGACTCCAACTGTGGGGAACGGGACAGTCTGTCCGCCCTAGGGATCTGAGACGCAGTAGTGAGTACACTACAAAATGCTCGGACTTCTTCCAGAAGAGCATTGTACGCCTATAAATGGAAATATTTTCAAAACTGCTGCATGGCCAGCATTGCTGCATGGCAAGCCCTATAACAGTTATATTATAATTTCTGCAAGATCTACTAGAGGCGGGTGTCGCAAGTAACGTTGAATCAGCTAGGCTGGTCAGTAAAACATTGAATCCCTTTGTATGGAGAACCTCAGTAGCTAAGGCTCATGGTTCAACACTGCCTGTTATAATAATAGACATGAAATTGTTTCTCATCAAGATAAGTTTACATTTAAAATAGTTAGTAATCGTGTGCCCTAGGGAATAAACTGTTTGGTTTGACTCTGAGTTAAAAGATGATGCAACATAAAGAGATGTTGTTTGAAATATAAAATAAGAAGCTTAAACAGATAATAAAAAGTAATTTTAAAAGTAGAGGATAGGTTTTGAAAAAGGTAAACTTCATGTGAACTTTCTTCCCGAATTTTCTGTGCGCCTGTTTTTTAGAGAAAGCCATGCCTGGTAAAAGGAGGTATAGTTGGCACGCAGAGCGAGAATTCTTTTATCAAAAGGATCATAGCGTCAAGGTTAAAATTTAACGAAGGAAATTATCTTCTCACCCTAGAAGAAGGGGGAACATTGCTCATCGCTGGAAATTAGGAAGAGTGGTATACCACTAGCAAACCGGTTTTAGCTGGTTTGTGTGCTACTGAAAAAAATAGGAGGTCGTCCGCAGTTCAGCTGAGTTCATGCTGTTAAGAAACTCATAGGACAGAGACATTATAGTCTTACACTTAAATAAAAAACAAATAGATTATCCATGAAGAGATACTCTATATTGGAAAAACATAAGATGGAAGTTCCCTATAATATCTGTTAAGCACACGCCTGTTAAGAGAGAAGGAAAACTAATTTGAAAAATAAAATGGTGTAAGGGAATATGTACTTAGGCACCAAATACACAATCAAATATAATCATAACTGATAGTGTTGTATATATTTTAAACAGCACTCATATACTCAAAGTAACATTATTCTTTTTGTATACACATATAAAATAAAGGAATAGTGAACTATATTTCACCTAACTTTTTAGATAAAGGAGGGGTAGAGAAATGAGCGGATGAGATCATGGTCAAGTGTTTGGAAAGGGTGTCATATCTTAAAAAGTTGCTGACATATGGCTCTAAATTTTTAGGTTGTTGCGTGCCAAAGAAAGATAAGAAGTGTCTAAGTCTCTCCATGTATTGCAATGGAGACAAAAACCTATAAAAACTTATGTCTTTTACAATGAGGTACCACAATCAAGACTCAGCTTGGCAGAGTGACGTGGTCCATCATTTGCAGATCTCCACAAGACAATTCTGATTCCTTTGTTCACGCTACTTTTCCTTATAATAGGAGGTAAGCATATTATCTACATTATTATATCTCACATGTATTGGGTGTATTGCTATAAGGTATTGAAACTATGTTTTAGTTTTTGAGAGAGTGTTATATTGAATGAACTGAAATATAGAAGTGGTTGCTTTTTTAGACCTCGTGTATAGCTGGCCCGGTGGCTGCACAAAAACATCTAAGTGTATGAGGGTGCTCGGAGGTTACATCCTCCGATAAAGGACGTCCTCTCACAATGGAGTCTAGAGGTCGTACTGGAGGCTCTCACCTCTGCTAAGCAGGTCAGTGAGCTACAGGCTCTGTCAGTGCACAGTTCCTGTATGCACGTTTGGGACGATAGAATCAAGGTATCGTTGCAACAAACCCTGTTGTCTCCTTCATTTCACTTGAATCAATCAGTGGAACTAGAGGTTTTCCACCTCCCACCCCCTTTGGTGTAGGAGTCAAATAGGAGATTACATTCCCTCTGCCCAGTTCCGACATTGAGATGCTATGTTAATAGAACGAGAGCTCTGCGTCAGTCTGACCAGCTCTTCGTTTGTCATGGTGAACGGACCCGAGGTCAAGCCCTCTCTAAGCAGTGACTGTCCCATTGGATTGTGGACAAGGTTTCAACTGAGTATACTAATGCCGGCCTACTCCCAACTGGGAGGGTGGCCACACACTCAGTCAGAGGTGTGGCTATGTCATGGGCCCTCTTCAGAGGTGCCTCGTTGACCAATATATGTACTGCGGCTACCCCGCGTACATTTACAAGGTTCTACTGACTTACTATTGTAGATCCCTCTATGCCTTTAATAGGCACCAGGGTCCTTGAGGTTGCACGCTCACACCACCAGCCCTAGATAGTGCTAGAGAGATGTCCCTCAGATGCTGTCCACTCATTCTCCCTCACGACGGCTGTGGTATACTTTCCCAAAAGTGTAATTGGCGGTCATCTTTGAATTGAAAGTGAAAGATAGGTTACGGATGTAACCCCGGTTTCCTGAAAGAGAAGATGACTGCCAACCTTGTGAGGTCGCATCACTCGCATTTGCGGATTCAATGCAAAGAGACTGATTCTCCGCTCAGTGACTATTTATTACCCTGGTGAGGCGGGATCCGAGGACGTCACTCCGCGGAGGGGCCTATCGGAGCTTTGATATAAAATGCTCAGCAAATATCCCAAAAGTATCATTGGCAGTCATGTTCTCTCTCAGTTGTGCATTCGATCTTTGCATATGCCCTTAAATTTCTTGTGATTGAAAATGACGATTTAATTAGATCGCCTCCAGTATGACCTTAAATGATAACATGATTCATATTATTTTAGTGAATCAATACATCCAGACAATTTTAAATACACGAATAAAAAGCAAACTGTTAATCCCTCGTATAAAGAAGTTATGAAGGAAGATGAAGGAAAAGCTTAACATATTTACAAGGTCGAGTCATTTTTCAAGAGACCAGTATACATGTTGTCTGTTATATTAGCAAGGAGCCGGTTGATTATTAAACCATCTGTAGCCAAAGAAACCATTTTGTGATTTTTGGTTTCCTTCACAAAGAACTTTGCGAGTACTTCTTTCCGGCATTCATTTTACATGTTTAAACCAACATTTCAGAAGATACAGTAATTGAGAGCATTAATAATTGCTTAATAATGTGTATCAAAAATATGTTAAGGGTTATTGCCTTCTCTGTAAACTAACGGTGTGGCTGTCCACAGTGTCACTGTTATTGATAGTTCCGGTACATTTTGGTAATGCCTTAACTTCAAGGACATTGTGTTGTGCAGATCTACCATTAGGTGGCACTAAAGTACGAAGCGCTGCGGGTGATTCAGATCATAAGAACATAAGAACATAAGAACATTAGAAAGTTTACAAACGAGAGGAGGCCATTCGGCCCATCTTGCTCGTTTGGTTGTTAGTAGCTTATTGATCCCAAAATCTCATCAAGCAGCTTCTTGAAGGATCCCAGGGTGTCAGCTTCAACAACATTACTGGGGAGTTGATTCCAGACCCTCACAATTCTCTGTGTAAAAAAGTGTCTCCTATTTTCTGTTCTGAATGCCCCTTTTTCTAAACTCCATTTGTGACCCCTGGTCCTTGTTTCTTTTTTCAGGCTGAAAAAGTCCCTTGCGTCGACACTGTCAATACCTTTTAGAATTTTGAATGCTTGAATTAGGTCGACCACGTAGTCTTCTTTGTTCAAGACTGAACAGATTCAATTCTTTTAGCCTGTCTGCATATGACATGCCTTTTAAGCCCGGAATAATTCTGGTCGCTCTTCTTTGCACTCTTTCTAGAGCAGCAATATCTTTTTTATAGCGAGGTGACCAGAACTGCACACAATATTCAAGATGAGGTCTTACTAGTGCATTGTACAGTTTTAACATTACTTCCCTTGATTTAAATTCAACACTTTTCACAATGTATCCGAGCATCTTGTTAGCCTTTTTTATAGCTTCCCCACATTGTCTAGATGAAGACATTTCTGAGTCAACAAAAACTCCTAGGTCTTTTTCATAGATTCCTTCTCCAATTTCAATATCTCCCATATGATATTTATAATGTACATTTTTATTTCCTGCGTGCAGTACCTTACACTTTTCTCTATTAAATGTCATTTGCCATGTGTCTGCCCAGTTCTGAATCTTGTCTAGATCATTTTGAATGACCTTTGCTGCTGCAACAGTGTTTGCCACTCCTCCTACTTTTGTGTCGTCTGCAAATTTAACAAGTTTGCTTACTATACCAGAATCTAAATCATTAATGTAGATTAGGAATAGCAGAGGACCTAATACTGATCCCTGTGGTACACCGCTGGTTACCACACTCCATTCTGAGGTTTTTCCTCTAATCAGTACTTTCTGTTTTCTACATGTTAACCACTCCCTAATCCATGTACATGTGTTTCCTTGAATCCCAACTGCGTTCAGTTTGAGAATTAATCTTTTGTGCGGGACTTTGTCAAAAGCTTTCTGGAAATCTAAATAAACCATGTCATATGCTTTGCAATTATCCATTATCGATGTTGCATCCTCAAAAAAATCAAGCAAGTTAGTTAGGCACGATCTCCCTTTCCTAAAACCATGTTGACTGTCTCCCAGTACCCTGTTACCATATAGGTAATTTTCCATTTTGGCTCTTATTATAGTTTCCATAAGTTTGCATATAATAGAAGTCAGGCTTACTGGTCTGTAGTTACCTGGTTCAGTTTTGTTTCCCTTTTTGTGGATCGGTATTACGTTTGCAATTTTCCAGTCTGTCGGTACCACCCCTGTGTCAAGAGACTGCTGCATGATCTTGGTTAGCGGTTTGTAAATTACTTCTTTCATTTCTTTGAGTACTACTGGGAGGATCTCATCCGGCCCAGGGGATTTGTTTATTTTAAGAGCTCCTAGTCCCTTTAACACTTCTGCCTCAGTTATGCTAAAGTTATTTAAAACTGGATAGGAACTGGATGACATGTGGGGCATGTTGTCAGTATCTTCCTTTGTAAAAACTTGTGAAAAGTAATCATTTAACATATTTGCTATTTTTTTTCTTCCTCTACGATTTTGCCATTTGTATCTCTTAAACATTTAATCTCCTCTTTGAATGTTCTCTTGCTGTTGTAATATTGGAAAAACATTTTGGAATTGGTTTTAGCTCCCTTAGCAATGTTCATTTCTATTTCTCTCTTGGCCTTTCTAACTTCCTTTTTGACTTGCATTTGCAGATCTGTGTACTCTTTCTGTGTACTTTCTTTTTGGTCCTTTTTTAATGCTCTGTAAAGTGCCTTTTTTCGCTGAATATTTTTTTTAATTGATCTATTAAACCATTTTGGCAATTTAGTTTTACATTTAGATTTGTCTACTTTAGGGATATAATTGTTTTGCGCCTCTAGTACTACGTTTTTGAAGAACAACCATCCTTCTTCTGTGGGTGTTTTCTCTATTTTACTCCAATCTACTTCTGTTAGTCTCTGTTTCATGCCTTCATAGTTTGCTTTTCTAAAATTGTAAACCTTAGCTTTAGTCTTTACTTTTGAGGATTTAAAAAACACTTCAAATGAGACCATGTTGTGGTCTGAGTTTGCCAGTGGTTCTCTGACCTCTGTTTTAGTTATTCTATCTTCGTTATTTGAAAAGACTAAATCAAGGCATGCCTCCCCTCTAGTGGGTGCCTTCACAAATTGTGTTAGGAAGCAGTCATTTGTCATTTCCACCATTTCTATTTCATCCTTCGCGCTACCCACCGGGTTTTCCCATTTTATTTGGGGGAAGCAGGATGCTTCAAAATACAAGTTACTGTTACCGAAGCGCTGGTTCACGGCTCAGTGTCACGAGGCTTCAATATTCCCATCACTATAAAACAGCAAAACTGTATAAATTGCAGCGTACATTTAGCGCTACTGTATTATGTGTATTTATATTATTGCCCAACAGTCCCCGGCTTTACCTCGGGGGGTGCGAGTGATGAACACGTTCCTCTTTGTAATAATTAAGATAATTACAGTAAACTAATTATTAAGCTCAGGTGCTGCGCCCCGACTGGGTGCAAGCTAATTCAGGCGGCTTTATATACATGTAACCAGCGCGCCTCTAGCAAGCGAGTATATCTGTTTCTTTATTGTAAATACAAAAGCGGCAGCGTGGGGGTTTGTCACAGGCTTTAGCAAGAAGGATGGGTATCGTGGATTTTAAGCTTCTTTTAGGGTAAGTTCGGTGTGTTTAAAATCTGTTTGGTTATTCGTTATCGTTGCCGTGTTTCATTGGTATATGTGTGTGTGTGTATTCTTACGTTGCTGCGATGAAGGTGTGTGTGGTGCTTGAGTGCACCCGAGTTTGTATAGAATGTGTCGATGAGTAACATTTATTCTGTCTCTCCCCTCAGGGTTGCATTGTGTATGCTGTTACCTTTGGATGTGAAGGCTCAAGCGCCACCAGGCAAGTGCTGTTTGTTTAACTATTGCATGCTCTTGTAGGCGACAGTCGAACTGCTTAAATGGTTTGAAATGTTACAAGTCGTCTCTGTCCAAGAACGGTCTTGCTTTTAAAAGCACATTATCTGCCCGTATAACCCGTTGTGTTGCGCATTTAACTGTACAAACCACTCGGGTGTGTACCGGTTAGTTCTTTGTGTTGAGTAAAGTGTAGTTAGCGAACTATTGCAAGTATCGCCTCTCTGCCCGCAGGAACCTTTGTTAACGAGTGTCGGGACCGATACTTCTGGATGACGACTAAAAGAAGCTTCCTAATTGGAGGGAATTTCCGCTTCGATATCATTGGTAAACAGGATTTGCTCGGTAACAGTAACTTGTATTTTGAAGCATCCTGCAAATGCATACAATTAAACGTCTTTGCTTTTAGGTAACGACGGCATTCACTCTCTGGACGATGCCTACTCCGCATCCTGTGGATTTACCTACTCCGTTAATATCCCCGGCGACCTGGTATTCAGAGCTTCTTTCCTTGCTTGTCACGTCTCCAGCAAGGTGCGGCCACACGACCAGCTCCGTATGTATGCCACTATTTATTACAAGCCCGTGTCGCCATGTTAACCTAATGGCTTTTCATTTTCAGGATGATTCAGAGTTCAGCTTGAGATTCCGTTTCGTTCGCATCGACCAGTTCAGCAGAGAGACTTACTTCCCGTTCTCTATGACCTGCAGTATGGCCAAGCAATGGTACCCCCGCGAAATCGTCTGTGAAGAGAACTACATGGAGGTAACCCTTTACAATCTTTGTTCCATTGTGGTAGCCCAGTTGCAATAAACAAATGTGTAATCTAATTCAACCACTGTGGTCCCTTATTTAACTTGTCAACATATTGCAACTGGTTTAGGACAGAATACCAAACAGTAATTTGCAAGTCTTGCACAGAATTAACTATTGGAGTGTCTGGAAACTTGCATCTTTGCACTAACTATTGTGCTGCCACCTGCTTCCCATATCTGCATAAATGTGCACTTTTTTAAAAATGTTTACAGCTTAACCTGACGAGAAACCAACAAGGTTGTTTTTCACCCAGATGCTCCAAATGGGTTCTGTAAATTTCATGGCTCTACACTTTACGTAGACTTCCCCCTCCTTGAAGCACTTGCTACACTTCAGCAAGGCTGTGCTTCACAGATTTGGCATTCAAAATTCCAGAGCAGCATCTGGTTCTCTCCATAGGCAATTTTCCAGACTTCACCCACCCTATGTGGAATTCCACTCTAGCTAAAGCGCACTTGTGGAAGTGGATGGTAATTGAAACTGCACGGACGTGCTAAATAAAATGTTGCTGTACAGCAGTTTAGTGATCATGTAAAATGATCATTCAAGATATTTCTCCCCCTCCCCCATGCATTTCTAGATTGCTTTAGATGATTGTTTCTGTGTTTGTTGGTGCTAATCCCTTTTTCCAGTATAGTCCCGTACCTGCTAACGGGGCTCCTCTTTACTGATCTGGCATCTACTTCTAGTAGAGTGACGGGCTCAAAGATCATTACGTATAGGGAGCTCTGAACCTAATTGGTTGTGTAACAGTATCCCCTTTTCCTGTAGATTTCTGTAAGGAGGAATGTGCCAGTTATTGCTCAGGAAGGGATGAATACTGAAGACTGGCAAGCTGCTCTCCCTGCAGTGAGTAAAACCACTAATTTGGTCTGAAGATGTTCCTGCAGCATAGCAATTTGTATAGGGTAGAATACAAGCTGCTATCCAGCCCACAGTAGCATCTTGCTGGCTGCTGTATAGCTCATCTTTAGTAAGACACGATTGCAGTCTGCAAATGCTCACGCTGCCTTCCTATGTACTAACCTGGAGCTACGGGTAATTCCGCCACAGATTTGTAACTTGGTCAATGACTTTGCTCCACACAACTTGTGCCCCTTGTAATTTTGTAGTCTATGCAGGCATGTGACTTGCTGCTCACCTGTATAAATGAAGTGTCTTGAACAAGCTTTGGAGCTTGGGTCTTGACTACTACAATCACTCTATACTTTCCCAGTCAAGCTGGTTACTTGCCTCCTACCCCAGTCCCTAGACCTTCTGCGCAGCTGCTGTGTCTCCTGTGTTCCAGGCCCAGGAAGCTGTAATGTCAGTGTGGCAGGTTGTGTTCCACAAGACTGGACAGCCAGCAAAATCCATGAATGCCTCCCTGGCTCAGTCTTGGGGCTACGTGATCAACTCCACCTCCACTAGGATCCTCTTCCGCTCACCCTATAACATGCCTGAATCGGAAAGGCTTACAGTAAGACCTCTACAAAATTGCCTTTAACTGGAGGGGGGGAGAGTTGATGGGTTCTAAATATTTACTTCTGTAGTGTGTTAAGCAGAGGTCCATGTAGGTGGGTGTGCCAAGGTTCCATATTGCTCCATTAGTGTCTCAAAGCACACTTGTATCACTGCTGTGCTTGAGCTCATTCCATGTTCTTCCAGGTTAATGGAATCCAAGTGGAAGCAATCCGGGCAACTGTCTTCTACAAGCAAAGGTGGATGCTGCTATTGGTGGACACTTCCGCTGCCTGTACCAAGAGTAAGATCTAATGCTTGGCTGTCTTGCCATGGTCCAGAGACCATGTGAAACTACTGCCATAGTGTGGTCCTTGTTAACTGGTCAATTCTAGTAGGAATTCTTTTGTAACCTCTCTGCATGCTAGCACTACAGATTCCTTCAACCAAGGGCTGTGATCATGCCATTTTCTCCATTGGCCATTGATTGCCATCTGCTTGGACTTGTATAGGATTCCCTAATGGAGCAGTTAAGCAAAAACCTCTTTTTCCCTCCTAGATATTGGTACCTTTGATGGTACACATTTGGCCTGGGTAGCACCCAGAGTCCTCACTCCACTGGTCCTGCATATAGAGAAGTTCCAGGACAAGGATATTTCCATGGGTGTGGAAGGGAAGCTGCTTGACCTTGCCACTATCCAAAGACGGAGCTATGAACTGAAGGTCAATGAGACCTTGATAGAAATTGCCATTCCTTATGGAGCAGAGGGTGGCTACCTAAAGGTAACAAGGGGGGGGGTTTACAGAAGTGGGTGGAGGGTTTGGCTATGGAGTTCCTTCACTGACAGCCAGGTAGCTTCTGGATGTGTTGCAGACTCCTTGTATCCCTAGATTGCATGCCCTTGGTGTTTTTTCTGTAAAACACTTTGACCACACTATCCCAGACACCTGGTTCATGCTCCCATGGCAGAAGTGTTGGCTGTCCTGAGTAAATACATAGTTAATTTATGTTGAGCTGTTCCTTGCAGACTCCATTGGCCAATGAACCTTCCAGCCTTGGTTCTGATGGCTTTTAATGGAGTCAACTTTAATCTTGTGACCGTGCCCTTCTGTCTCTCCAGAGTCGTGTCATAAATAACCAGTACAACCGTATCTACGCCATTGACCTATACCTTGAGCACCAGTGGGCAGATGACCTGTGGGAAGTGACCCAGCACCGCTCCTTCAAGCCAGTCCGCACCCCCTTCATTGCTGAGACCCCCTTTGTTGTCAACAGTGAGTACACTACTTGCCAGCATGGAATTTAATGGCCTTGTGCTGGTGCCAATGTGTATTGCAGCCTAAACCATGATGGCCCCCTTTAGGCCTGCCTTTGTTCTTTCCCCTGGGAGTTCCTGGACTATAACACTAGACCTGGCTATAAATCTGTAATGCTAACCTCTAAATGTCTGTGTTCCTAGATACCATCCCAGCAGAAAAGGTCTTCACGGTGACCCTTGGCGTCTTCAACCCTGACGTTGAGCTGAAGAACTTCACCATCAATGGGGTTCCTTTGACCCTTCCTGAGGCCATAAACCAAGGCATTGTGCTAACTGAGGTCCACCACCCCAATGGCACAAAGTCTTTTGTCCTGAAGGTCCCCTTCACCCATCCACTCATCCCACAAAAGGTAGGGATGAAAGCAGGCCTGTACATTAGTGGCTCAAGATCCAAGCTATACTGGTCTATTCTCCAGTACAGTTGCTGACTTTGTTCCTGCTTGCACCTTTTTTTTGTTCTTCTGGCAGTATATTGGCAATGGTGTCAGGGAGTTTACCTTGAATATCAACTACACCTTGAACATCATCCCTGAGAATGAGCCTTATTTCCACCCTGCAACCATTGTGTGTCAGATTAAGGATGTCGGTAAGTATTGGGGCTGGGAAGTGTCGCCGAACACCGACTGGACCAATTCTCTCCCAACCAAAGGATTGAATGGGTTGTGTGCCCACTCATGGAATTGGTGTCTCCACATTTTTCAATTTGAGCTAGTTTGTAAGCCTCCAGAAAATGTCATGCATGCAAGCTAGCATGCTGTCACCTTTTTTTAGGCTTTGCATACAGCTACCACACTAGCAGACATGCACCCCTATTGGTATCATCTTAATAATTGAAGTTTATGATCACTGCTGGCCAGAAACTGCTAGCGCTCGGCTAAACCCTGAACTGTATATGGCATTACTAAAGGTGGATTGTTTTTTATTGGCCTTGCAAGGTGAAGTGTTTTATTTTTGGATTAGTTATGCTGGAATACCTTCTTTGAATTCAAAATCATGTAGGATCTCCCTTCTATTGAAATTGGACTGGACAATGCTTCTAGTGAATACAAAGAAACAGTTATTGGACCTAAAATAGGTGCAACTAAATGCAGAAAGGAAGAATGAACTAAACAAAGATTCAACTCCCCACTCCTGAAAGCTGGTTAGCATTCCTATGGGAGATTCCCTTCAAGGTTAATTTTGTTCATATTTTAAAATCCCTCAAATCTCTCCTGGTTTAGGCAATTCTTGCTCTTGTGAGACTATCTTTGCGTCAAGAGAAACCCTTGTGTAAAGATGGCTTCATTTTTTTTGTATTTCCTTTTAAATGCAGAATGATCATTGCTTTGTAAAACCCACAACAATTTGTATAAATCGCATACAATTGCTATAGTGCTTCAGCTCCAAGCCTGAATTAGAAAGCAATAATACTTGCTGTATCTTGAACAAAACCTTTACTGTAAGGTTGGCTTGGGTTCAGAATGGGGATAAAACTACATGTTAGGCTTCATGGATTTTAGCTTCAACAAAACGGGTACTCCAAGGCCTTCCTGTAGGTGAAGGGTAAGTTCAGGTTCCAGCTTCTGTTTTCCTTTGCAGGGCACCAAATGTCTCTGCAAAAACACATTAACGATGTAGATAGTCCTCCACCAATATGTGCACTCTTTGTCCAGTCATGTCTTTGGTTATTCCTCTGACACTGCTGTCTAATACAAGACAGTGTTTCAAGCTCTGACTTCAAATGGCCCTGACTTGATCACTGGAGAACAAGTTTGATTTGATTCAAAGTACTTGGGGATTTTAGACATCTTCCGCTGCAGACTCCCAAGGCAAACCACTAGCGTAGTACTTTGTCTGTTTTTGGGGGAAAATCTGGATCTCTGTTCAAGCCGGTCACAGGCTGGGTCTTCCGTTGTACACAGAATGGCTTGGCACCCCATCCTTTTCTGTTTGATTCATAAACCAAAGATGAGCCACTGATGCTACAGCATGCTCTTCACTCTTCTCTTGCCTCCCCAGTACTTCCGGTGATCCAGGGCTCTTGTACTGAAAAGAGCATAGTCTTTGAAGTGATGCGTGGGAACATGGACCACCTCTGGGCCATGTACATTGAGAAACACCAGCTTACCTCTGAGCTGGTGGCTCAACGGGGCTACATCATCACCAACCAGACCAAGCTTATTGTGGAGGTGCCGCTCTTCAGTATTGGCTGCATCTACGAGGTAAGTCTGTGGAGGCTACTAGGAATGCCTTCAACTTAGCAGAGCCTCTAGAGGCTGAATTGGGTGTTGTAGGATTACCTTGTCTAGTCATTGTTCTAGTGCATTAACACTAGTACCTAGTATTTGAGCAGACCCAAACCTTGTTAAATCTGCAGTTCTCCCGGCACCACTAGGCTGGAAAGCCTGCTCCTCTGTGGGTTGGTGTGCTTCAAAGTGGGCTGGCTATTTTGAGGAATGTTGCTTGTCTCCTTTTCCAGGATATCTCCCTCCGAGGCCTCTTTGTTCGAGTAGAACTGACCTTGATGGATATCAGGACGCTGTCGGCAGTGCTGTCCTCTGTACAGCGCTGTCAGTTTGCTACCAAGCAGCTGCTGGGTAAGAAGCTGTACAAAGTGGGCTGGACTTTCTGTCTTGTATGCCATGCCACTTGTACACACGTTGGCTATAAACAAGCTGTACCAGGCTCCTTCTCCATTGCTAGAAAGAATATTCCACTGACCATGATGTTGCTTGCAGTTCAGTGCAACAATCCATAATGCCACCTTTCCAAGTTCTAAATGGTCTGCCTGGCCTCTTGCAGTCTGCAGACAAGCAACTGGTATCATTTGGGTGATGCTTCTGCAAGTAAGCCTGCACCATAGCATGATCCTTTTAGAACAGACTGGTGTGAGACCACCTACAGTTCTGGCACAGAACGTGTGCATCACCTAGATTTGTAGGATTTGAGTAACCCAATAAGCTGCATTGGGTTTGAAGTCTTGTCATGCAGTATATATGGGGGATGGACTACAAAGAGCTATGTAATGTTTTCTCTTTAGGCTTGACTAAAGAGAAATGGGATGGTTCTACAGGGTGCTTGTACAAGACTTCTGGTCATAGCTGTAGGTATCCTCTAGAGGCCACTTGGCACATGACTGGTGTGGCAATCTTGAACTGGTTCATGCAGCGAATTCTCTTTGAATGTGTCCTGGTTCAACTTCACCCCCTTCTCTCCAGTGTGCATGCCTAATGGTGTGATGACGGTGGTGGCTGTGACCATGGAGCCCATACCAGTAGTGGAACCCAGCAAGACCACCCTGCTGGACAAGACCTGCAAACCCAAAGAGTTTGACTCAACCAGGGCTCTCTTCACCTTCAGTGTCAACACCTGTGGGACCAGGAGCAAGGTGACCTGAGGTTTCCAGCATGGTGCTGTAAATCATTGCAATGGCCTTTTTATACAGGTTTTGTATTGGTAAACTGTATTGGGAGCAGTAAGTATCCCTAAAGGTGCTGTGGACTTGCCAGGTCTAACTAGCCTGTTTTGAAAGCCCAAGTGCAAGCACCTGTTGGCCTTCTAGGTTTGTTGTTGGAATACAGGATTTTCAAATGGGGCTAGTATTCGGGGGGGTGGAGGGGGGGTACTTTGTATTAATGGCTTGATGTTGTGGCAATGTTTCAGATTGTGGAGAACTACCTGATCTATGAGAATGAGGTGGTGTATACCAGAGCGCTATTCCCAGCCAATGCTCCAGTCATCACCAGGGACTCTGAATACAGGTGAGGATGAACACAACTACCTGAAATGGACACTGCTGAAGTCGGTGGCAGTGTATTCAGACTGGGGGCAAGCTGTCCAGTAGTTAACCAACTACAGGTCTTGGACAATGTAACCTAACTTAATAGGGTGTTGGCCCACCACTTATGGCCTGTATGTGCTGTGGCATAGTCTAGCAGCCTCTGCAGAATTCCAGGAGTGATGTGGCACCATTCTTCCACCAGTCAATCAATTTGCACGTGGTTGCTTGTAGGTGGAAAACACTCTCGGGCGTCACTCCCATAAAATCCATATGTCATGGCGAAGATCAGGGTCCTGGTCCTCAGACCACTGGGGGACCACACGTGCTGTGTGGATGCAGGGGCAATGTCATCCTGGAAGACATCCCACCAATGCAGGAAAATGCAATTGGGGGGGCAAAGATGATCAGTAGCGCATTGGCAGTGAGCTTGCCTTCTAAGGGAATGAGTGCACCCAAACCATGCCAGGAAAATGTGCCCCACGCTACGGAACCACCAGAACCCTTCCCTGTTGGAACCAAGCACTTGGAGCTGTAGAGTTCTTTAGGTTGGTGCCACACATGCACTCTTCCATTTGTTTAACCTGGTGGCTTCATCTGACCATATCTCATTTCTCGACTGCTCGGTAGTCCGTTGCCTGGACTTGCAAACAAGCATTGGCAGATGTGATGAGCTTTTTGTGCACTGTAACCAGACTGGTATCCTGCTTTGTGGCGTTCTTGGTGGATTGTTCATGGAACTGGTTGCTCAAGCTTCAGGTTAATTTGCTGTCATTGATCTGCAGTTGCTCTCCTGTGTCTGCCATGCACTCTGGATTATTGCATGGCTCTCTCAATCCTGGAGTGTGTGCTTCCTTTTTTTGTTTCCCTTGGACTTCCATGCCCACATAACCTTAAACATTGGTAGTGAAACATCCACAAGTTGAGCTGTTCTGGTCACTGAAGCTCATGCCAAACGTGCCCCAACAATTGCCATTTCAAAGTCTGGTCTCCTCTTGCTGCCATGCTCGCCATAATTCTAGGCAACCAAACCTGTCCAGCATGTCTATAAATGACCCTAAGCATGCTGGATGTTGGCTTAACACATGAGCCACACCTGTGTGGAAGCCCTTGTTTTCAATGGACTTGGTGTTTCCATTAGTTTTGGCCTACGTGTGTCTACTTGCTGTAAAGATTAATTCTGAAGGAACCACTTCATAAACTAGCATTTAGACATGCGTATTTGAAAAGACTATCAAACTACGTGATTCTGTGGAACTTCTCTCTCTCTCTCTCTCCTAGGCTGACAATCCGTTGCCGCTACCCCCTCAATGACACTATAAAACTGGTAGCTGAAAGACGGGCTGTCCCTGCCTCCTCCATTGGAAGAGGTCTTGGATCCCTGCAGTTCCACCCTTACAGCTCTGGGCAGACGGGTATGGCTTCTAGTGCCTAGTTTTAGCTTGCCCAGTCCTGGGACACTATTAGTAAACTTTATCCTGACTACCAGTATGAACCTACTACTATGACTCCAATTCTTGGTTTCCCAGGCCAGAAGAAAGCCACGGATGTCTTGAATCTGAAGGCCCGTCTAGCAAGAGGTTGGTATCTGGTACATGCCTTCATTCTCAATTCACTTTAATGGCCCAATTCTGTTCTGGTCTTTTGATCCCTTACCCACCAGGAATGGTGGCTATGCACAAAGAGCTGTAAAAGCATAGCAGTGATGGACGGTCTGTCTTTTCTCCTCTTCCCCCTCCCACCAGATGTGACCTTCTCCCAGTTCTATCCCGAGTTCCCTGTGTCCAAGTCTGGGCTGGAGCCCTTGTTCCTGGAGGTTGGGCTCCTCCATCACCAGAACTTGGCTGACCACCTCATCCTGCAGGACTGCTGGGCCACAGAGACCCCTGAACTGGATGCCACCCCTCAATGGGACCTGATCACTGATGGGTAAGGGGGTGGAGGCTACAAGAGTAAGCGCTCAGATAGTACTGAGCTGGAGTTTCATTGTCATTTTATGCCAGCTTGGCAGAGGGCTAAACTTTGCTTGCTAATGTTTACTGTGCTGTGGACTTGCAGTAACGGTTGCATTGCATCATAACCTGGCTGCCTAAATATACGTGACTTGTAATCCTGTCTGTGCAATGGCCTTTTCCCTCTGGTGGGAACTACATGTGGCCTTTTTTTTTTTTTTTGAGGCACTGGAGTGTTTACCCCAATTTCTTTTTAAACTAGGGTTTGCTGAAACCTCATTACCCAGTTTGAAAGACGGTTAATTTATACTGTGGTACTGATGCTTATCTGTATCCAGTTTTACATACTCTTTGGGTAGGTTTCGTGTTCAGGAATCCTACATGTTGCTGCTGCTAGCTGTGTTTGTTCCATGGACAAAGCCAACATAGCAATTTACCTAACAAATTGGTCAATTAACTGGTCTATAACCGTCTTGCTGGGAAGATCAGAGCATAGTCTAATTGCATTTTAGGATGAAGGTATTCAATAGTGGTGAACAAATTGCATGTATAAATATTGCACCCAATAAATGTATTGTATGATTTGTCTTCAGTGTACACAATCAATTGCTGACCACTCGAGGTGGTCAAGTAATAGATGGTCAAAGACCATGAAATAAGGTCTTTCTATTCATTGGAATGCCACTAGTCTTGGAATATGCAATAAATATTTATTGCATAAGATCACATCCCAAAACGAACCAAGCCAGTGTAACATTGTACCGAGCCAAGCATTCAGTACAAGCAATGGGGAAGAAATGACAACCCAATATTCACTGAGCACAGGGGTTTGAGAACCAGTAAGGAAAGAAACATTCTCCATTCCATGCAAACACTCGGATTGTCATTAGTCGTGGCAAGTAAAAAAAACCCTGCAGCTTATACTGAGGGGGGAAAAAATAAGTAAACTCTCTCTCTCTCTCTCTCCAGTGCTCAAAGTAAACTTGAGATCTAGTTCCAAGTCCGTGTAATCGTACCATCCTCTAGGAAAAACTCCTAAGCATTCTTTGTTTCAAACCCAATCCCGGGAACCTGGTCGTCATGACCTCCACAGCAGTAGGTAGTTCTATGAACTAATTTATTTGCACACTTACTCTAGGAAACAACCAAACCTGGCCATGGTTAATTGTCAAACCGCCATAACTTTTTAAATGATTTCTGACTCGGACACTCCTTCCTCTCCCGCCATGCACTAGCAGTGCTACCTGGATCCTGGAAATCCTAATGTCGCTGCCCCTTTATCTTGTGGCAATGTTTATTTTCAGTTGAACACATGGCACATATTTGACCGATCGTCACAATAACAAACGTGTAAGTCTTTGGCGGCTTTAGGATGCAGTCCTTTCCTAAAATACATGCCTCCTGTTCACCCATCAAGCGCCATGCCTTGAAACCCAGTGTGTCATTGCCTTCTAATGTGTCTTCCTTCTTTGCAGCTGCCTGGCCAGTGGAGACTCCTACAAGACCCAGTTCCACCCAGTGTCTGCCAGCGCTCTCGCAAAGAGCCCCCACCACCTGAAGAGGCTTGAGATCCAGGCTCTGTCTGTTGAAAACCATGCCCTGTGGCAACAGGTTGGTGGCATTCGGCGAGCTCAATACTGAGCCTTTTGATCTGCAGTCTCACCCTGGGGTTAATGGACATCCAGCTACTCCAGGTTTTGGGGGGGGGGGGGGCAGTCCTGCTCTAGAATAGCTTTTACAGGCTGAAATATTGGCTGGCTGTGTGTTTGACTGAACTCTGGCTCCAACTGCCTGACCTGCCCTTCCTGTTTTGCAGATGTACTTCCATTGTCTAGCTGTGGTTTGTGCTTCTGAGAAGGCAGGTGTCTGCAATAAGACCTGTATCGCTGGAGATAAAAGATCAGGTAGGCATGGTATCTGACCTCTCCTGCAGTAGATAGGATGCCCATTGTATGTTCTATAAAACTCTCAATTGCTCCTTGGATCTAACGCCTCCTTTTGGGTTATGTCTTCCAGGCCGCAGTGTTGAGCTGGCTGACTCTGTCAAAGGCTATGCTTCTGCTGGACCAGTCCAAATTGTACCCGAGGGGGAAGCAGCCGGTAAGCAGTAAAGCACAAAGATGCTAATCTCCTGCCTGCCTTTGTATTTGAGTTCCATCTCCATGGTGATGGAGAAGGGTAGGAAACTGCTGCCGCTTTGGCGCTTGCGTGGCAAGCTTCATGTATTGCTCCAAAGGGAACCTAGAGCCAATATGGCACAGGCAGGGGCTGTAGTTTCTAGAGATCAAATGCTTGTCCCAGGCACTGTGTAGAATGTAAGCAATAGCTGTGTTTGCTAACTAGCACTGCCTCGTTCCCCAGTGGACGTGTTGGGTATTGTGTAGCTTCCTCACGGTCCTAATACTTGCCATTGTCTGTCTGCTTTCAGGTGAGACTCATCTGGCCCCCTATATTCCAGTCTTGGCAGTTGCAGTGGGAGTTCTTCTACTTGCTGTTGTAGTTTTTGCTGCCAAAGCTGTGTGATGACTCTCTCTAATAAAAACTTGAATGTGTAAACTTGTGTGTGGGGTTGTTTTTTGTGGCTAGATCTCACTCTTTCATTTATTGATGCTTCAAAGGCTCTGAATAAACGGAGTAAGGTCTGGGGTATTGGATGCCTCCAGTCTTAAGCTAACATTTGTGTCCTCTTTCGGTAACTTGCTCTGCAATGCATTTGCTTGCTAAACGAATGTGATGCTTTTAGCCATGACCTGTATTTCCAATATCAATTGGTCCTTCTCTTCAAAGACATTGTACTGTGCAGCTGTAGTATTAAAGGATGCTAAAGGGGCTGGTGTCATGTGAACATTCCTGCAAACCTGTGGCTCAAAAGGCTTGGTGACTTCCAAGGGTTTATTTTCTTTCCCCCATCACTGAGTGGCTTCCAATGTGTGATATCAACACATATGCTGTGCCCGTGGCTATGAGCTTTGTGTAATGGAAAGCTCTGCTTTCAGTCACCTACGTTACTGAGATGCACAAATCAATTCTGAGCAGGCCTAGGGGCTGTTTCCTGCACTGTAAAAGCAGTTTTCCCAAACCTCTTCCTGTCTCAATGTTCTCAAACTTCTATATAGGTGCTTGCTGCATTCCAAAGAACAGCTTCCTGGAATTGTCAAACACAGCAGTGCTGACAGCCTTGGTTGTTGAGTTCTAGCAAAGACAGGCCATAGATGCATGCTGTGAAAGCTCTGTTTTACGAGCAGCAAACTGGAACCCAACAGAGCGGTTTCAGTATCGCTCACCGCTTCCCTGCGCTCCGTCGCAGGCAGCTTCTCCCCACCCTGGAGCGCTACCCTGCCTCCCAGGATGACACGCCCCCAAAACCCATTATCAATTGCTTGAACCAAATATGGGAAAGAATAGAACATTTCTTTTAAAAAAGCAAGCAATAATGAACAACTATGAATGCAAATATAGTAGAATTACATGAATCCCCAACATAACCCACTCCCCTGCTGCTCGGCTGTACGCAGACAGCGCCGTCAGCTGCACGTTGTGAAGCCTCTGGCAGTGAAAAGCGGGTCCAGAACGCCTGTGCTCATTACTATAACTATATAGTACGTATATATTTTCAATGGGAAAAACTTATTTGAAGTAACGTTAAGATTTTGTTGTAATAGTGGAAAAGATTAGGAAATTGCAACTTAAGGTAGCCACGCAAGCTTAACTGCACCCTTATGTATATGTTTCCCGTTACCCTTGACATCAGCAACGACATGACAAATTCTCCCCAAAGACTGGCCATAGAGACATAACAGTGGGAAAACTTTGTCCTTGTCATTGGTAACATGTTCAGAAACTGCAGAAATCTGCAATTGTACCTAAACATTTTAATGACGTAATTGGCTTCCAACGTAACAGTATGTTAGCAAGCATTCATAGTCAACTGTAAAGTTTGAAAGAACAATGGTTAATCACATTGCAAACGCATACATACTGCAGAAAATGCAGTGTCTCCTTTTACCACATGAAACAGTGCAGTTTATATAACAAAGCCATTGTTGCAAAGACAGAATTTTGTTGGTATGAATATGGCTGATAGCGTTTGGAGAAATATTGCTTGTTCAGTTCCAGTAATGCATAGGTCTCAAATTTATTATATAGCACTACTGTATTGTGAGTTTATTGGTTTTACTTAGAACATTGGTGAAATAATTAACTTGACAAGCATTATGGGAATGCTAATGGAGTTAGTGAACATGTTACCAATCACAAGGACTGTGATTTCCCAGTGGTATGTCTGTATGGCCAGTTTTCGGGGAGAATATGTCATGTGCTTAGTGATGTCATTGATGATGTCATTTGTAAAGTGAAGTGTGACAAGAAACATACACAAAAGGGTGCAGAGTTAAGGTTGCGTGACTACCTTAACTTGAGATTTCCTAAACTTTTGGACTTTTGCAACCAAACCTTAACGTTACTTTAACAAAGTTTTTTGCCATTGAATTTCCTTTGTTTTGGAAAACAACAACCACATCTGCCACATAATGCAGTTGTGGAAACACAACTTGCGACACTGAAAAGCACAGAAGAAATAGACATGTACCACGTATGTAATGTTTTTTGTTTGTTTGTTTGACAGATTTATTGAAGCCAAATGAAATGTTGAAAATGTTAATCCCTGCCCATGAGGCTGGAGAGGTGGGGACAGAAACGACTGTACCTGAGAATGGAGAGGGTGTATAATAAGTAACATTAAACACAGGGTCACCGTCATTGTTTACGTTTTATTATGTCAAATCAGAGAGCAGTGAACAGTTTTAAAACCTGCCTAGAGCCCCAAAGATTTGTTTGTGGGATGCAATGGTATAGTTGAACTCCAGTCAGTACCAGAACAACAAAAGAGAGGGGGGAAATAAAAAAATCCTCAAACATGTGCATATATATATATATATATATATATATATATATATATATATATATATATATATATATATATATATATGTTTATATGTGCTTATAAATATATGTTTCCCTAGTGTGGAAGGCACAAAAACATTATTACTGATTACCAATTTTAATCCAGACAGAAACACAGATGTGACCCGTGTGTGCTGAACTACATATCCCATGACTCCCTATTCAGTGCAATGCAACGGTCACATGTTGCTCTGCCTGCAACGACGTCAGACATCAATGATGTCAGACCGTTATCTTTCGGGTTCCATTTCTGTAAAACTAGGCCTCCATTAGCATTGCCATAATGCTTGAACGTCTACACGCCCGGGACTATGTGTATGCCGAGCGTGGTTCCTTACTTTGCTATACTTTTTGAGATACAGATTTTTTATTTTTTATTAACCCCCCTTTTGAGCTGATTGTAAAATCAACTTTAAACAGGACCTTCGTTCAAACCTTAACTCATTTCTGCATTCATTTTCAAGCTTTATAGCAGCAACATTTTCATGGCATGTTCAAACAACCTTATGACAATTGAAAACCTTCTTTTTTTTAAATGGCAGGCAACATTGTGATTGTTTCCATAAATATAGACCTCATGCTAAACTAAGAAACCAAAATAAAACCAAGCTGTATCTTTTACTTAGAATAGTAAGCACAACTGAAATGTTTAAAAGAAAAGCACTTTACATAAACCTTTCTTTGGTATATAGCAACATAACCTTTACTATTTTAAATAAGAAGGGGCCGCCGTTCTATTGACGGTGTAATAAGTATATGTTCGAGGCATTGGCCAGGGGTTTAATTGGGTTAATTAATGAAAGGTCTGGAATGGAAGTGGCGAGTTTGTTAACCCTCTGGTGACTGTACTGTGGAAAGGGATTTTTTTTTTTGCCTGGTCTGCGTACTTTCTACAGGCGCCACCTCTCCATAAAGGCGGAAACAATGACGTTGAGAGATGGATACGCTGTCCACTGTGAATTTTGCTGAATTTTAAGCATTCTTAAAATCCATGCCTTTTTAAAAGTTGTATTACTAATTGCATCTGATATTAAAAAATACTAATTAGATGTCTTTCATGCACAATTCATTGGATGTATACATGTGGAGATTATTAATTGTGTTTACAATTAAGTTTGTAACGTTAATGTTGTTCATGTTTTACAATAAGTATTTTTGATTTGCGTCTTTGGGTCGTTTTTATTTTCCTTATGAATGTTGATGAATAAACTTGGTCAAATTAGAAATCTGCGGTTTTATATTTTAGATAATGGTTCTTTAAAAATTCCTAAATGATGGATAATCATAACCTTTTTATCTCAGGTGATGTTTTCCGAAGGTAATCTAAGAAAAGGGGACGCTAATCGATCTTTACAATGTATAATATAATAATACTTATAACAACCTTTCTGTTTCTGTGCCAGGATGAAAAAGGTTTCTGTAGATCGTCTGCTGCGTTTTAAGTCACAGTGTTGATTCCCAATAAGCACAATAATAACTGCCAGCATCGTTATCTTCCACGCTGGTTATAATGAGATTGCAGATGGACTCCTCGCTTAGTTTTTCAGCTTTGAAATGGTCTTTATTAAAACCTTGGTCGTTTTCATGTTTTCCGTCATTCTGGTAGTACAATATCCTCTTTAAACCTTCCCCAGGTCTCTGTCTAGACCAATGTATATAAGCATCATTAATGTTGAACCCGACGGCTTTACAGCTGAAAGTTGCTCTTCTTCTTGTTGGTCTTGTGACAGACACCTGCGACTGTTCTAAAGAGACAGAAAACACTCCATCTGAAATAATAGAAGAAAAGTGATAATGCGATTCATCCGAATCACCATGATAAAATGCTGCTTCTATCGTGAGTTTAGTTTAGTAACGCATCTGAAGTTATATTACAAGTGCTAGTTTATATGAAAAATAGATAAACTCACAAAATAACGTAATGAAAATCATAAAGAATCTCAATCCAATCATCTTGAAATCTACACCAACAGGACAGCGAAGAGTACTTCTTTCTTTGGTTTAATTAGCAGGTACCAGCAGAGCCCAGTTGAAACAGATCGCTGCAAACATTCTCTGGTCTGTAGTTTTCCAAAGGGGTGTGTTTCTCAAGATTGTACAGACAAAGAGGAAGTGACTCGCACACGACGGGTTCTTGATTCAGCTGTCTAAAAGCAATCTTAAATTATGCACGCAAACACCAATCAAGCTAGCAGTGCCTTCTTTCGATTAAATGTTACTTTCTCACAATTATAGTCCTTTTTTAAAGGCGGTGAACATTCAATAAATATGTTTAAGTTGTTACGCTAGGATTGCCTGATTGACTGAATAACTCCTTACTAATTCTGATCCATCATTATCTCACCGCTGACACCAAATGTAGCAGGACAGCATCAGGAATGAGACTCAGAGGCTTTGAAGCTGCAATTTAAGCACTGGGTGCTTATGTTTAATTAACAAAAATACACAAACAGGAACAGTGGCCTAAATAAAAGGTTTAAACTAAACACTACTGTACAAACACTGATGCCAGGCTGGGCATTCGCCTTCACTGACCAGGTAGGCAGAAGCCGGGAAAAAAAGAAACTTTGTCAAACACAACCACCAGAAATCAAAACAACCAACAAAATTGAGTCACTTCAGAATTTTGATGAGCAGAACCAACAACAAGAGAACGAAAGGAACAACATCCAGGACCCTATTGACAGTGGTGACCAGACAGCAAAAAGAAGGGAGGTCATGATTGTTGGGGACTCCATATTGAGAAACACAGCAAGTTCAATTCGCAGTTTGGACCCCCTTACTACAACAGTGTGCTGCCTTCCGGGAGCCTCGGTCAAGCACATCACTGAGAACGTGGACAGGCTCCTAGAACGAACAGGAGACGACCCGGTAGTAGTCGTCCACATCGGTACAAACAACATTGGAAGAGACAGACCAAAATCCCTGCAAAACAAATTCAGAGAGCTAGGAAGGAAATTAAAAGAGAAAACCAAAACTGTGGTATTTTCTGGTATACTACCGGCACCTTGCAAAGGACCATATGGACAGCTGGAAATAATTAATCAAAACGCATGGCTGAAGACGTGGTGCACACGGGAAGGCTTCACCTGTCTTGATCATTGGACCACATTCTACAACGAGGACTATCTGTATAGACGGGACGGACTGCACTTAAATAACAAGGGAACCAGTCTACTTGGAGAAAAAATCCTCGAGCAGGTTCAGAAGCATTTAAACTAGAAAGGAAGGGGGGAGAAATCAACAAAAAAACAGAAGGGAGACCGCATCAAAACAAGAACAACAACTCAGGTAAGACAACCATTAAATGTATTTATCTAAATGCTAGAAGTATCAGAAACAAAATTCTAGAACTTGAAGCTACTGCACTAACAAGTAACTATGATGTGATAGGTGTTACAGAAACTTGGTTGTCTGAGAGTGATGGGGACAAATATAATATTTGTGGGTATACACTGTATAGGAAAGACAGGCAGGACAGAAGAGGAGGAGGGGTAGCGCTATACATAAGAAACAGTCTTGAAGCCCAGGTGTTAAACCTGGACAAAGAAAATTAAGCCGAATCAATATGGGTCAGAATAACGGACAAAAATTCAAAGGGTATAATAATAGGAGCATGCTATAGACCGCCAGATTCAGACGGTGAGCAAAATAATCTGTTATACAATGACACTAGAAATGCGTGTAGCAAAGGAGAAGCCATTCTAATGGGGGATTTCAACTTCCCCCATATAAAATGGGAAAACCCGGTGGGTAGCACGAAGGATGAAATTGAAATGGTGGAAATGACAAACGACTGCTTCCTAACACAATTTGTCAAGGCACCGACAAGAGGGGAGGCATGCCTTGATTTAGTCTTTTCAAATAACGAAGACAGAATAACTAAAACAGAGGTCAGAGAACCACTGGCAAACTCAGACCACAACATGGTCTCATTTGAAGTGTTTTTTAAAACCCCAAAAGTAATGACTAAAGCTAAGGTTTACAATTTTAGAAAAGCAAACTATGAAGGTATGAAACAGAGTCTAACAGAAGTAGATTGGAGTAAAATAGAGAAAACACCCACAGAAGAAGGATGGTTGTTCTTCAAAAATGTAGTACTAGAGGCACAAAACTATTACATCCCTAAAGTAGACAAATCTAAATGTAAAACTAAATTGCCAAAATGGTTTAATAGATCAATTAAAAAAAAAAAAATATTCAGCAAAAAAAGGCACTTTATAGAGCATTAAAAAAGGACCAAAAAGAAAGTACGCAGAAAGAGTACACGGAACTGCAAACGCAAGTCAAAAAGGAAGTTAGAAAGGCCAAGAGAGAAATAGAAATGAACATTACTAAGGGAGCTAAAACCAATTGCAAAATGTTTTTCCAATATTACAACAGCAAGAGAACATTCAAAGAGGAGATTAAATGTTTAAGAGATACAAATGGCAAAATCTTAGGTGAAGAAAAAAAAAAGCAAATATATTAAATGATTACTTTTCACAAGTTTTTACAAAGGAAGATACTGACAACATGCCCCACATGTCATCCAGTTCCTATCCAGTTTTAAATAACTTTAGCATAACTGAGGCAGAAGTGTTAAAGGGACTAGGAGCTCTTAAAATGAACAAATCCCCTGGGCCGGATGAGATCCTCCCAGTAGTACTCAAAGAAATGAAAGAAGTAATTTACAAACTGCTAACCAAGATCATGCAGCAGTCTCTGGACACAGGGGTGGTACCGACAGACTGGAAAATTGCAAACGTAATACCGATCCACAAAAAGGGAAACAAAACTGAACCAGGTAGCTACAGACCAGTAAGCCTGACTTCTATTATATGCAAACTTATGGAAATTATAATAAGATTCAAAATGGAAAATTACCTATATGGTAACAGGGTCCTGGGAGACAGTCAACATGGTTTTAGGAAAGGGAGATCGTGTCTAACTAACTTGCTTGATTTTTTTGAGGATGCAACATCGATAATGGATAATTGCAAAGCATATGACATGGTTTATTTAGATTTCCAGAAAGCTTTTGACAAAGTCCCGCACAAAAGATTAATTCTCAAACTGAACGCAGTTGGGATTCAAGGAAACACATGTACATGGATTAGGGAGTGGTTAACATGTAGAAAACAGGAAGTACTGATTAGAGGAAAAACCTCAGAATGGGGTGTGGTAACCAGTGGTGTACCACAGGGATCAGTATTAGGTCCTCTGCTATTCCTAATCTACATTAATGATTTAGATTCTGGTATAGTAAGCAAACTTGTTAAATTTGCAGACGACACAAAAGTAGGAGGAGTGGCAAACACTGTTGTAGCAGCAAAGGTCATTCAAAATGATCTAGACAAGATTCAGAACTGGGCAGACACATGGCAAATGACATTTAATAGAGAAAAGTGTAAGGTACTGCACGCAGGAAATAAAAATGTACATTATAAATATCATATGGGAGATACTGAAATTGGAGAAGGAATCTATGAAAAAGACCTAGGAGTTTTTGTTGACTCAGAAATGTCTTCATCTAGACAATGTGGGGAAGCTATAAAAAGGCTAACAAGATGCTCGGATACATTGTGAAAAGTGTTGAATTTAAATCAAGGGAAGTAATGTTAAAACTGTACAATGCACTAGTAAGACCTCATCTTGAATATTGTGTGCAGTTCTGGTCACCTCGCTATAAAAAAGATATTGCTGCTCTAGAAAGAGTGCAAAGAAGAGCGACCAGAATTATTCCGGGCTTAAAAGGCATGTCATATGCAGACAGGCTAAAAGAATTGAATCTGTTCAGTCTTGAACAAAGAAGACTACGTGGCGACCTAATTCAAGCATTCAAAATTCTAAAAGGTATTGACAGTGTCGACCCAAGGGACTTTTTCAGCCTGAAAAAAGAAACAAGGACCAGGGGTCACAAATGGAGATTAGACAAAGGGGCATTCAGAACAGAAAATAGGAGGCACTTTTTTACACAGAGAATTGTCAGGGTCTGGAATCAACTCCCCAGTAATGTTGTTGAAGCTGACACCCTGGGATCCTTCAAGAAGCTGCTTGATGAGATTCTGGGATCAGTAAGCTACTAACAACCAAAAGAGCAAGATGGGCCGAGTGGCCTCCTCTCGTTTGTAAACTTTCTTATGTTCTTATGTTCTTAATACACAGAGTATACGCAATACACAGAGTATACGCAGAGCATACGCACAACAGAGGACAGGTTACACTCACCTCCACCACAACCCCCAAACAAAGGATTTTCTCTACCTGTCAACACTATCTTCCAACACACAGAATTTTCATGTAGGGCTTTTGCCCTGCCAATGTCATTTTTTATTTCAAACCAATATCATCACTATGGGAGGAAAGGGTATTTGCTTTGCCAAATAGTGTCTCCTAGATGTATTTGTCACTCCAGTGCAATTGTAATAATAAAGTAATTATGTGCAATATATTGTAGAACCATATTCATTGGATATGTAATTTGCTTTACATTCTTTGGAAGATCGAAGAACATTGTACTGATAATTAGTGCATTTACTACTGTAGCAGAATAGTGTCACACATCTTGAAGAGAAACTGGCTCTTGTGTTCACCTTTCCATCATTAGAATTTCAATGCAAAACATTGAAATGAGACTGTTTTTAGCAGACAAGATTACAAGATGGCATAAACTACACATGTACAAGCGCGCTGACTAAAAATTAGACTTTTTTCTTCCTAAGACAGTATTTGGCATAACACCTGTAGCTTTTAAGCAAGCACACACCAGTGGCTGTTGAATCAAGGTAAATTGTACAATCCAACCCATTTTGTTAGGAAATTTAATTGCACACAAATTGAACAGCCAAGTGACTGTAAAATGTTACAAAGTAGGGAACTTTTAAAAATAAATATTTGTTGTATATTTAAAAGAGGCCTTAGATTCCTGACATTTAAAGAATAGTTGAGTTATTTATTGTGCACCCCAAACTCCAAGGAAAAGAAAACTGAACACGAACAGGTGTACATCTACATTTCCATTCTTTCTTATATCTAACATCCATTTCAACTGCAGCACACAGCAGCTGTGGATTCTGTTAAACCCAAATGTTTTGACTGATGATTTCCTGTAGATGAAACAATTCAGCCGTTCAACTGGGGTTACTTCACATGCGACCGCTTCAAGCCTAGCACAATGCCTTTCAGACATGGGCTGACAGTGTCTCGTCTGTGCTGGAGAGCGCTACGCTGGTGGAGGCAAGTCCCTCACCTGAGTAAAGGCGTCAAGTGCTCATGACAGATGCGTCCAGCTCTGGTCGGGAGGTGGTCTGGGCAGGTAGAGGAGTCCGTGGATCCTGGACATAAATGTGCTAGAGCTGAGAGCAGTCCACCTCGCTCTGCAATATTTTCTCTTTGTGCTCCGCAAAAAACATGTCCTTGTCCACACGGACAACATGTCAGTGGTTGCGTACGTGGAGGTCCACTAGGCATCGACGCCTTAGCGCACGAATGGCCCAAATTGCCTTTATACACTTTCCCGCCTATACCGCTGTTCCCTGCTTTCCTCGAGAAGGTCAGGAGAGAGGAGGTGGCAGTTCTCCTGGTGGACCCCAAATGGCCCAGGTGAACCTGGTTTTCGAATTTCTGCAACTGCTGCATGGCCAGCCCTGGCAGATCCCGGTGTGTATGGATCTCCTCAGTCGGGCAAAAGGCACCCTCAGGCACCCAGAACCGGGCAGACTCCAACTGTGGGGAACGGGACAGTCTGTCCGCCCTAGGGATCTGAGACGCAGTAGTGAGTACACTACAAAATGCTCGGACTTCTTCCGGAAGAGCATTGTACGCCTATAAATGGAAATATTTTCAAAACTGCTGCATGGCCAGCATTGCTGCATTGCCCTATAACAGTTATATTATAATTTCTGCAAGATCTACTAGAGGCGGGTGTCGCAAGTAACGTTGAATCAGCTAGGCTGGTCAGTAAAACATTGAATCCCTTTGTATGGAGAATCCCAGTAGCTAAGGCTCATGGTTCAACACTGCCTGTTATAATAATAGACATGAAATTGTTTCTCATCAAGATAAGTTTACATTTAAAATAGTTAGTAATCGTGTGCCCTAGGGAATAAACTGTTTGGTTTGACTCTGAGTTAAAAGATGATGCAACAGAAAGAGATGTTGTTTGAAATATAAAATAAGAAGCTTAAACAGATAATAAAAAGTAATTTTAAAAGTAGAGGATAGGTTTTGAAAAAGGTAAACTTCATGTGAACTTTCTTCCCGAATTTTCTGTGCGCCTGTTTTTTAGAGAAAGCCATGCCTGGTAAAGGGAGGTATAGTTGGCACGCAGAGCGAGAATTCTTTTATCAAAAGGATCATAGCGTCAAGGTTAAAATTTAACGAAGGAAATTATCTTCTCACCCTAGAAGAAGGGGGAACATTGCTCATCGCTGGAAATTAGGAAGAGTGGTATACCACTAGCGAACCGGTTTTAGCTGGTTTGTGTGCTACTGAAAAAAATAGGAGGTCGTCCGCAGTTCAGCTGAGTTCATGCTGTTAAGAAACTCATAGGACAGAGACATTATAGTCTTACACTTAAATAAAAAACAAATAGATTATCCATGAAGAGATACTCTATATTGGAAAAACATAAGATGGAAGTTCCCTATAATATCTGTTAAGCACACGCCTGTTAAGAGAGAAGGAAAACTAATTTGAAAAATAAAATGATGTAAGGGAATATGTACTTAGGCACCAAACACACAATCAAATATAATCATAACTGATAGTGTTGTATATATTTTAAACAGCACTCATATATTCAAAGTAACATTATTCTTTTTGTATACACATATAAAATAAAGGAATAGTGAACTATATTTCACCTAACTTTTTAGATAAAGGAGGGGTAGAGAAATGAGCGGATGAGATCATGGTCAAGTGTTTGGAAAGGGTGTCATATCTTAAAAAGTTGCTGACATATGGCTCTAAATTTTTAGGTTGTTGCGTGCCAAAGAAAGATAAGAAGTGTCTAAGTCTCTCCATGTATTGCAATGGAGACAAAAACCTATAAAAACTTATATCTTTTACAATGAGGTACCACAATCAAGACTCAGCTTGGCAGAGTGACGTGGTCCATCATTTGCAGATCTCCACAAGACAATTCTGATTCCTTTGTTCACGCTACTTTTCCTTATAATAGGAGGTAAGCATATTACTAACATTATTATATCTTACATGTATTGGTTGTATTGCTATAAGGTATTGAAACTATGTTTTAGTTTTTGAGAGAGTGTTATATTGAATGAACTGAAATATAGAAGTGGTTGCTTTTTTAGACCTCGTGTATAGCTGGCCCGGTGGCTGCACAAAAACATCTAAGTGTATGAGGGTGCTCGGAGGTTACATCCTCCGATAAAGGACGTCCTCTCACAATGGAGTCTAGAGGTCGTACTGGAGGCTCTCACCTCTGCTAAGCAGGTCAGTGAGCTACAGGCTCTGTCAGTGCACAGTTCCTGTATGCACGTTTGGGACGATAGAATCAAGGTATCGTTGCAACAAACCCTGTTGTCTCCTTCATTTCACTTGAATCAATCAGTGGAACTAGAGGTTTTCACCTCCCACCCCCTTTGGTGTAGGAGTCAAATAGGAGATTACATTCCCTCTGCCCAGTTCCGACATTGAGATGCTATGTTAATAGAACGAGAGCTCTGCGTCAGTCTGACCAGCTCTTCGTTTGTCATGGTGAACGGACCCGAGGTCAAGCCCTCTCTAAGCAGTGACTGTCCCATTGGATTGTGGACAAGGTTTCAACTGCGTATACTAATGCCGGCCTACTCCCAACTGGGAGGGTGGCCACACACTCAGTCAGAGGTGTGGCTATGTCATGGGCCCTCTTCAGAGGTGCCTCGTTGACCAATATATGTACTGCGGCTACCCCGCGTACATTTACAAGGTTCTACTGACTTACTATTGTACATCCCTCTATGCCTTTAATAGGCACCAGGGTCCTTGAGGTTGCACGCTCACACCACCAGCCCTAGATAGTGCTAGAGAGATGTCCCTCAGATGCTGTCCACTCATTCTCCCTCACGACGGCTGTGGTATACTTTCCCAAAAGTGTAATTGGCGGTCATCTTTGAATTGAAAGTGAAAGATAGGTTACGGATGTAACCCCGGTTTCCTGAAAGAGAAGATGACTGCCAACCTTGTGAGGTCGCATCACTCGCATTTGCGGATTCAATGCAAAGAGACTGATTCTCCGCTCAGTGACTATTTATTACCCTGGTGAGGCGGGATCCGAGGACGTCACTCCGCGGAGGGGCCTATCGGAGCTTTGATATAAAATGCTCAGCAAATACCTGACAAGCAGGTATATCCCAAAACTATCATTGGCAGTCATGTTCTCTCTCAGTTGTGCATTCGATCTTTGCATATGCCCTTAAAATTCTTGTGATTGAAAATGACGATTTAATTAGATCGCCTCCAGTATGACCTTAAATGATAACATGATTCATATTATTTTAGTGAATCAATACATCCAGACAATTTTAAATACATGAATAAAAAGCAAACTGTTAATCCCTCGTATAAAGAAGTTATGAAGGAAGATGAAGGAAAAGCTTAACATATTTACAAGGTCGAGTCATTTTTCAAGAGACCAGTATAAATGTTGTCTGTTTTATTAGCAAGGAGCCGGTCGATTATTAAACCATCTGTAGCCAAAGAAACCATTTTGTGATTTTTGGTTTCCTTCACAAAGAACTTTGCGAGTACTTCTTTCCGGCATTCATTTTACATGTTTAAATTACTATGGATTACGAAGCACCCAAGATACCTTACCATGTACTTTGTATGTAAACCAACATTTCAGAAGATACAGTAATTGAGAGCATTAATAATTGCTTAATAATGTGTATCAAAAATATGTTAAGGGTTATTGCCTTCTCTGTAAACTAACGGTGTGGCTGTCCACAGTGTCACTGTTATTGATAGTTCCGGTACATTTTGGTAATGCCTTAACTTCAAGGACATTGTGTTGTGCAGATCTACCATTAGGTGGCACTAAAGTACGAAGCGCTGCGGGTGATTCAGATCAGTGAACCTTTTGGTGAAGCGCTGGTTCACGGCTCAGTGTCACGAGGCTTCAATATTCCCATCACTATAAAACAGCAAAACTGTATAAATTGCAGCGTACATTTAGCGCTACTGTATTATGTGTATTTATATTATTGCCCAACAGTCCCCGGCTTTACCTCGGGGGGTGCGAGTGATGAACACGTTCCTCTTTGTAATAATTAAGATAATTACAGTAAACTAATTATTAAGCTCAGGTGCTGCGCCCCGACTGGGTGCAAGCTAATTCAGGCGGCTTTATATACATGTAACCAGCGCGCCTCTAGCAAGCGAGTATATCTGTTTCTTTATTGTAAATACAAAAGCGGCAGCGTGGGGGTTTGTCACAGGCTTTAGCAAGAAGGATGGGTATCGTGGATTTTAAGCTTCTTTTAGGGTAAGTTCGGTGTGTTTAAAATCTGTTTGGTTATTCGTTATCGTTGCCGTGTTTCATTGGTATATGTGTGTGTGTGTATTCTTACGTTGCTGCGATGAAGGTGTGTGTGGTGCTTGAGTGCACCCGAGTTTGTATAGAATGTGTCGATGAGTAACATTTATTCTGTCTCTCCCCTCAGGGTTGCATTGTGTATGCTGTTACCTTTGGATGTGAAGGCTCAAGCGCCACCAGGCAAGTGCTGTTTGTTTAACTATTGCATGCTCTTGTAGGCGACAGTCGAACTGCTTAAATGGTTTGAAATGTTACAAGTCGTCTCTGTCCAAGAACGGTCTTGCTTTTAAAAGCACATTATCTGCCCGTATAACCCGTTGTGTTGCGCATTTAACTGTACAAACCACTCGGGTGTGTACCGGTTAGTTCTTTGTGTTGAGTAAAGTGTAGTTAGCGAACTATTGCAAGTATCGCCTCTCTGCCCGCAGGAACCTTTGTTAACGAGTGTCGGGACCGATACTTCTGGATGACGACTAAAAGAAGCTTCCTAATTGGAGGGAATTTCCGCTTCGATATCATTGGTAAACAGGATTTGCTCGGTAACAGTAACTTGTATTTTGAAGCATCCTGCAAATGCATACAATTAAACGTCTTTGCTTTTAGGTAACGACGGCATTCACTCTCTGGACGATGCCTACTCCGCATCCTGTGGATTTACCTACTCCGTTAATATCCCCGGCGACCTGGTATTCAGAGCTTCTTTCCTTGCTTGTCACGTCTCCAGCAAGGTGCGGCCACACGACCAGCTCCGTATGTATGCCACTATTTATTACAAGCCCGTGTCGCCATGTTAACCTAATGGCTTTTCATTTTCAGGATGATTCAGAGTTCAGCTTGAGATTCCGTTTCGTTCGCATCGACCAGTTCAGCAGAGAGACTTACTTCCCGTTCTCTATGACCTGCAGTATGGCCAAGCAATGGTACCCCCGCGAAATCGTCTGTGAAGAGAACTACATGGAGGTAACCCTTTACAATCTTTGTTCCATTGTGGTAGCCCAGTTGCAATAAACAAATGTGTAATCTAATTCAACCACTGTGGTCCCTTATTTAACTTGTCAACATATTGCAACTGGTTTAGGACAGAATACCAAACAGTAATTTGCAAGTCTTGCACAGAATTAACTATTGGAGTGTCTGGAAACTTGCATCTTTGCACTAACTATTGTGCTGCCACCTGCTTCCCATATCTGCATAAATGTGCACTTTTTTAAAAATGTTTACAGCTTAACCTGACGAGAAACCAACAAGGTTGTTTTTCACCCAGATGCTCCAAATGGGTTCTGTAAATTTCATGGCTCTACACTTTACGTAGACTTCCCCCTCCTTGAAGCACTTGCTACACTTCAGCAAGGCTGTGCTTCACAGATTTGGCATTCAAAATTCCAGAGCAGCATCTGGTTCTCTCCATAGGCAATTTTCCAGACTTCACCCACCCTATGTGGAATTCCACTCTAGCTAAAGCACACTTGTGGAAGTGGATGGTAATTGAAACTGCACTGACGTGCTAAATAAAATGTTGCTGTACAGCAGTTTAGTGATCATGTAAAATGATCATTCAAGAACGATTGATTGTTTCTGTGTTTGTTGGTGCTAATCCCTTTTTCCAGTATAGTCCCGTACCTGCTAACGGGGCTCCTCTTTACTGATCTGGCATCTACTTCTAGTAGAGTGACGGGCTCAAAGATCATTACGTATAGGGAGCTCTGAACCTAATTGGTTGTGTAACAGTATCCCCTTTTCCTGTAGATTTCTGTAAGGAGGAATGTGCCAGTTATTGCTCAGGAAGGGATGAATACTGAAGACTGGCAAGCTGCTCTCCCTGCAGTGAGTAAAACCACTAATTTGGTCTGAAGATGTTCCTGCAGCATAGCAATTTGTATAGGGTAGAATACAAGCTGCTATCCAGCCCACAGTAGCATCTTGCTGGCTGCTGTATAGCTCATCTTTAGTAAGACACGATTGCAGTCTGCAAATGCTCACGCTGCCTTCCTATGTACTAACCTGGAGCTACGGGTAATTCCGCCACAGATTTGTAACTTGGTCAATGACTTTGCTCCACACAACTTGTGCCCCTTGTAATTTTGTAGTCTATGCAGGCATGTGACTTGCTGCTCACCTGTATAAATGAAGTGTCTTGAACAAGCTTTGGAGCTTGGGTCTTGACTACTACAATCACTCTATACTTTCCCAGTCAAGCTGGTTACTTGCCTCCTACCCCAGTCCCTAGACCTTCTGCGCAGCTGCTGTGTCTCCTGTGTTCCAGGCCCAGGAAGCTGTAATGTCAGTGTGGCAGGTTGTGTTCCACAAGACTGGACAGCCAGCAAAATCCATGAATGCCTCCCTGGCTCAGTCTTGGGGCTACGTGATCAACTCCACCTCCACTAGGATCCTCTTCCGCTCACCCTATAACATGCCTGAATCGGAAAGGCTTACAGTAAGACCTCTACAAAATTGCCTTTAACTGGAGGGGGGGAGAGTTGATGGGTTCTAAATATTTACTTCTGTAGTGTGTTAAGCAGAGGTCCATGTAGGTGGGTGTGCCAAGGTTCCATATTGCTCCATTAGTGTCTCAAAGCACACTTGTATCACTGCTGTGCTTGAGCTCATTCCATGTTCTTCCAGGTTAATGGAATCCAAGTGGAAGCAATCCGGGCAACTGTTTTCTACAAGCAAAGGTGGATGCTGCTATTGGTGGACACTTCCGCTGCCTGTACCAAGAGTAAGATCTAATGCTTGGCTGTCTTGCCATGGTCCAGAGACCATGTGAAACTACTGCCATAGTGTGGTCCTTGTTAACTGGTCAATTCTAGTAGGAATTCTTTTGTAACCTCTCTGCATGCTAGCACTACAGATTCCTTCAACCAAGGGCTGTGATCATGCCATTTTCTCCATTGGCCATTGATTGCCATCTGCTTGGACTTGTATAGGATTCCCTAATGGAGCAGTTAAGCAAAAACCTCTTTTTCCCTCCTAGATATTGGTACCTTTGATGGTACACATTTGGCCTGGGTAGCACCCAGAGTCCTCACTCCACTGGTCCTGCATATAGAGAAGTTCCAGGACAAGGATATTTCCATGGGTGTGGAAGGGAAGCTGCTTGACCTTGCCACTATCCAAAGACGGAGCTATGAACTGAAGGTCAATGAGACCTTGATAGAAATTGCCATTCCTTATGGAGCAGAGGGTGGCTACCTAAAGGTAACAAGGGGGGGGGTTTACAGAAGTGGGTGGAGGGTTTGGCTATGGAGTTCCTTCACTGACAGCCAGGTAGCTTCTGGATGTGTTGCAGACTCCTTGTATCCCTAGATTGCATGCCCTTGGTGTTTTTTCTGTAAAACACTTTGACCACACTATCCCAGACACCTGGTTCATGCTCCCATGGCAGAAGTGTTGGCTGTCCTGAGTAAATACATAGTTAATTTATGTTGAGCTGTTCCTTGCAGACTCCATTGGCCAATGAACCTTCCAGCCTTGGTTCTGATGGCTTTTAATGGAGTCAACTTTAATCTTGTGACCGTGCCCTTCTGTCTCTCCAGAGTCGTGTCATAAATAACCAGTACAACCGTATCTACGCCATTGACCTATACCTTGAGCACCAGTGGGCAGATGACCTGTGGGAAGTGACCCAGCACCGCTCCTTCAAGCCAGTCCGCACCCCCTTCATTGCTGAGACCCCCTTTGTTGTCAACAGTGAGTACACTACTTGCCAGCATGGAATTTAATGGCCTTGTGCTGGTGCCAATGTGTATTGCAGCCTAAACCATGATGGCCCCCTTTAGGCCTGCCTTTGTTCTTTCCCCTGGGAGTTCCTGGACTATAACACTAGACCTGGCTATAAATCTGTAATGCTAACCTCTAAATGTCTGTGTTCCTAGATACCATCCCAGCAGAAAAGGTCTTCACGGTGACCCTTGGCGTCTTCAACCCTGACGTTGAGCTGAAGAACTTCACCATCAATGGGGTTCCTTTGACCCTTCCTGAGGCCATAAACCAAGGCATTGTGCTAACTGAGGTCCACCACCCCAATGGCACAAAGTCTTTTGTCCTGAAGGTCCCCTTCACCCATCCACTCATCCCACAAAAGGTAGGGATGAAAGCAGGCCTGTACATTAGTGGCTCAAGATCCAAGCTATACTGGTCTATTCTCCAGTACAGTTGCTGACTTTGTTCCTGCTTGCACCTTTTTTTTGTTCTTCTGGCAGTATATTGGCAATGGTGTCAGGGAGTTTACCTTGAATATCAACTACACCTTGAACATCATCCCTGAGAATGAGCCTTATTTCCACCCTGCAACCATTGTGTGTCAGATTAAGGATGTCGGTAAGTATTGGGGCTGGGAAGTGTCGCCGAACACCGACTGGACCAATTCTCTCCCAACCAAAGGATTGAATGGGTTGTGTGCCCACTCATGGAATTGGTGTCTCCACATTTTTCAATTTGAGCTAGTTTGTAAGCCTCCAGAAAATGTCATGCATGCAAGCTAGCATGCTGTCACCTTTTTTTAGGCTTTGCATACAGCTACCACACTAGCAGACATGCACCCCTATTGGTATCATCTTAATAATTGAAGTTTATGATCACTGCTGGCCAGAAACTGCTAGCGCTCGGCTAAACCCTGAACTGTATATGGCATTACTAAAGGTGGATTGTTTTTTATTGGCCTTGCAAGGTGAAGTGTTTTATTTTTGGATTAGTTATGCTGGAATACCTTCTTTGAATTCAAAATCATGTAGGATCTCCCTTCTATTGAAATTGGACTGGACAATGCTTCTAGTGAATACAAAGAAACAGTTATTGGACCTAAAATAGGTGCAACTAAATGCAGAAAGGAAGAATGAACTAAACAAAGATTCAACTCCCCACTCCTGAAAGCTGGTTAGCATTCCTATGGGAGATTCCCTTCAAGGTTAATTTTGTTCATATTTTAAAATCCCTCAAATCTCTCCTGGTTTAGGCAATTCTTGCTCTTGTGAGACTATCTTTGCGTCAAGAGAAACCCTTGTGTAAAGATGGCTTCATTTTTTTTGTATTTCCTTTTAAATGCAGAATGATCATTGCTTTGTAAAACCCACAACAATTTGTATAAATCGCATACAATTGCTATAGTGCTTCAGCTCCAAGCCTGAATTAGAAAGCAATAATACTTGCTGTATCTTGAACAAAACCTTTACTGTAAGGTTGGCTTGGGTTCAGAATGGGGATAAAACTACATGTTAGGCTTCATGGATTTTAGCTTCAACAAAACGGGTACTCCAAGGCCTTCCTGTAGGTGAAGGGTAAGTTCAGGTTCCAGCTTCTGTTTTCCTTTGCAGGGCACCAAATGTCTCTGCAAAAACACATTAACGATGTAGATAGTCCTCCACCAATATGTGCACTCTTTGTCCAGTCATGTCTTTGGTTATTCCTCTGACACTGCTGTCTAATACAAGACAGTGTTTCAAGCTCTGACTTCAAATGGCCCTGACTTGATCACTGGAGAACAAGTTTGATTTGATTCAAAGTACTTGGGGATTTTAGACATCTTCCGCTGCAGACTCCCAAGGCAAACCACTAGCGTAGTACTTTGTCTGTTTTTGGGGGAAAATCTGGATCTCTGTTCAAGCCGGTCACAGGCTGGGTCTTCCGTTGTACACAGAATGGCTTGGCACCCCATCCTTTTCTGTTTGATTCATAAACCAAAGATGAGCCACTGATGCTACAGCATGCTCTTCACTCTTCTCTTGCCTCCCCAGTACTTCCGGTGATCCAGGGCTCTTGTACTGAAAAGAGCATAGTCTTTGAAGTGATGCGTGGGAACATGGACCACCTCTGGGCCATGTACATTGAGAAACACCAGCTTACCTCTGAGCTGGTGGCTCAACGGGGCTACATCATCACCAACCAGACCAAGCTTATTGTGGAGGTGCCGCTCTTCAGTATTGGCTGCATCTACGAGGTAAGTCTGTGGAGGCTACTAGGAATGCCTTCAACTTAGCAGAGCCTCTAGAGGCTGAATTGGGTGTTGTAGGATTACCTTGTCTAGTCATTGTTCTAGTGCATTAACACTAGTACCTAGTATTTGAGCAGACCCAAACCTTGTTAAATCTGCAGTTCTCCCGGCACCACTAGGCTGGAAAGCCTGCTCCTCTGTGGGTTGGTGTGCTTCAAAGTGGGCTGGCTATTTTGAGGAATGTTGCTTGTCTCCTTTTCCAGGATATCTCCCTCCGAGGCCTCTTTGTTCGAGTAGAACTGACCTTGGTGGATATCAGGACGCTGTCGGCAGTGCTGTCCTCTGTACAGCGCTGTCAGTTTGCTACCAAGCAGCTGCTGGGTAAGAAGCTGTACAAAGTGGGCTGGACTTTCTGTCTTGTATGCCATGCCACTTGTACACACGTTGGCTATAAACAAGCTGTACCAGGCTCCTTCTCCATTGCTAGAAAGAATATTCCACTGACCATGATGTTGCTTGCAGTTCAGTGCAACAATCCATAATGCCACCTTTCCAAGTTCTAAATGGTCTGCCTGGCCTCTTGCAGTCTGCAGACAAGCAACTGGTATCATTTGGGTGATGCTTCTGCAAGTAAGCCTGCACCATAGCATGATCCTTTTAGAACAGACTGGTGTGAGACCACCTACAGTTCTGGCACAGAACGTGTGCATCACCTAGATTTGTAGGATTTGAGTAACCCAATAAGCTGCATTGGGTTTGAAGTCTTGTCATGCAGTATATATGGGGGATGGACTACAAAGAGCTATGTAATGTTTTCTCTTTAGGCTTGACTAAAGAGAAATGGGATGGTTCTACAGGGTGCTTGTACAAGACTTCTGGTCATAGCTGTAGGTATCCTCTAGAGGCCACTTGGCACATGACTGGTGTGGCAATCTTGAACTGGTTCATGCAGCGAATTCTCTTTGAATGTGTCCTGGTTCAACTTCACCCCCTTCTCTCCAGTGTGCATGCCTAATGGTGTGATGACGGTGGTGGCTGTGACCATGGAGCCCATACCAGTAGTGGAACCCAGCAAGACCACCCTGCTGGACAAGACCTGCAAACCCAAAGAGTTTGACTCAACCAGGGCTCTCTTCACCTTCAGTGTCAACACCTGTGGGACCAGGAGCAAGGTGACCTGAGGTTTCCAGCATGGTGCTGTAAATCATTGCAATGGCCTTTTTATACAGGTTTTGTATTGGTAAACTGTATTGGGAGCAGTAAGTATCCCTAAAGGTGCTGTGGACTTGCCAGGTCTAACTAGCCTGTTTTGAAAGCCCAAGTGCAAGCACCTGTTGGCCTTCTAGGTTTGTTGTTGGAATACAGGATTTTCAAATGGGGCTAGTATTCGGGGGGGTGGAGGGGGGGTACTTTGTATTAATGGCTTGATGTTGTGGCAATGTTTCAGATTGTGGAGAACTACCTGATCTATGAGAATGAGGTGGTGTATACCAGAGCGCTATTCCCAGCCAATGCTCCAGTCATCACCAGGGACTCTGAATACAGGTGAGGATGAACACAACTACCTGAAATGGACACTGCTGAAGTCGGTGGCAGTGTATTCAGACTGGGGGCAAGCTGTCCAGTAGTTAACCAACTACAGGTCTTGGACAATGTAACCTAACTTAATAGGGTGTTGGCCCACCACTTATGGCCTGTATGTGCTGTGGCATAGTCTAGCAGCCTCTGCAGAATTCCAGGAGTGATGTGGCACCATTCTTCCACCAGTCAATCAATTTGCACGTGGTTGCTTGTAGGTGGAAAACGCTCTCGGGCGTCACTCCCATAAAATCCATATGTCATGGCGAAGATCAGGGTCCTGGTCCTCAGACCATTGGGGGACCACATGTGCTGTGTGGATGCAGGGGCAATGTCATCCTGGAAGACATCCCACCAATGCAGGAAAATGCAATTGGGGGGGCAAAGATGATCAGTAGCGCATTGGCAGTGAGCTTGCCTTCTAAGGGAATGAGTGCACCCAAACCATGCCAGGAAAATGTGCCCCACGCTACGGAACCACCAGAACCCTTCCCTGTTGGAACCAAGCACTTGGAGCTGTAGAGTTCTTTAGGTTGGTGCCACACATGCACTCTTCCATTTGTTTAACCTGGTGGCTTCATCTGACCATATCTCATTTCTCGACTGCTCGGTAGTCCATTGCCTGGACTTGCAAACAAGCATTGGCAGATGTGATGAGCTTTTTGTGCACTGTAACCAGACTGGTATCCTGCTTTGTGGCGTTCTTGGTGGATTGTTCATGGAACTGGTTGCTCAAGCTTCAGGTTAATTTGCTGTCATTGATCTGCAGTTGCTCTCCTGTGTCTGCCATGCACTCTGGATTATTGCATGGCTCTCTCAATCCTGGAGTGTGTGCTTCCTTTTTTTGTTTCCCTTGGACTTCCATGCCCACATAACCTTAAACATTGGTAGTGAAACATCCACAAGTTGAGCTGTTCTGGTCACTGAAGCTCATGCCAAACGTGCCCCAACAATTGCCATTTCAAAGTCTGGTCTCCTCTTGCTGCCATGCTCGCCATAATTCTAGGCAACCAAACCTGTCCAGCATGTCTATAAATGACCCTAAGCATGCTGGATGTTGGCTTAACACATGAGCCACACCTGTGTGGAAGCCCTTGTTTTCAATGGACTTGGTGTTTCCATTAGTTTTGTCCTACGTGTGTCTACTTGCTGTAAAGATTAATTCTGAAGGAACCACTTCATAAACTAGCATTTAGACATGCGTATTTGAAAAGACTATCAAACTACGTGATTCTGTGGAACTTCTCTCTCTCTCTCTCCTAGGCTGACAATCCGTTGCCGCTACCCCCTCAATGACACTATAAAACTGGTAGCTGAAAGACGGGCTGTCCCTGCCTCCTCCATTGGAAGAGGTCTTGGATCCCTGCAGTTCCACCCTTACAGCTCTGGGCAGACGGGTATGGCTTCTAGTGCCTAGTTTTAGCTTGCCCAGTCCTGGGACACTATTAGTAAACTTTATCCTGACTACCAGTATGAACCTACTACTATGACTCCAATTCTTGGTTTCCCAGGCCAGAAGAAAGCCACGGATGTCTTGAATCTGAAGGCCCGTCTAGCAAGAGGTTGGTATCTGGTACATGCCTTCATTCTCAATTCACTTTAATGGCCCAATTCTGTTCTGGTCTTTTGATCCCTTACCCACCAGGAATGGTGGCTATGCACAAAGAGCTGTAAAAGCATAGCAGTGATGGACGGTCTGTCTTTTCTCCTCTTCCCCCTCCCACCAGATGTGACCTTCTCCCAGTTCTATCCCGAGTTCCCTGTGTCCAAGTCTGGGCTGGAGCCCTTGTTCCTGGAGGTTGGGCTCCTCCATCACCAGAACTTGGCTGACCACCTCATCCTGCAGGACTGCTGGGCCACAGAGACCCCTGAACTGGATGCCACCCCTCAATGGGACCTGATCACTGATGGGTAAGGGGGTGGAGGCTACAAGAGTAAGCGCTCAGATAGTACTGAGCTGGAGTTTCATTGTCATTTTATGCCAGCTTGGCAGAGGGCTAAACTTTGCTTGCTAATGTTTACTGTGCTGTGGACTTGCAGTAACGGTTGCATTGCATCATAACCTGGCTGCCTAAATATACGTGACTTGTAATCCTGTCTGTGCAATGGCCTTTTCCCTCTGGTGGGAACTACATGTGGCCTTTTTTTTTTTTTGAGGCACTGGAGTGTTTACCCCAATTTCTTTTTAAACTAGGGTTTGCTGAAACCTCATTACCCAGTTTGAAAGACGGTTAATTTATACTGTGGTACTGATGCTTATCTGTATCCAGTTTTACATACTCTTTGGGTAGGTTTCGTGTTCAGGAATCCTACATGTTGCTGCTGCTAGCTGTGTTTGTTCCATGGACAAAGCCAACATAGCAATTTACCTAACAAATTGGTCAATTAACTGGTCTATAACCGTCTTGCTGGGAAGATCAGAGCATAGTCTAATTGCATTTTAGGATGAAGGTATTCAATAGTGGTGAACAAATTGCATGTATAAATATTGCACCCAATAAATGTATTGTATGATTTGTCTTCAGTGTACACAATCAATTGCTGACCACTCGAGGTGGTCAAGTAATAGATGGTCAAAGACCATGAAATAAGGTCTTTCTATTCATTGGAATGCCACTAGTCTTGGAATATGCAATAAATATTTATTGCATAAGATCACATCCCAAAACGAACCAAGCCAGTGTAACATTGTACCGAGCCAAGCATTCAGTACAAGCAATGGGGAAGAAATGACAACCCAATATTCACTGAGCACAGGGGTTTGAGAACCAGTAAGGAAAGAAACATTCTCCATTCCATGCAAACACTCGGATTGTCATTAGTCGTGGCAAGTAAAAAAAACCCTGCAGCTTATACTGAGGGGGGAAAAAATAAGTAAACTCTCTCTCTCTCTCTCCAGTGCTCAAAGTAAACTTGAGATCTAGTTCCAAGTCCGTGTAATCGTACCATCCTCTAGGAAACTCCTAAGCATTCTTTGTTTCAAACCCAATCCCGGGAACCTGGTCGTCATGACCTCCACAGCAGTAGGTAGTTCTATGAACTAATTTATTTGCACACTTACTCTAGGAAACAACCAAACCTGGCCATGGTTAATTGTCAAACCGCCATAACTTTTTAAATGATTTCTGACTCGGACACTCCTTCCTCTCCCGCCATGCACTAGCAGTGCTACCTGGATCCTGGAAATCCTAATGTCGCTGCCCCTTTATCTTGTGGCAATGTTTATTTTCAGTTGAACACATGGCACATATTTGACCGATCGTCACAATAACAAACGTGTAAGTCTTTGGCGGCTTTAGGATGCAGTCCTTTCCTAAAATACATGCCTCCTGTTCACCCATCAAGCGCCATGCCTTGAAACCCAGTGTGTCATTGCCTTCTAATGTGTCTTCCTTCTTTGCAGCTGCCTGGCCAGTGGAGACTCCTACAAGACCCAGTTCCACCCAGTGTCTGCCAGCGCTCTCGCAAAGAGCCCCCACCACCTGAAGAGGCTTGAGATCCAGGCTCTGTCTGTTGAAAACCATGCCCTGTGGCAACAGGTTGGTGGCATTCGGCGAGCTCAATACTGAGCCTTTTGATCTGCAGTCTCACCCTGGGGTTAATGGACATCCAGCTACTCCAGGTTTTGGGGGGGGGGGGGGCAGTCCTGCTCTAGAATAGCTTTTACAGGCTGAAATATTGGCTGGCTGTGTGTTTGACTGAACTCTGGCTCCAACTGCCTGACCTGCCCTTCCTGTTTTGCAGATGTACTTCCATTGTCTAGCTGTGGTTTGTGCTTCTGAGAAGGCAGGTGTCTGCAATAAGACCTGTACTGCTGGAGATAAAAGATCAGGTAGGCATGGTATCTGACCTCTCCTGCAGTAGATAGGATGCCCATTGTATGTTCTATAAAACTCTCAATTGCTCCTTGGATCTAACGCCTCCTTTTGGGTTATGTCTTCCAGGCCGCAGTGTTGAGCTGGCTGACTCTGTCAAAGGCTATGCTTCTGCTGGACCAGTCCAAATTGTACCCGAGGGGGAAGCAGCCGGTAAGCAGTAAAGCACAAAGATGCTAATCTCCTGCCTGCCTTTGTATTTGAGTTCCATCTCCATGGTGATGGAGAAGGGTAGGAAACTGCTGCCGCTTTGGCGCTTGCGTGGCAAGCTTCATGTATTGCTCCAAAGGGAACCTAGAGCCAATATGGCACAGGCAGGGGCTGTAGTTTCTAGAGATCAAATGCTTGTCCCAGGCACTGTGTAGAATGTAAGCAATAGCTGTGTTTGCTAACTAGCACTGCCTCGTTCCCCAGTGGACGTGTTGGGTATTGTGTAGCTTCCTCACGGTCCTAATACTTGCCATTGTCTGTCTGCTTTCAGGTGAGACTCATCTGGCCCCCTATATTCCAGTCTTGGCAGTTGCAGTGGGAGTTCTTCTACTTGCTGTTGTAGTTTTTGCTGCCAAAGCTGTGTGATGACTCTCTCTAATAAAAACTTGAATGTGTAAACTTGTGTGTGGGGTTGTTTTTTGTGGCTAGATCTCACTCTTTCATTTATTGATGCTTCAAAGGCTCTGAATAAACGGAGTAAGGTCTGGGGTATTGGATGCCTCCAGTCTTAAGCTAACATTTGTGTCCTCTTTCGGTAACTTGCTCTGCAATGCTTTTGCTTGCTAAACGAATGTGATGCTTTTAGCCATGACCTGTATTTCCAATATCAATTGGTCCTTCTCTTCAAAGACATTGTACTGTGCAGCTGTAGTATTAAAGGATGCTAAAGGGGCTGGTGTCATGTGAACATTCCTGCAAACCTGTGGCTCAAAAGGCTTGGTGACTTCCAAGGGTTTATTTTCTTTCCCCCATCACTGAGTGGCTTCCAATGTGTGATATCAACACATATGCTGTGCCCGTGGCTATGAGCTTTGTGTAATGGAAAGCTCTGCTTTCAGTCACCTACGTTACTGAGATGCACAAATCAATTCTGAGCAGGCCTAGGGGCTGTTTCCTGCACTGTAAAAGCAGTTTTCCCAAACCTCTTCCTGTCTCAATGTTCTCAAACTTCTATATAGGTGCTTGCTGCATTCCAAAGAACAGCTTCCTGGAATTGTCAAACACAGCAGTGCTGACAGCCTTGGTTGTTGAGTTCTAGCAAAGACAGGCCATAGATGCATGCTGTGAAAGCTCTGTTTTACAAGCAGCAAACTGTGAAGCCTCTGGCAGTGAAAAGCGGGTCCAGAACGCCTGTGCTCATTACTATAACTATATAGTACGTATATATTTTCAATGGGAAAAACTTATTTGAAGTAACGTTAAGATTTTGTTGTAATAGTGGAAAAGATTAGGAAATTGCAACTTAAGGTAGCCACGCAAGCTTAACTGCACCCTTATGTATATGTTTCCCGTTACCCTTGACATCAGCAACGACATGACAAATTCTCCCCAAAGACTGGCCATAGAGACATAACAGTGGGAAAACTTTGTCCTTGTCATTGGTAACATGTTCAGAAACTGCAGAAATCTGCAATTGTACCTAAACATTTTAATGACGTAATTGGCTTCCAACGTAACAGTATGTTAGCAAGCATTCATAGTCAACTGTAAAGTTTGAAAGAACAATGGTTAATCACATTGCAAACGCATACATACTGCAGAAAATGCAGTGTCTCCTTTTACCACATGAAACAGTGCAGTTTATATAACAAAGCCATTGTTGCAAAGACAGAATTTTGTTGGTATGAATATGGCTGATAGCGTTTGGAGAAATATTGCTTGTTCAGTTCCAGTAATGCATAGGTCTCAAATTTATTATATAGCACTACTGTATTGTGAGTTTATTGGTTTTACTTAGAACATTGGTGAAATAATTAACTTGACACGCATTATGGGAATGCTAATGGAGTTAGTGAACATGTTACCAATCACAAGGACTGTGATTTCCCAGTGGTATGTCTGTATTTTCAGGGAGAATATGTCATGTGCTTAGTGATGTCATTGATGATGTCATTTGTAAAGTGAAGTGTGACAAGAAACATACACAAAAGGGTGCAGAGTTAAGGTTGCGTGACTACCTTAACTTGAGATTTCCTAAACTTTTGGACTTTTGCAACCAAACCTTAACGTTACTTTAACAAAGTTTTTTGCCATTGAATTTCCTTTGTTTTGGAAAACAACAACCACATCTGCCACATAATGCAGTTGTGGAAACACAACTTGCGACACTGAAAAGCACAGAAGAAATAGACATGTACCACGTATGTAATGTTTTTTGTTGGTTTGTTTAACAGATTTATTGAAGCCAAATGAAAGGTTGAAAATGTTAATCCCTGCCCATGAGGCTGGAGAGGTGGGGACAGAAACGACTGTACATGAGAATGGAGAGGGTGTATAATAAGTAACATTATACACAGGGTCACCGTCATTGTTCACGTTTTATTATGTCAAATCAGAGAGCAGTGAACAGTTTTAATACCTGCCTAGAGCAACAAAGATTTGTTTGTGGGATGCAGTGGTATAGTTGAACTCCAGTCAGTACCAGAACAACAAAAGTGAGGGGGGAAATAAAAAAATCCTCAAACATGTGCATATATATATATATATATATATATATATATATATATATATATATATATATATATATATATATATATGTATATATGTGCTTATAAATATATGTTTCCCTAGTGTGGAAGGCACAAAAACATTATTACTGATTACCAATTTTAATCCAGACAGAAACACAGATGTGGCCCGTGTGTGCTGAACTACATATCCCATGACTCCCTATTCAGTGCAATGCAACGGTGACATGTTGCTCTGCCTGCAAAGACGTCAGACATCAATGACGTCAGACCGTTATCTTTCGGGTTCCATTTCTGTAAAACTAGGCCTCCATTAGCATTGCCATAATGCTTGCACGTCTACACGCACGGGACTATGTGTATGCCGAGCGTGGTTCCTTAATTTGCTATACTTTTTGAGATACAGATTTTTTATTTTTTATTAACCCCCCTTTTGAGCTGATTGTAAAATCGACTTTAAACAGGACCTTCGTTCAAACCTTAACTCATTTCTGCATTCATTTTCAAGCTTTATAGCAGCAACATTTTCACGGCATGTTCAAACAACCTTCTTTTTTTTTTAAATGGCAGGCAACATTGTGATTGTTTCCATAAATATAGACCTCATGCTAAACTAAGAAACCAAAATAAAACCAAGCTGTATCTTTTACTTAGAATAGTAAGCACAACTGAAATGTTTAAAAGAAAAGCACTTTACATAAACCTTTCTTTTGTATATAGCAACATAACCTTTACTATTTTAAATAAGAAGGGGCCGCCGTTCTATTGACGGTGTAATAAGTATATGTTCGAGGCATTGGCCAGGGGTTTAATTGGGTTAATTAATGAAAGGTCTGGAATGGAAGTGGCGAGTTTGTTAACCCTCTGGTGACTGTACTGTGGAAAGGGATTTTTTTTTTTTTTTTGCCTGGTCTGCGTACTTTCTACAGGCGCCACCTCTCCATAAAGGCGGAAACAATGACGTTGAGAGATGGATACGCTGTCCACTGTGAATTTTGCTGAATTTTAAGCATTCTTAAAATCCATGCCTTTTTAAAAGTTGTATTACTAATTGCATCTGATATTAAAAAATACTAATTAGATGTCTTTCATGCACAATTCATTGGATGTATACATGTGGAGATTATTAATTGTGTTTACAATGAAGTTTATAACGTTAATGTTGTTCATGTTTTGCAATAAGTATTTTTGATTTGCGTCTTTTGGTCGTTTTTATTTTCCTTATGAATTAAGTTGATGAATAAACTTGGTCAAATTAGAAATCTGCGGTTTAATATTTTAGATAATGGTTCTTTAAAAATTCCTAAATGATGGATAATCATAACCTTTTTATCTCAGGTGATGTTTTCCGAACGTAATCTAAGAAAAGGGGGCGTTAATTGATCTTTACAATATATAATATAATAATACTTATAACAACCTTTGTGTTTCTGTGCCAGGATGAAAAAGGTTTCTGTAGATCGTCTGCTGCGTTTTAAGTCACAGTGTTGATTCCCAGTAAGCACAATAATAACTGCCAGCATCGTTATCTTCCACGTTGGTTATAATGAGATTGCAGATGGACTCCTCGCTTAGTTTTTCAGCTTTGAAATGCTCTTTAATAAAACCTTGGTCGTTTTCATGTTTTCCGTCATTCTGGTAGTACAATATCCTCTTTAAACCTTCCCCAGGTCTCTGTCTATACCAATGTATATAAGCATCATTAATGTTGAACCCGACGGCTTTACAGCTGAAAGTTGCTCTTCTTCTTGTTGGTCTTGTGACAGACACCTGCGACTGTTCTAAAGAGACAGAAAACACTCCATCTGAAATAATAGAAGAAAAGTGATAATGCGATTCATCCGAATCACCATGATAAAATGCTGCATCCGCCAGACACGAGTAAACGAATACTCACGTATAAGAGAACCAAAAGAAATGAAAGAACACCAGAACATCATTTTGGCTTGACTTCAAAACCACCGGTTGCAACAGAAAACGCAGAATTGTTGTGCACCAGCAATTAAATATCCATAAGCTGATCGAGGAAATGACGCTCATGTGATTTTACCCAACCCTAAAGTAACGCACTGCACCTTAGCAACTTCAGTTCGTTCCAAAAAGTAAAACATACCCGCGTTTCTAATTCCCCCGCAGTTTTGAGTCAGCTCTCGGAGCTTCTCAGAACCTACGCGCTGAATCAATTTATCGTGTATCTGCAGTCTGTAAAGGACTTCGCGCTAAAGGAGCGCTGTCCGCGGTTCTGAGTAATGCATAAATGGTTTTTTTTTTTTTTTTTTTTTTTTTTTTTCCCCCAAAGTACAATGTGCACCAGCTGTTTATTTATTTATTTATTAATTGGGATTTAACAAATGATATCAGTTTATGCAAAAGATATGAAGTCCCGTATTCATACTATTAGTGTCCCGTAGTGGATAAAAGTGAATCTGTCCAGGTATCACAGTAATAATATGCAGAATCAGTCTCTGTTATGTCATGTAAAACCAAGGTAAAGACATCTGCCACTCGTTCAGTTGCACATTTCTCCGCAGTGAAACCAGTATCATAAACAGTTTGAGTTGTAGAGGAAAAGTATAATATTCGTTCAAGTGATTCATTTGATATGTGTCGATACCAGTGAATGCAAACAGTATCCAAGTTTACACCCGAGACTTTGCTGTTAAGTCTAACCATGTTCTTGTCTTTGTATTTCGTAACTGATTGAGGTTGTTCCAAGATAACAGCAGCCATCTCAGCTAAAAATGAATTCAAATTTGTCGTGAGTTTAGTTTAGTGACGCATCTGAAGTTATATTACAAGTGCTAGTTTATATGAAAAATAGATAAACTCACAAAATAACGTAATGAAAATCATAAAGAATCTCAATCCAATCATCTTGAAATCTACACCAACAGGACAGCGAAGAGTACTTCTTTCTTTGGTTTAATTAGCAGGTACCAGCAGAGCCCAGTTGAAATAGATCGCTGCAAACATTCTCTGGTCTGTAGTTTTCCAAAGGGGTGTGTTTCTCAAGATTGTACAGACAAAGAGGAAGTGACTCGCACACGACGGGTTCTTGATTCAGCTGTCTAAAAGCAATCTTAAATTATGCACGCAAACACCAATCAAGCTAGCAGTGCCATCTTTCGATTAAATGTTACTTTCTCACAATTATAGTCCTTTTTTAAAGGCGGTGAACATTCAATAAATATGTTTAAGTTGTTACGCTAGGATTGCCTGATTGACTGAATAACTCCTTACTAATTCTGATCCATCATTATCTCACCGCTGACACCAAATGTAGCAGGACAGCATCAGGAATGAGACTCAGAGGCTTTGAAGCTGCAATTTAAGCACTGGGTGCTTATGTTTAATTAACAAAAATACACAAACAGGAACAGTGGCCTAAATAAAAGGTTTAAACTAAACACTACTGTACAAACACTGATGCCAGGCTGGGCATTCGCCTTCACTGACCAGGTAGGCAGAAGCAGGGAAAAAAAGAAACTTTGTCAAACACAACCACCAGAAATCAAAACAACCAACAAAATTGAGTCACTTCAGAATTTTGATGAGCAGAACCAACAACAAGAGAACGAAAGGAACAACATCCAGGACCCTATTGACAGTGGTGACCAGACAGCAAAAAGAAGGGAGGTCATGATTGTTGGGGACTCCATATTGAGAAACACAGCAAGTTCAATTCGCAGTTTGGCCCCCTTACTACAACAGTGTGCTGCCTTCCGGGAGCCTCGGTCAAGCACATCACTGAGAACGTGGACAGGCTCCTAGAACGAACAGGAGACGAGCCGGTAGTAGTCGTCCACATCGGTACAAACAACATTGGAAGAGACAGACCAAAATCCCTGCAAAACAAATTCAGAGAGCTAGGAAGGAAATTAAAAGAGAAAACCAAAACTGTGGTATTTTCTGGTATACTACCGGCACCTTGCAAAGGACCATATGGACAGCTGGAAATAATTAATCAAAACGCATGGCTGAAGACGTGGTGCACACGGGAAGGCTTCACCTGTCTTGATCATTGGACCACATTCTACAACGAGGACTATCTGTATAGACGGGACGGACTGCACTTAAATAACAAGGGAACCAGTCTACTTGGAGAAAAAATCCTCGAGCAGGTTCAGAAGCATTTAAACTAGAAAAAGGGGGGAGAAATCAACAAAAAAACAGAAGGGAGACCGCATCAAAACAAGAACAACAACTCAGGTAAGACAACCATTAAATGTGTTTATCTAAATGCTAGAAGTATCAGAAACAAAATTCTAGAACTTGAAGCTACTGCACTAACAAGTAACTATGATGTGATAGGTGTTACAGAAACTTGGTTGTCTGAGAGTGATGGGGACGAATATAATATTTGTGGGTATACACTGTATAGGAAAGACAGGCAGGACAGAAGAGGAGGAGGGGTAGCGCTATACATAAGAAACAGTCTTGAAGCCCAGATGTTAAACCTGGACAAAGAAAATAAAGCCGAATCAATATGGGTCAGAATAACGGACAAAAATTCAAAGGGCATAATAATAGGAGCATGCTATAGACCGCCAGATTCAGACAGTGAGCAAAATAATCTGTTATACAATGACATTAGAAATGCGTGTAGCAAAGGAGAAGCCATACTAATGGGGGATTTCAACTTCCCCCATATAAAATGGGAAAACCCGGTGGGTAGCACGAAGGATGAAATTGAAATGGTGGAAATGACAAACGACTGCTTCCTAACACAATTTGTCAAGGCACCGACAAGAGGGGAGGCATGCCTTGATTTAGTCTTTTCAAATAACGAAGACAGAATAACTAAAACAGAGGTCAGAGAACCACTGGCAAACTCAGACCACAACATGGTCTCATTTGAAGTGTTTTTTAAAACCCCAAAAGTAATGACTAAAGCTAAGGTTTACAATTTTAGAAAAGCAAACTATGAAGGTATGAAACAGAGACTAACAGAAGTAGATTGGAGTAAAATAGAGAAAACACCCACAGAAGAAGGATGGTTGTTCTTCAAAAATGTAGTACTAGAGGCACAAAACAATTACATCCCTAAAGTAGACAAATCTAAATGTAAAACTAAATTGCCAAAATGGTTTAATAGATCAATTAAAAAAAAAAAATATTCAGCAAAAAAAGGCACTTTATAGAGCATTAAAAAAGGACCAAAAAGAAAGTACGCAGAAAGAGTACACGGAACTGCAAACGCAAGTCAAAAAGGAAGTTAGAAAGGCCAAGAGAGAAATAGAAATGAACATTGCTAAGGGAGCTAAAACCAATTCCAAAATGTTTTTCCAATATTACAACAGCAAGAGAACATTCAAAGAGGAGATTGAATGTTTAAGAGATACAAATGGCAAAATCTTAGATGAAGAAAAAAAAAAAGCAAATATATTAAATGATTACTTTTCACAAGTTTTTACAAAGGAAGATACTGACAACATGCCCCACATGTCATCCAGTTCCTATCCAGTTTTAAATAACTTTAGCATAACTGAGGCAGAAGTGTTAAAGGGACTAGGAGCTCTTAAAATAAACAAATCCCCTGGGCCGGATGAGATCCTCCCAGTAGTACTCAAAGAAATGAAAGAAGTAATTTACAAACCGCTAACCAAGATCATGCAGCAGTCTCTTGACACAGGGGTGGTACCGACAGACTGGAAAATTGCAAACGTAATACCGATCCACAAAAAGGGAAACAAAACTGAACCAGGTAACTACAGACCAGTAAGTCTGACTTCTATTATATGCAAACTTATGGAAACTATAATAAGATCCAAAATGGAAAATTACCTATATGGTAACAGGGTCCTGGGAGACAGTCAACATGGTTTTAGGAAAGGGAGATCGTGTCTAACTAACTTGCTTGATTTTTTTGAGGATGCAACATCGATAATGGATAATTGCAAAGCATATGACATGGTTTATTTAGATTTCCAGAAAGCTTTTGACAAAGTCCCGCACAAAAGATTAATTCTCAAACTGAACGCAGTTGGGATTCAAGGAAACACATGTACATGGATTAGGGAGTGGTTAACATGTAGAAAACAGGAAGTACTGATTAGAGGAAAAACCTCAGAATGGGGTGTGGTAACCAGTGGTGTACCACAGGGATCAGTATTAGGTCCTCTGCTATTCCTAATCTACATTAATGATTTAGATTCTGGTATAGTAAGCAAACTTGTTAAATTTGCAGACGACACAAAAGTAGGAGGAGTGGCAAACACTGTTGTAGCAGCAAAGGTCATTCAAAATGATCTAGACAAGATTCAGAAGCACTATTAAGACCTCATCTTGAATATTGTGTGCAGTTCTGGTCACCTCGCTATAAAAAAGATATTGTTGCTCTAGAAAGAGTGCAAAGAAGAGCGACCAGAATTATTCCGGGCTTAAAAGGCATGTCATATGCAGACAGGCTAAAAGAATTGAATCTGTTCAGTCTTGGACAAAGAAGACTACGTGGCGACCTAATTCAAGCATTCAAAATTCTAAAAGGTACTGACAGTGTCGACCCAAGGGACTTTTTCAGCCTAAAAAAAGAAACAAGGACAAGGACCAAGGGGGGTCACAAATGGAGATTAGACAAAGGGGCATTCAGAACAGAAAATAGGAGGCACTTTTTTTACACAGAGAATTGTCAGGGTCTGGAATCAACTCCCCAGTAATGTTGTTGAAGCTGACACCCTGGGATCCTTCAAGAAGCTGCTTGATGAGATTCTGGGATAAGTAAGCTACTAACAACCAAAAGAGCAAGATGGGCCGAGTGGCCTCCTCTCGTTTGTAAACTTTCCTATGTTCTTATGTTCTTAAGATCACCGCTCGCATCCTGTTCAAGACTCTTGTACTCGCCTACCAATGCCTTGACCAGACTGCACCCAGCTACCTTTCAGACCCTCACATCTCCCTACATCCCCACTCGGCCTCTCCGCTCTGCCTGCCCTAGAAGACTGGCTGTACCTGCTCTATGCTCCCCTGCCTCCAGAGCCTGCTTCTTCTCCAGCCTCGCCCTGCAGTGGTGGAACGACCCTCCTCCGTATGTCAGAAACGCCCAGTCCCTGACCACCTTCCGGCACCTCCTCAAGACACACCTTTTCAGACAACACCTGGAAATTTGGGTCAATGGCTGGATTCCCTTCCAATGCAAGTCACCTGTCAGATGACAGGTTAGCTGCTATTTGCAACTGCCCGGCCCTGTTTCAACCAAGGTTCACAGTGCAGTTAGTGTTGTGTCAGAAACTACTGGGTCTGATTGCTGCATCATCTTCAGCCGTTCAACTGGGGTTACTTCACATGCGACCGCTTCAAGCCTAGCACAATGCCTTTCAGACATGGGCTGACAGTGTCTCGTCTGTGCTGGAGAGCGCTACGCTGGTGGAGGCAAGTCCCTCACCTGAGTAAAGGCGTCAAGTGCTCATGACAGATGCATCCAGCTCTGGTCGGGAGGTGGTCTGGGCAGGTAGAGGAGTCCGTGGATCCTGGACATAAATGTGCTAGAGCTGAGAGCAGTCCACCTCGCTCTGCAATATTTTCTCTTTGTGCTCCGCAAAAAACATGTCCTTGTCCACACGGACAACATGTCAGTGGTTGCGTACGTGGAGGTCCACTAGGCATCGACGCCTTAGCGCACGAATGGCCCAAATTGCCTTTATACGCTTTCCCGCCTATACCGCTGTTCCCTGCTTTCCTCGAGAAGGTCAGGAGAGAGGAGGTGGCAGTTCTCCTGGTGGACCCCAAATGGCCCAGGTGAACCTGGTTTTCGAATTTCTGCAACTGCTGCATGGCCAGCCCTGGCAGATCCCGGTGTGTATGGATCTCCTCAGTCGGGCAAAAGGCACCCTCAGGCACCCAGAACCGGGCAGACTCCAACTGTGGGGAACGGGACAGTCTGTCCGCCCTAGGGATCTGAGACGCAGTAGTGAGTACACTACAAAATGCTCGGACTTCTTCCAGAAGAGCATTGTACGCCTATAAATGGAAATATTTTCAAAACTGCTGCATGGCCAGCATTGCTGCATGGCAAGCCCTATAACAGTTATATTATAATTTCTGCAAGATCTACTAGAGGCGGGTGTCGCAAGTAACGTTGAATCAGCTAGGCTGGTCAGTAAAACATTGAATCCCTTTGTATGGAGAACCTCAGTAGCTAAGGCTCATGGTTCAACACTGCCTGTTATAATAATAGACATGAAATTGTTTCTCATCAAGATAAGTTTACATTTAAAATAGTTAGTAATCGTGTGCCATAGGGAATAAACTGTTTGGTTTGACTCTGAGTTAAAAGATGATGCAACATAAAGAGATGTTGTTTGAAATATAAAATAAGAAGCTTAAACAGATAATAAAAAGTAATTTTAAAAGTAGAGGATAGGTTTTGAAAAAGGTAAACTTCATGTGAACTTTCTTCCCGAATTTTCTGTGCGCCTGTTTTTTAGAGAAAGCCATGCCTGGTAAAGGGAGGTATAGTTGGCACGCAGAGCGAGAATTCTTTTATCAAAAGGATCATAGCGTCAAGGTTAAAATTTAACGAAGGAAATTATCTTCTCACCCTAGAAGAAGGGGGAACATTGCTCATCGCTGGAAATTAGGAAGAGTGGTATACCACTAGCGAACCGGTTTTAGCTGGTTTGTGTGCTACTGAAAAAAATAGGAGGTCGTCCGCAGTTCAGCTGAGTTCATGCTGTTAAGAAACTCATAGGACAGAGACATTATAGTCTTACACTTAAATAAAAAACAAATAGATTATCCATGAAGAGATACTCTATATTGGAAAAACATAAGATGGAAGTTCCCTATAATATCTGTTAAGCACACGCCTGTTAAGAGAGAAGGAAAACTAATTTGAAAAATAAAATGGTGTAAGGGAATATGTACTTAGGCACCAAATACACAATCAAATATAATCATAACTGATAGTGTTGTATATATTTTAAACAGCACTCATATACTCAAAGTAACATTATTCTTTTTGTATACACATATAAAATAAAGGAATAGTGAACTATATTTCACCTAACTTTTTAGATAAAGGAGGGGTAGAGAAATGAGCGGATGAGATCATGGTCAAGTGTTTGGAACAGGTGTCATATCTTAAAAAGTTGCTGACATATGGCTCTAAATTTTTAGGTTGTTGCGTGCCAAAGAAAGATAAGAAGTGTCTAAGTCTCTCCATGTATTGCAATGGAGACAAAAACCTATAAAAACTTATATCTTTTACAATGAGGTACCACAATCAAGACTCAGCTTGGCAGAGTGACGGTCCATCATTTGCAGATCTCCACAAGACAATTCTGATTCCTTTGTTCACGCTACTTTTCCTTATAATAGGAGGTAAGCATATTACTAACAATATTATATCTCACATGTATTGGGTGTATTGCTATAAGGTATTGAAACTATGTTTTAGTTTTTGAGAGAGTGTTATATTGAATGAACTGAAATATAGAAGTGGTTGCTTTTTTAGACCTCGTGTATAGCTGGCCCGGTGGCTGCACAAAAACATCTAAGTGTATGAGGGTGCTCGGAGGTTACATCCTCCGATAAAGGACGTCCTCTCACAATGGAGTCTAGAGGTCGTACTGGAGGCTCTCACCTCTGCTAAGCAGGTCAGTGAGCTACAGGCTCTGTCAGTGCACAGTTCCTGTATGCACGTTTGGGACGATAGAATCAAGGTATCGTTGCAACAAACCCTGTTGTCTCCTTCATTTCACTTGAATCAATCAGTGGAACTAGAGGTTTTCCACCTCCCACCCCCTTTGGTGTAGGAGTCAAATAGGAGATTACATTCCCTCTGCCCAGTTCCCGACATGAGATGCTATGTTAATAGAACGAGAGCTCTGCGTCAGTCTGACCAGCTCTTCGTTTGTCATGGTGAACGGACCCGAGGTCAAGCCCTCTCTAAGCAGTGACTGTCCCATTGGATTGTGGACAAGGTTTCAACTGCGTATACTAATGCCGGCCTACTCCCAACTGGGAGGGTGGCCACACACTCAGTCAGAGGTGTGGCTATGTCATGGGCCCTCTTCAGAGGTGCCTCGTTGACCAATATATGTACTGCGGCTACCCCGCGTACATTTACAAGGTTCTACTGACTTACTATTGTACATCCCTCTATGCCTTTAATAGGCGCCAGGGTCCTTGAGGTTGCACGCTCACACCACCAGCCCTAGATAGTGCTAGAGAGATGTCCCTCAGATGCTGTCCACTCATTCTCCCTCACGACGGCTGTGGTATACTTTCCCAAAAGTGTAATTGGCGGTCATCTTTGAATTGAAAGTGAAAGATAGGTTACGGATGTAACCCCGGTTTCCTGAAAGAGAAGATGACTGCCAACCTTGTGAGGTCGCATCACTCGCATTTGCGGATTCAATGCAAAGAGACTGATTCTCCGCTCAGTGACTATTTATTACCCTGGTGAGGCGGGATCCGAGGACGTCACTCCGCGGAGGGGCCTATCGGAGCTTTGATATAAAATGCTCAGCAAATACCTGACAAGCAGGTATATCCCAAAACTATCATTGGCAGTCATGTTCTCTCTCAGTTGTGCATTCGATCTTTGCATATGCCCTTAAATTTCTTGTGATTGAAAATGACGATTTAATTAGATCGCCTCCAGTATGACCTTAAATGATAACATGATTCATATTATTTTAGTGAATCAATACATCCAGACAATTTTAAATACACGAATAAAAAGCAAACTGTTAATCCCTCGTATAAAGAAGTTATGAAGGAAGATGAAGGAAAAGCTTAACATATTTACAAGGTCGAGTCATTTTTCAAGAGACCAGTATAAATGTTGTCTGTTTTATTAGCAAGGAGCCGGTTGATTATTAAACCATCTGTAGCCAAAGAAACCATTTTGTGATTTTTGGTTTCCTTCACAAAGAACTTTGCGAGTACTTCTTTCCGGCATTCATTTTACATGTTTAAATTACTATGGATTACGAAGCACCCAAGATACCTTACCATGTACTTTGTATGTAAACCAACATTTCAGAAGATACAGTAATTGAGAGCATTAATAATTGCTTAATAATGTGTATCAAAAATATGTTAAGGGTTATTGCCTTCTCTGTAAACTAACGGTGTGGCTGTCCACAGTGTCACTGTTATTGATAGTTCCGGTACATTTTGGTAATGCCTTAACTTCAAGGACATTGTGTTGTGCAGATCTACCATTAGGTGGCACTAAAGTACGAAGCGCTGCGGGTGATTCAGATCAGTGAACCTTTTGGTGAAGCGCTGGTTCACGGCTCAGTGTCACGAGGCTTCAATATTCCCATCACTATAAAACAGCAAAACTGTATAAATTGCAGCGTACATTTAGCGCTACTGTATTATGTGTATTTATATTATTGCCCAACAGTCCCCGGCTTTACCTCGGGGGGTGCGAGTGATGAACACGTTCCTCTTTGTAATAATTAAGATAATTACAGTAAACTAATTATTAAGCTCAGGTGCTGCGCCCCGACTGGGTGCAAGCTAATTCAGGCGGCTTTATATACATGTAACCAGCGCGCCTCTAGCAAGCGAGTATATCTGTTTCTTTATTGTAAATACAAAAGCGGCAGCGTGGGGGTTTGTCACAGGCTTTAGCAAGAAGGATGGGTATCGTGGATTTTAAGCTTCTTTTAGGGTAAGTTCGGTGTGTTTAAAATCTGTTTGGTTATTCGTTATCGTTGCCGTGTTTCATTGGTATATGTGTGTGTGTGTATTCTTACGTTGCTGCGATGAAGGTGTGTGTGGTGCTTGAGTGCACCCGAGTTTGTATAGAATGTGTCGATGAGTAACATTTATTCTGTCTCTCCCCTCAGGGTTGCATTGTGTATGCTGTTACCTTTGGATGTGAAGGCTCAAGCGCCACCAGGCAAGTGCTGTTTGTTTAACTATTGCATGCTCTTGTAGGCGACAGTCGAACTGCTTAAATGGTTTGAAATGTTACAAGTCGTCTCTGTCCAAGAACGGTCTTGCTTTTAAAAGCACATTATCTGCCCGTATAACCCGTTGTGTTGCGCATTTAACTGTACAAACCACTCGGGTGTGTACCGGTTAGTTCTTTGTGTTGAGTAAAGTGTAGTTAGCGAACTATTGCAAGTATCGCCTCTCTGCCCGCAGGAACCTTTGTTAACGAGTGTCGGGACCGATACTTCTGGATGACGACTAAAAGAAGCTTCCTAATTGGAGGGAATTTCCGCTTCGATATCATTGGTAAACAGGATTTGCTCGGTAACAGTAACTTGTATTTTGAAGCATCCTGCAAATGCATACAATTAAACGTCTTTGCTTTTAGGTAACGACGGCATTCACTCTCTGGACGATGCCTACTCCGCATCCTGTGGATTTACCTACTCCGTTAATATCCCCGGCGACCTGGTATTCAGAGCTTCTTTCCTTGCTTGTCACGTCTCCAGCAAGGTGCGGCCACACGACCAGCTCCGTATGTATGCCACTATTTATTACAAGCCCGTGTCGCCATGTTAACCTAATGGCTTTTCATTTTCAGGATGATTCAGAGTTCAGCTTGAGATTCCGTTTCGTTCGCATCGACCAGTTCAGCAGAGAGACTTACTTCCCGTTCTCTATGACCTGCAGTATGGCCAAGCAATGGTACCCCCGCGAAATCGTCTGTGAAGAGAACTACATGGAGGTAACCCTTTACAATCTTTGTTCCATTGTGGTAGCCCAGTTGCAATAAACAAATGTGTAATCTAATTCAACCACTGTGGTCCCTTATTTAACTTGTCAACATATTGCAACTGGTTTAGGACAGAATACCAAACAGTAATTTGCAAGTCTTGCACAGAATTAACTATTGGAGTGTCTGGAAACTTGCATCTTTGCACTAACTATTGTGCTGCCACCTGCTTCCCATATCTGCATAAATGTGCACTTTTTTAAAAATGTTTACAGCTTAACCTGACGAGAAACCAACAAGGTTGTTTTTCACCCAGATGCTCCAAATGGGTTCTGTAAATTTCATGGCTCTACACTTTACGTAGACTTCCCCCTCCTTGAAGCACTTGCTACACTTCAGCAAGGCTGTGCTTCACAGATTTGGCATTCAAAATTCCAGAGCAGCATCTGGTTCTCTCCATAGGCAATTTTCCAGACTTCACCCACCCTATGTGGAATTCCACTCTAGCTAAAGCACACTTGTGGAAGTGGATGGTAATTGAAACTGCACTGACGTGCTAAATAAAATGTTGCTGTACAGCAGTTTAGTGATCATGTAAAATGATCATTCAAGAACGATTGATTGTTTCTGTGTTTGTTGGTGCTAATCCCTTTTTCCAGTATAGTCCCGTACCTGCTAACGGGGCTCCTCTTTACTGATCTGGCATCTACTTCTAGTAGAGTGACGGGCTCAAAGATCATTACGTATAGGGAGCTCTGAACCTAATTGGTTGTGTAACAGTATCCCCTTTTCCTGTAGATTTCTGTAAGGAGGAATGTGCCAGTTATTGCTCAGGAAGGGATGAATACTGAAGACTGGCAAGCTGCTCTCCCTGCAGTGAGTAAAACCACTAATTTGGTCTGAAGATGTTCCTGCAGCATAGCAATTTGTATAGGGTAGAATACAAGCTGCTATCCAGCCCACAGTAGCATCTTGCTGGCTGCTGTATAGCTCATCTTTAGTAAGACACGATTGCAGTCTGCAAATGCTCACGCTGCCTTCCTATGTACTAACCTGGAGCTACGGGTAATTCCGCCACAGATTTGTAACTTGGTCAATGACTTTGCTCCACACAACTTGTGCCCCTTGTAATTTTGTAGTCTATGCAGGCATGTGACTTGCTGCTCACCTGTATAAATGAAGTGTCTTGAACAAGCTTTGGAGCTTGGGTCTTGACTACTACAATCACTCTATACTTTCCCAGTCAAGCTGGTTACTTGCCTCCTACCCCAGTCCCTAGACCTTCTGCGCAGCTGCTGTGTCTCCTGTGTTCCAGGCCCAGGAAGCTGTAATGTCAGTGTGGCAGGTTGTGTTCCACAAGACTGGACAGCCAGCAAAATCCATGAATGCCTCCCTGGCTCAGTCTTGGGGCTACGTGATCAACTCCACCTCCACTAGGATCCTCTTCCGCTCACCCTATAACATGCCTGAATCGGAAAGGCTTACAGTAAGACCTCTACAAAATTGCCTTTAACTGGAGGGGGGGAGAGTTGATGGGTTCTAAATATTTACTTCTGTAGTGTGTTAAGCAGAGGTCCATGTAGGTGGGTGTGCCAAGGTTCCATATTGCTCCATTAGTGTCTCAAAGCACACTTGTATCACTGCTGTGCTTGAGCTCATTCCATGTTCTTCCAGGTTAATGGAATCCAAGTGGAAGCAATCCGGGCAACTGTCTTCTACAAGCAAAGGTGGATGCTGCTATTGGTGGACACTTCCGCTGCCTGTACCAAGAGTAAGATCTAATGCTTGGCTGTCTTGCCATGGTCCAGAGACCATGTGAAACTACTGCCATAGTGTGGTCCTTGTTAACTGGTCAATTCTAGTAGGAATTCTTTTGTAACCTCTCTGCATGCTAGCACTACAGATTCCTTCAACCAAGGGCTGTGATCATGCCATTTTCTCCATTGGCCATTGATTGCCATCTGCTTGGACTTGTATAGGATTCCCTAATGGAGCAGTTAAGCAAAAACCTCTTTTTCCCTCCTAGATATTGGTACCTTTGATGGTACACATTTGGCCTGGGTAGCACCCAGAGTCCTCACTCCACTGGTCCTGCATATAGAGAAGTTCCAGGACAAGGATATTTCCATGGGTGTGGAAGGGAAGCTGCTTGACCTTGCCACTATCCAAAGACGGAGCTATGAACTGAAGGTCAATGAGACCTTGATAGAAATTGCCATTCCTTATGGAGCAGAGGGTGGCTACCTAAAGGTAACAAGGGGGGGTTTACAGAAGTGGGTGGAGGGTTTGGCTATGGAGTTCCTTCACTGACAGCCAGGTAGCTTCTGGATGTGTTGCAGACTCCTTGTATCCCTAGATTGCATGCCCTTGGTGTTTTTTCTGTAAAACACTTTGACCACACTATCCCAGACACCTGGTTCATGCTCCCATGGCAGAAGTGTTGGCTGTCCTGAGTAAATACATAGTTAATTTATGTTGAGCTGTTCCTTGCAGACTCCATTGGCCAATGAACCTTCCAGCCTTGGTTCTGATGGCTTTTAATGGAGTCAACTTTAATCTTGTGACCGTGCCCTTCTGTCTCTCCAGAGTCGTGTCATAAATAACCAGTACAACCGTATCTACGCCATTGACCTATACCTTGAGCACCAGTGGGCAGATGACCTGTGGGAAGTGACCCAGCACCGCTCCTTCAAGCCAGTCCGCACCCCCTTCATTGCTGAGACCCCCTTTGTTGTCAACAGTGAGTACACTACTTGCCAGCATGGAATTTAATGGCCTTGTGCTGGTGCCAATGTGTATTGCAGCCTAAACCATGATGGCCCCCTTTAGGCCTGCCTTTGTTCTTTCCCCTGGGAGTTCCTGGACTATAACACTAGACCTGGCTATAAATCTGTAATGCTAACCTCTAAATGTCTGTGTTCCTAGATACCATCCCAGCAGAAAAGGTCTTCACGGTGACCCTTGGCGTCTTCAACCCTGACGTTGAGCTGAAGAACTTCACCATCAATGGGGTTCCTTTGACCCTTCCTGAGGCCATAAACCAAGGCATTGTGCTAACTGAGGTCCACCACCCCAATGGCACAAAGTCTTTTGTCCTGAAGGTCCCCTTCACCCATCCACTCATCCCACAAAAGGTAGGGATGAAAGCAGGCCTGTACATTAGTGGCTCAAGATCCAAGCTATACTGGTCTATTCTCCAGTACAGTTGCTGACTTTGTTCCTGCTTGCACCTTTTTTTTGTTCTTCTGGCAGTATATTGGCAATGGTGTCAGGGAGTTTACCTTGAATATCAACTACACCTTGAACATCATCCCTGAGAATGAGCCTTATTTCCACCCTGCAACCATTGTGTGTCAGATTAAGGATGTCGGTAAGTATTGGGGCTGGGAAGTGTCGCCGAACACCGACTGGACCAATTCTCTCCCAACCAAAGGATTGAATGGGTTGTGTGCCCACTCATGGAATTGGTGTCTCCACATTTTTCAATTTGAGCTAGTTTGTAAGCCTCCAGAAAATGTCATGCATGCAAGCTAGCATGCTGTCACCTTTTTTTAGGCTTTGCATACAGCTACCACACTAGCAGACATGCACCCCTATTGGTATCATCTTAATAATTGAAGTTTATGATCACTGCTGGCCAGAAACTGCTAGCGCTCGGCTAAACCCTGAACTGTATATGGCATTACTAAAGGTGGATTGTTTTTTATTGGCCTTGCAAGGTGAAGTGTTTTATTTTTGGATTAGTTATGCTGGAATACCTTCTTTGAATTCAAAATCATGTAGGATCTCCCTTCTATTGAAATTGGACTGGACAATGCTTCTAGTGAATACAAAGAAACAGTTATTGGACCTAAAATAGGTGCAACTAAATGCAGAAAGGAAGAATGAACTAAACAAAGATTCAACTCCCCACTCCTGAAAGCTGGTTAGCATTCCTATGGGAGATTCCCTTCAAGGTTAATTTTGTTCATATTTTAAAATCCCTCAAATCTCTCCTGGTTTAGGCAATTCTTGCTCTTGTGAGACTATCTTTGCGTCAAGAGAAACCCTTGTGTAAAGATGGCTTCATTTTTTTTGTATTTCCTTTTAAATGCAGAATGATCATTGCTTTGTAAAACCCACAACAATTTGTATAAATCGCATACAATTGCTATAGTGCTTCAGCTCCAAGCCTGAATTAGAAAGCAATAATACTTGCTGTATCTTGAACAAAACCTTTACTGTAAGGTTGGCTTGGGTTCAGAATGGGGATAAAACTACATGTTAGGCTTCATGGATTTTAGCTTCAACAAAACGGGTACTCCAAGGCCTTCCTGTAGGTGAAGGGTAAGTTCAGGTTCCAGCTTCTGTTTTCCTTTGCAGGGCACCAAATGTCTCTGCAAAAACACATTAACGATGTAGATAGTCCTCCACCAATATGTGCACTCTTTGTCCAGTCATGTCTTTGGTTATTCCTCTGACACTGCTGTCTAATACAAGACAGTGTTTCAAGCTCTGACTTCAAATGGCCCTGACTTGATCACTGGAGAACAAGTTTGATTTGATTCAAAGTACTTGGGGATTTTAGACATCTTCCGCTGCAGACTCCCAAGGCAAACCACTAGCGTAGTACTTTGTCTGTTTTTGGGGGAAAATCTGGATCTCTGTTCAAGCCGGTCACAGGCTGGGTCTTCCGTTGTACACAGAATGGCTTGGCACCCCATCCTTTTCTGTTTGATTCATAAACCAAAGATGAGCCACTGATGCTACAGCATGCTCTTCACTCTTCTCTTGCCTCCCCAGTACTTCCGGTGATCCAGGGCTCTTGTACTGAAAAGAGCATAGTCTTTGAAGTGATGCGTGGGAACATGGACCACCTCTGGGCCATGTACATTGAGAAACACCAGCTTACCTCTGAGCTGGTGGCTCAACGGGGCTACATCATCACCAACCAGACCAAGCTTATTGTGGAGGTGCCGCTCTTCAGTATTGGCTGCATCTACGAGGTAAGTCTGTGGAGGCTACTAGGAATGCCTTCAACTTAGCAGAGCCTCTAGAGGCTGAATTGGGTGTTGTAGGATTACCTTGTCTAGTCATTGTTCTAGTGCATTAACACTAGTACCTAGTATTTGAGCAGACCCAAACCTTGTTAAATCTGCAGTTCTCCCGGCACCACTAGGCTGGAAAGCCTGCTCCTCTGTGGGTTGGTGTGCTTCAAAGTGGGCTGGCTATTTTGAGGAATGTTGCTTGTCTCCTTTTCCAGGATATCTCCCTCCGAGGCCTCTTTGTTCGAGTAGAACTGACCTTGATGGATATCAGGACGCTGTCGGCAGTGCTGTCCTCTGTACAGCGCTGTCAGTTTGCTACCAAGCAGCTGCTGGGTAAGAAGCTGTACAAAGTGGGCTGGACTTTCTGTCTTGTATGCCATGCCACTTGTACACATGTTGGCTATAAACAAGCTGTACCAGGCTCCTTCTCCATTGCTAGAAAGAATATTCCACTGACCATGATGTTGCTTGCAGTTCAGTGCAACAATCCATAATGCCACCTTTCCAAGTTCTAAATGGTCTGCCTGGCCTCTTGCAGTCTGCAGACAAGCAACTGGTATCATTTGGGTGATGCTTCTGCAAGTAAGCCTGCACCATAGCATGATCCTTTTAGAACAGACTGGTGTGAGACCACCTACAGTTCTGGCACAGAACGTGTGCATCACCTAGATTTGTAGGATTTGAGTAACCCAATAAGCTGCATTGGGTTTGAAGTCTTGTCATGCAGTATATATGGGGGATGGACTACAAAGAGCTATGTAATGTTTTCTCTTTAGGCTTGACTAAAGAGAAATGGGATGGTTCTACAGGGTGCTTGTACAAGACTTCTGGTCATAGCTGTAGGTATCCTCTAGAGGCCACTTGGCACATGACTGGTGTGGCAATCTTGAACTGGTTCATGCAGCGAATTCTCTTTGAATGTGTCCTGGTTCAACTTCACCCCCTTCTCTCCAGTGTGCATGCCTAATGGTGTGATGACGGTGGTGGCTGTGACCATGGAGCCCATACCAGTAGTGGAACCCAGCAAGACCACCCTGCTGGACAAGACCTGCAAACCCAAAGAGTTTGACTCAACCAGGGCTCTCTTCACCTTCAGTGTCAACACCTGTGGGACCAGGAGCAAGGTGACCTGAGGTTTCCAGCATGGTGCTGTAAATCATTGCAATGGCCTTTTTATACAGGTTTTGTATTGGTAAACTGTATTGGGAGCAGTAAGTATCCCTAAAGGTGCTGTGGACTTGCCAGGTCTAACTAGCCTGTTTTGAAAGCCCAAGTGCAAGCACCTGTTGGCCTTCTAGGTTTGTTGTTGGAATACAGGATTTTCAAATGGGGCTAGTATTCGGGGGGGTGGAGGGGGGGTACTTTGTATTAATGGCTTGATGTTGTGGCAATGTTTCAGATTGTGGAGAACTACCTGATCTATGAGAATGAGGTGGTGTATACCAGAGCGCTATTCCCAGCCAATGCTCCAGTCATCACCAGGGACTCTGAATACAGGTGAGGATGAACACAACTACCTGAAATGGACACTGCTGAAGTCGGTGGCAGTGTATTCAGACTGGGGGCAAGCTGTCCAGTAGTTAACCAACTACAGGTCTTGGACAATGTAACCTAACTTAATAGGGTGTTGGCCCACCACTTATGGCCTGTATGTGCTGTGGCATAGTCTAGCAGCCTCTGCAGAATTCCAGGAGTGATGTGGCACCATTCTTCCACCAGTCAATCAATTTGCACGTGGTTGCTTGTAGGTGGAAAACACTCTCGGGTGTCACTCCCATAAAATCCATATGTCATGGCGAAGATCAGGGTCCTGGTCCTCAGACCATTGGGGGACCACACGTGCTGTGTGGATGCAGGGGCAATGTCATCCTGGAAGACATCCCACCAATGCAGGAAAATGCAATTGGGGGGGCAAAGATGATCAGTAGCGCATTGGCAGTGAGCTTGCCTTCTAAGGGAATGAGTGCACCCAAACCATGCCAGGAAAATGTGCCCCACGCTACGGAACCACCAGAACCCTTCCCTGTTGGAACCAAGCACTTGGAGCTGTAGAGTTCTTTAGGTTGGTGCCACACATGCACTCTTCCATTTGTTTAACCTGGTGGCTTCATCTGACCATATCTCATTTCTCGACTGCTCGGTAGTCCATTGCCTGGACTTGCAAACAAGCATTGGCAGATGTGATGAGCTTTTTGTGCACTGTAACCAGACTGGTATCCTGCTTTGTGGCGTTCTTGGTGGATTGTTCATGGAACTGGTTGCTCAAGCTTCAGGTTAATTTGCTGTCATTGATCTGCAGTTGCTCTCCTGTGTCTGCCATGCACTCTGGATTATTGCATGGCTCTCTCAATCCTGGAGTGTGTGCTTCCTTTTTTTGTTTCCCTTGGACTTCCATGCCCACATAACCTTAAACATTGGTAGTGAAACATCCACAAGTTGAGCTGTTCTGGTCACTGAAGCTCATGCCAAACGTGCCCCAACAATTGCCATTTCAAAGTCTGGTCTCCTCTTGCTGCCATGCTCGCCATAATTCTAGGCAACCAAACCTGTCCAGCATGTCTATAAATGACCCTAAGCATGCTGGATGTTGGCTTAACACATGAGCCACACCTGTGTGGAAGCCCTTGTTTTCAATGGACTTGGTGTTTCCATTAGTTTTGTCCTACGTGTGTCTACTTGCTGTAAAGATTAATTCTGAAGGAACCACTTCATAAACTAGCATTTAGACATGCGTATTTGAAAAGACTATCAAACTACGTGATTCTGTGGAACTTCTCTCTCTCTCTCTCTCTCCTAGGCTGACAATCCGTTGCCGCTACCCCCTCAATGACACTATAAAACTGGTAGCTGAAAGACGGGCTGTCCCTGCCTCCTCCATTGGAAGAGGTCTTGGATCCCTGCAGTTCCACCCTTACAGCTCTGGGCAGACGGGTATGGCTTCTAGTGCCTAGTTTTAGCTTGCCCAGTCCTGGGACACTATTAGTAAACTTTATCCTGACTACCAGTATGAACCTACTACTATGACTCCAATTCTTGGTTTCCCAGGCCAGAAGAAAGCCACGGATGTCTTGAATCTGAAGGCCCGTCTAGCAAGAGGTTGGTATCTGGTACATGCCTTCATTCTCAATTCACTTTAATGGCCCAATTCTGTTCTGGTCTTTTGATCCCTTACCCACCAGGAATGGTGGCTATGCACAAAGAGCTGTAAAAGCATAGCAGTGATGGACGGTCTGTCTTTTCTCCTCTTCCCCCTCCCACCAGATGTGACCTTCTCCCAGTTCTATCCCGAGTTCCCTGTGTCCAAGTCTGGGCTGGAGCCCTTGTTCCTGGAGGTTGGGCTCCTCCATCACCAGAACTTGGCTGACCACCTCATCCTGCAGGACTGCTGGGCCACAGAGACCCCTGAACTGGATGCCACCCCTCAATGGGACCTGATCACTGATGGGTAAGGGGGTGGAGGCTACAAGAGTAAGCGCTCAGATAGTACTGAGCTGGAGTTTCATTGTCATTTTATGCCAGCTTGGCAGAGGGCTAAACTTTGCTTGCTAATGTTTACTGTGCTGTGGACTTGCAGTAACGGTTGCATTGCATCATAACCTGGCTGCCTAAATATACGTGACTTGTAATCCTGTCTGTGCAATGGCCTTTTCCCTCTGGTGGGAACTACATGTGGCCTTTTTTTTTTTTTTTGAGGCACTGGAGTGTTTACCCCAATTTCTTTTTAAACTAGGGTTTGCTGAAACCTCATTACCCAGTTTGAAAGACGGTTAATTTATACTGTGGTACTGATGCTTATCTGTATCCAGTTTTACATACTCTTTGGGTAGGTTTCGTGTTCAGGAATCCTACATGTTGCTGCTGCTAGCTGTGTTTGTTCCATGGACAAAGCCAACATAGCAATTTACCTAACAAATTGGTCAATTAACTGGTCTATAACCGTCTTGCTGGGAAGATCAGAGCATAGTCTAATTGCATTTTAGGATGAAGGTATTCAATAGTGGTGAACAAATTGCATGTATAAATATTGCACCCAATAAATGTATTGTATGATTTGTCTTCAGTGTACACAATCAATTGCTGACCACTCGAGGTGGTCAAGTAATAGATGGTCAAAGACCATGAAATAAGGTCTTTCTATTCATTGGAATGCCACTAGTCTTGGAATATGCAATAAATATTTATTGCATAAGATCACATCCCAAAACGAACCAAGCCAGTGTAACATTGTACCGAGCCAAGCATTCAGTACAAGCAATGGGGAAGAAATGACAACCCAATATTCACTGAGCACAGGGGTTTGAGAACCAGTAAGGAAAGAAACATTCTCCATTCCATGCAAACACTCGGATTGTCATTAGTCGTGGCAAGTAAAAAAAAAACCCTGCAGCTTATACTGAGGGGGGAAAAAATAAGTAAACTCTCTCTCTCTCTCTCTCCAGTGCTCAAAGTAAACTTGAGATCTAGTTCCAAGTCCGTGTAATCGTACCATCCTCTAGGAAAAACTCCTAAGCATTCTTTGTTTCAAACCCAATCCCGGGAACCTGGTCGTCATGACCTCCACAGCAGTAGGTAGTTCTATGAACTAATTTATTTGCACACTTACTCTAGGAAACAACCAAACCTGGCCATGGTTAATTGTCAAACCGCCATAACTTTTTAAATGATTTCTGACTCGGACACTCCTTCCTCTCCCGCCATGCACTAGCAGTGCTACCTGGATCCTGGAAATCCTAATGTCGCTGCCCCTTTATCTTGTGGCAATGTTTATTTTCAGTTGAACACATGGCACATATTTGACCGATCGTCACAATAACAAACGTGTAAGTCTTTGGCGGCTTTAGGATGCAGTCCTTTCCTAAAATACATGCCTCCTGTTCACCCATCAAGCGCCATGCCTTGAAACCCAGTGTGTCATTGCCTTCTAATGTGTCTTCCTTCTTTGCAGCTGCCTGGCCAGTGGAGACTCCTACAAGACCCAGTTCCACCCAGTGTCTGCCAGCGCTCTCGCAAAGAGCCCCCACCACCTGAAGAGGCTTGAGATCCAGGCTCTGTCTGTTGAAAACCATGCCCTGTGGCAACAGGTTGGTGGCATTCGGCGAGCTCAATACTGAGCCTTTTGATCTGCAGTCTCACCCTGGGGTTAATGGACATCCAGCTACTCCAGGTTTTGGGGGGGGGGGGGGCAGTCCTGCTCTAGAATAGCTTTTACAGGCTGAAATATTGGCTGGCTGTGTGTTTGACTGAACTCTGGCTCCAACTGCCTGACCTGCCCTTCCTGTTTTGCAGATGTACTTCCATTGTCTAGCTGTGGTTTGTGCTTCTGAGAAGGCAGGTGTCTGCAATAAGACCTGTACTGCTGGAGATAAAAGATCAGGTAGGCATGGTATCTGACCTCTCCTGCAGTAGATAGGATGCCCATTGTATGTTCTATAAAACTCTCAATTGCTCCTTGGATCTAACGCCTCCTTTTGGGTTATGTCTTCCAGGCCGCAGTGTTGAGCTGGCTGACTCTGTCAAAGGCTATGCTTCTGCTGGACCAGTCCAAATTGTACCCGAGGGGGAAGCAGCCGGTAAGCAGTAAAGCACAAAGATGCTAATCTCCTGCCTGCCTTTGTATTTGAGTTCCATCTCCATGGTGATGGAGAAGGGTAGGAAACTGCTGCCGCTTTGGCGCTTGCGTGGCAAGCTTCATGTATTGCTCCAAAGGGAACCTAGAGCCAATATGGCACAGGCAGGGGCTGTAGTTTCTAGAGATCAAATGCTTGTCCCAGGCACTGTGTAGAATGTAAGCAATAGCTGTGTTTGCTAACTAGCACTGCCTCGTTCCCCAGTGGACGTGTTGGGTATTGTGTAGCTTCCTCACGGTCCTAATACTTGCCATTGTCTGTCTGCTTTCAGGTGAGACTCATCTGGCCCCCTATATTCCAGTCTTGGCAGTTGCAGTGGGAGTTCTTCTACTTGCTGTTGTAGTTTTTGCTGCCAAAGCTGTGTGATGACTCTCTCTAATAAAAACTTGAATGTGTAAACTTGTGTGTGGGGTTGTTTTTTGTGGCTAGATCTCACTCTTTCATTTATTGATGCTTCAAAGGCTCTGAATAAACGGAGTAAGGTCTGGGGTATTGGATGCCTCCAGTCTTAAGCTAACATTTGTGTCCTCTTTCGGTAACTTGCTCTGCAATGCTTTTGCTTGCTAAACGAATGTGATGCTTTTAGCCATGACCTGTATTTCCAATATCAATTGGTCCTTCTCTTCAAAGACATTGTACTGTGCAGCTGTAGTATTAAAGGATGCTAAAGGGGCTGGTGTCATGTGAACATTCCTGCAAACCTGTGGCTCAAAAGGCTTGGTGACTTCCAAGGGTTTATTTTCTTTCCCCCATCACTGAGTGGCTTCCAATGTGTGATATCAACACATATGCTGTGCCCGTGGCTATGAGCTTTGTGTAATGGAAAGCTCTGCTTTCAGTCACCTACGTTACTGAGATGCACAAATCAATTCTGAGCAGGCCTAGGGGCTGTTTCCTGCACTGTAAAAGCAGTTTTCCCAAACCTCTTCCTGTCTCAATGTTCTCAAACTTCTATATAGGTGCTTGCTGCATTCCAAAGAACCGCTTCCTGGAATTGTCAAACCCAGCAGTGCTGACAGCCTTGGCTGTTGAGTTCTAGCAAAGACAGGCCATAGATGCATGCTGTGAAAGCTCTGTTTTACAAGCAGCAAACTGTGAAGCCTCTGGCAGTGAAAAGCGGGTCCAGAACGCCTGTGCTCATTACTATAACTATATAGTACGTATATATTTTCAATGGGAAAAATTTATTTGAAGTAACGTTAAGATTTTGTTGTAATAGTGGAAAAGATTAGGAAATTGCAACTTAAGGTAGCCACGCAAGCTTAACTGCACCCTTATGTATATGTTTCCCGTTACCCTTGACATCAGCAACGACATGACAAATTCTCCCCAAAGACTGGCCATAGAGACATAACAGTGGGAAAACTTTGTCCTTGTCATTGGTAACATGTTCAGAAACTGCAGAAATCTGCAATTGTACCTAAACATTTTAATGACGTAATTGGCTTCCAACGTAACAGTATGTTAGCAAGCATTCATAGTCAACTGTAAAGTTTGAAAGAACAATGGTTAATCACATTGCAAACGCATACATACTGCAGAAAATGCGGTGTCTCCTTTTACCACATGAAACAGTGCAGTTTATATAACAAAGCCAATGTTGCAATTCCAGAATTTTGTTGGTATGAATATGGCTGATAGCGTTTGGAGAAATATTGCTTGTTCAGCATTAGTTCCAGTAATACATAGGTCTCAAATATATTATATAGCACTACTGTATTGTGAGTTTATTGGTTTTACTTAGAACATTGGTAGAATAATTAGCTTGACAGCAAGCATTATGGGAATGTTAATGGAGTTAGTGAACAGGTTACCAATCACAAGGACTGTGATTTCCCAGTGGTATGTCTGTATGGCCAGTTTTCGGGGAGAATATGTCATGTGCTTAGTGATGTCATTGATGATGTCATTTGTAAAGTGAAGTGTGACAAGAAACATACACAAAAGGGTGCAGAGTTAAGGTTGCGTGACTACCTTAACTTGAGATTTCCTAAACTTTTGGACTTTTGCAACCAAACCTTAACGTTACTTTAACAAAGTTTTTTGCCATTGAATTTCCTTTGTTTTGGAAAACAACAACCACATCTGCCACATAATGCAGTTGTGGAAACACAACTTGCGACACTGAAAAGCACAGAAGAAATAGACATGTACCACGTATGTAATGTTTTTTGTTTGTTTGTTTGACAGATTTATTGAAGCCAAATGAAATGTTGAAAATGTTAATCCCTGCCCATGAGGCTGGAGAGGTGGGGACAGAAACGACTGTACCTGAGAATGGAGAGGGTGTATAATAAGTAACATTAAACACAGGGTCAGCGTCATTGTTTACGTTTTATTATGTCAAATCAGAGAGCAGTGAACAGTTTTAAAACCTGCCTAGAGCAACAAAGATTTGTTTGTGGGATGCAATGGTATAGTTGAACTCCAGTCAGTACCAGAACAACAAAAGAGAGGGGGGAAATAAAAAAATCCTCAAACATGTGCATATATATATATATATATATATATATATATATATATATATATATATATATATATATATAAATATATGTTTCCCTAGTGTGGAAGGCACAAAAACATTATTACTGATTACCAATTTTAATCCAGACAGAAACACAGATGTGACCCGTGTGTGCTGAACTACATATCCCATGACTCCCTATTCAGTGCAATGCAACGGTCACATGTTGCTCTGCCTGCAACGACGTCAGACAACAATGACGTCAGACCGTTATCTTTCGGGTTCCATTTCTGTAAAACTAGCCCTCCATTAGCATTGCCATAATGCTTGCACGTCTACACGCCCGGGACTATGTGTATGCCGAGCGTGGTTCCTTAATTTGCTATACTTTTTGAGATACAGATTTTTTATTTTTTATTAACCCCCCTTTTGAGCTGATTGTAAAATCGACTTTAAACAGGACCTTCGTTCAAACCTTAACTCATTTCTGCATTCATTTTCAAGCTTTATAGCAGCAACATTTTCATGGCATGTTCAAACAACCTTGACAATTGAAAACCTTTTTTTTTTAAATGGCAGGCAACATTGTGATTGTTTCCATAAATATAGACCTCATGCTAAACTAAGAAACCAAAATAAAACCAAGCTGTATCTTTTACTTAGAATAGTAAGCACAACTGAAATGTTTAAAAGAAAAGCACTTTACATAAACCTTTCTTTTGTATATAGCAACATAACCTTTACTATTTTAAATAAGAAGGGGCCGCCGTTCTATTGACGGTGTAATAAGTATATGTTCGAGGCATTGGCCAGGGGTTTAATTGGGTTAATTAATGAAAGGTCTGGAATGGAAGTGGCGAGTTTGTTAACCCTCTGGTGACTGTACTGTGGAAAGGGATTTTTTTTTTTGCCTGGTCTGCGTACTTTCTACAGGCGCCACCTCTCCATAAAGGCGGAAACAATGACATTGAGAGATGGATACGCTGTCCACTGTGAATTTTGCTGAATTTTAAGCATTCTTAAAATCCATGCCTTTTTAAAAGTTGTATTACTAATTGCATCTGATATTAAAAAATACTAATTAGATGTCTTTCATGCACAATTCATTGGATGTATACATGTGGAGATTATTAATTGTGTTTACAATTAAGTTTGTAACGTTAATGTTGTTCATGTTTTGCAATAAGTATTTTTGATTTGCGTCTTTGGGTCGTTTTTATTTTCCTTATGAATGTTGATGAATAAACTTGGTCAAATTAGAAATCTGCGGTTTTATATTTTAGATAATGGTTCTTTAAAAATTCCTAAATGATGGATAATCATAACCTTTTTATCTCAGGTGATGTTTTCCGAAGGTAATCTAAGAAAAGGGGACGTTAATCGATCTTTACAATGTATAATATAATAATACTTATAACAACCTTTGTGTTTCTGTGCCAGGATGAAAAAGGTTTCTGTAGATCGTCTGCTGCGTTTTAAGTCACAGTGTTGATTCCCAGTAAGCACAATAATAACTGCCAGCATCGTTATCTTCCACGCTGGTTATAATGAGATTGCAGATGGACTCCTCGCTTAGTTTTTCAGCTTTGAAATGGTCTTTATTAAAACCTTGGTCGTTTTCATGTTTTCCGTCATTCTGGTAGTACAATATCCTCTTTAAACCTTCCCCAGGTCTCTGTCTATACCAATGTATATAAGCATCATTAATGTTGAACCCGACGGCTTTACAGCTGAAAGTTGCTCTTCTTCTTGTTGGTCTTGTGACAGACACCTGCGACTGTTCTAAAGAGACAGAAAACACTCCATCTGAAATAATAGAAGAAAAGTGATAATGCGATTCATCCGAATCACCATGATAAAATGCTGCTTCTATCGTGAGTTTAGTTTAGTAACGCATCTGAAGTTATATTACAAGTGCTAGTTTATAGGAAAAAAGATAAACTCACAAAATAACGTAATGAAAATCATAAAGAATCTCAATCCAATCATCTTGAAATCTACACCAACAGGACAGCGAAGAGTACTTCTTTCTTTGGTTTAATTAGCAGGTACCAGCAGAGCCCAGTTGAAATAGATCGCTGCAAACATTCTCTGGTCTGTAGTTTTCCAAAGGGGTGTGTTTCTCAAGATTGTACAGACAAAGAGGAAGTGACTCGCATACAACTGGTTCTTGATTCGGCTGTTTAAAAGCAATCTTAAATTATGCACGCAAACACCAATCAAGCTAGCAGTGCCTTCTTTCGATTAAATGTTACTTTCTCACAATTATTGTCCTTTTGTTAAAGGCAGTGAACATTCAATACATATGTTTAAGTTGTTACGCTAGGATTGCCTGATTGACTGAATAACTGGTTACTAATTCCGATCCACACTATTAGTGTCCCGAAGAAGGATAGAAGAAGAAATCAGTTGTCAGACAGTACAGAATTCCAGAACAAACTAAAATATGTAGCACTTTTCCGAGTAGTTTTGTAGAGAAAGGATTCTTATATCCTGGCTGGTATCTTATGAAAAACACTTGCTTACGGTTTTGTAACTGGTGATGGGTTCAATAAGCTTATCTCTCTGGAGATAGTTTAGGAATATTAGATTTGTTGAAGAAAAAAAAAAACGCAGTTTATTATTATTATTTAGTAGTAGTAGTACCATGTAGTGGTGGTGGTGGTGGTGGTGGTAGTAGTGACAGTACATAACAATAACCAAATACCGTAAGTGCTATTTTAATAGACTGTTGTTTGAAATCCTCAAACCAATAACAGATATATTTATGTTATAATGGATCCTTTAGCTCTAACATGAACATTCTGCGTGCCTCCTCTTTACTATTTATATGGGGACGACTTCTGTGCACAATGGCCTGTAAATTAAAACAACAACCTTAATATGATGCAGTAACTTCAACTTTTTTTGTTGATTGATGAAAAGCATTTTGTTCAATGCTTTGCTACAATGATAGCCCTTCTATAAAGTTATATAAATATTAAGGAAATAAAAAGGAAAACCCTTGCAACTCTGATCAATAACTATTATAACAAATGCGACCAAACTAAATGCGCTTTCATTATAATCACGTAAGAACTAAGAATGACGTTGCAATTAATGCAATGAACTTGCATACTCGGTTACAATACAGAATGACCTCTTTACGCTCACATGTGTTTTTTGTATGAAGTGCCCCAAGCTGTAAGGCAGCGTGGCGCTCCAATACGCACAGTAATAGACAGCCGCGTCGTTTTTCTTAACGCTTTGTATTACAAGAGTGCAGGCATTCTTGTCGTTCCATTTTTTTACACTAAATCTTGATTTTATGTCCTCATTCAGGATTGACTCTTTGTTTGTATCTGATTTAAAATAAAGGAGCCACTCCATTTGATTTTTCCCTGGAGTTTGCCTATACCAGTGAATTATTTCTTCCTGGAATGAGCCTTTCTCCATCTTGCAGGTGATAACTCCAATTTCACCAGGTCGCTTGGTGATTGAAAGCTGGGACTGTGTTATGGAATCAGCTTTACAGCTGCCTGTGAAACATCAACATCAAGACGGTGAAGCATTTGTTTGTACCTTTACAAAAAAACATGTCCATTGCATTGCAATGTATACGTACCTGACCAAAAAATGACCACGGTGGTAAAATGAAGAAGCATCGTGTTCAGTCTGCATGAAAATGTAACTGAGACGTTCCAAACCGGAATTTTAACCAAAAGCACAATGCAGATGATGTCATCAGCGACTACACAAATAAAATATGTGTGGTGTATTGTCTCTGCATGAAAGTAGACAATGTAAACACAAGCATTTTCAGAATGTAAATGATATGTAATAATGATGTATTATACTGTAGAAAAGCAAATACCGGTATGTTCAAATAAACACAGTTATGTATAAAACAATAACGTTGTCAAAAACGCAGAAATTATGAGGAACAAAAAATAGACTTAGTAGACTGACATTTCACCTAATGCAATTTATCTTAACTAAACTCTCAAATCCAACTTAATAACCTGAACCTCAATTATTCATAATTCCCATTTTCTTAGGGAACATAACACCACAAGGATTTTAACTTTCATTAAACAGAGAAACACTCATTTGCACATTAAATCTTTATTGGGTGGATAACTGCAGCATTCCACATTAGCATATCTATGTAGAAAATGTCTTGATTTTCAAAATATATTACAACAGAATAGTGGGATTAATTTTTAACATTTTTTTTTTTTTAATATTGCAATTATTATTGTTATATGGTCTGTAAAGTTTGTTGAATGGGTGTAAAAACTCATTAAATTATGTCTGAAACGAAGGCCAGATAACACAGCCATTAGATATTCCTCATTTTAATAATCATCTTTAAAAAATGTTGAGTGAAGTGAGACATTCAACCGCAACCAACCACCTCCTCCCTTGAAACACCAACACCTTAATTCAATATTCATCTTTCTTCATCTGGTTTTTTGTGGGTGGTTTGGAGGGCAGGTTGGTCCTAAAGGTGCTTCCCTCTGACACAGGCAATGTGGATGGGGCATCGGGAGCGCTGGTTGGCTCCTGGGCGGTTGCAGCAGCCAGCAGAGAAGCAAGCGCTGTCGACTGTGGAGAGACATCTGGGCCACCAGGAGGAGATAGAGTGTGCCTGGTGATGCAGTGATCAGTGAACTAGGCCCAGCAACCACAGGTCCAGACACAAATGCCGGGTTGGGACATAGGGGTGGTGGTGGTGGTGGCCTTACCTCCTCCTCCTGGGTCTGATGTAAGGGGTGCCCATTTAACACCTGCTGTGACCCCTGGGCTTTTGTAAGGGGAGTGCCCATTTAACCCCCTTGGTGACCGTGAGCTTCCTTGAGGGGGAGCCCATTTAACTCCCTAAGCCCGAGTGACCTTTTCCCTGTCGGGGCTCCTTTACAAAGGGTGGCCCCAAAGTTGGCAGTGGTTCTGGGCCCTCCAGTGGTGGTGAAGCAGGCAACAGCATGGAAGACTCCAGCAGGGTGGTGGCACTAGCAATAGCAATGCTGGAACCCTTGATGTGCGGGCCCTGAACCTTCCGGACATGCAGCTGGAGACTGTAATGATTGTGCAGGCAGCAACTCCCTTGCTTGCTCTCGGGCAGGCAGCATCTCTCTCTCTGGCGAAGGAGATGGCACTGGATCATTTGCTCGCCTCCTCCGCTTTGCCCCTTCTCTGGGCTGGTGGCAACTCCTCTTCACCCTGATGGGAGCACAACACACCATAGGGTGCCACAGGGGAGACAACAACCTTGGTCCTCCATGCCTGCAAGGAGGGTGTCTAAACTACTGTCCCAGATGGCTTGGGAGGCAGAGGGGCCTGTCTCTGGCTTTTGGGCAGACAGATGGTCTTGGGCCTTTAGGTGGAGCCACTCACCAAGGGAATCTCATCCCTATAATATGCCTCCATGAAGCAGGGGTCTTCTTAGGGCCACTCTTCCTTGAGGTGCCCCTACTCGCAGCAGGCTTTGCACCATGGAGCCCCTTCAGCTTCAAGCCGTCATTTCTTCTCATACTAGTCTTTATTGAGGTCCATGTTTGTTTGTTTTTTAAACTGTAGTCCTGCTCTGAGTCTCTAGGGGGTGCTATCCCACAGCTGACACCAAATGTAGCAGGATAGTATCAGGAATGAGACTCAAAGGCTTTGAAGCTGCAATTTAAGCACTGGGTGCTTATGTTTAATTAATAAAAATACACAAACAAGAACAATGGCCACAATTAAAAGGTTTAAGCAAAATACTACTGTACAAACACTGATGCCAGGCTGGGCATTCACCTTTACTGACAAATACACAGAGTATACGCAGAGCATACGCACAACAGAGCACAGGTTACACTCACCTCCACCACAACCCCCAAACAAAGGAATTTCTCAACCTGTCAACCCTATATTCCCAACACACAGAATTTACATGTCGGGCTTTTGCCCTGCCAATGTCATTTTTTTCTATCAAACCAATATCAATATGGGAGGAGAGGATATTTGCTTTGCCAAATAGAGTCTCCTAGCTGTATTTGTCACTCCAGTGCAATTGTAATAATAAAGTAATTATGTGCAATATATTGTAGAACCATATTCATTGGATATGTAATTTGCTTTACATTCTTTGGAAGATCAGAGAATATTGTACTGATAATTAGTGCATTTACTACTGTAGCAGAATAGTGTCACACATCTTGAAGAGAAACTGGCTCTTGTGCTCACCTTTCTGTCATTAAATTTCAATGCAAAACATTGAAATGAGACCATTTTTTGCAGACAACATTTCAAGATGGCATAAACTACACATGTGCAAGTGCGCTGACTACAAATTAGACTTTTTTCTTCCGAAGACAGTATTTAGCATAACACCTGTAGCTTTTTAGCAAGCACATACCAATGGTTGTTGAATCAAGGCAAAGTGTACAATCCAACCCATTTTGTTAGGAAATTTAATTGCACACAAATTGAACAGCTAAGTGACTGTAAAATGTTACAAAGTAGGGAACTTTAAAAAAAAAAAATTGTTGTATATTTAAAAGAGGCCTTGGATTCCTAACATTTAAAGAATAGTTATTAATTGTGCAACCCAAACTGAAAAACTGAACACGAGTACAGGTGTACATCTACATTTCCATTCTTTCTTATATCTAACATCCATTTCAACTGCAGCACACAGCAGCTGTGGATTCTGTTAAACACAAAGATTTTGACAGATGGTTTCCTATAGATGAAGCAATGTGAGATTTTCAAAAAGCACGGTAGTTGCCAGCATCTGATTCTTCTATATCAGTTACTATAAGGGTGCAAGAACTCCGCTGCTCGCCTGGTGTTCTCTCTGCCTCACTTCTCCCATATTACTGCACTGTAACTTTCACTCCACTGACTCAAGATCACCGCTCGCATCCTGTTCAAGACTCTTGTACTCGCCTACCAATGCCTTGACCAGACTGCACCCAGCTACCTTTCAGACCCTCACATCTCCCTACATCCCCACTCGACCTCTCCGCTCTGCCTGCCCTAGAAGACTGGCTGTACCTCCTCTATGCTCCCCTGCCTCCAGAGCCTGCTCCTTCTCCACCCTCGCCCCGCAGTGGTGGAACGACCTTCCTACGGATGTCAGAACTGCCCAGTCCCTGACCACCTTCCGGCGCCTCCTCAAGACACACCTCTTCAGACAACACCTGTAAAACTCAACTCTTCCCTTCTGGACAACATAGCACTCTGCCTTTAATTCACTTTAACTTCCATTTATCTGCTCTCCATTTTACTGTATTTAATCCTGCACTAAAACCAATCTGTAGTATTTTGTATTTCACTTGCACTTGTATCTAACCCTGATGTAACTATCAACACTGTCATCTGCTCTTGAACTGCCCCGATATCAAATCGTACTGTGCTGGGTCTCACCCTCAATGATACAAAAAGCCAATTAACACTGGTGCAGAGTAATGTCTATTTTGGTCTCTGGCTGGATTCCCTTGCAATGCAGCCCACCTGTTGGACGACAGGTTAGCTGCTATTCGCAACTGCCTGGCCCTGTTTCAACCAGGGTGCACAGTGCAATTAGTGTTGTGCCAGAAACTACTGGGTATGATTGCTGCAACTGGGGTTACTTCACATGCGCCCGCTTCAAGCCTGGCTCAATGCCTTTCGGCTACACCCCAAGTGCAACAGACACCATCGGCTGACAGTATCTCGTCTGGACTAGAGAGCGCTACACTGGTGGAGGCAAGCCCATAACAGCACATAAATGCACTAGAGCTGAGAGCAGTCCAACTCGCTCTGCAAAATTTTCTCTTTGTGCTCTGCAGCAAACATGTCCTCATCCACACGGACAACATGTCAGTGGTTGCGTACGTGGAGGTCCACTAGGCATCGACGCCTTAGCGCACGAATGGCCCAAATTGCCTTTATACGCTTTCCCGCCTATACCGCTGTTCCCTGCTTTCCTCGAGAAGGTCAGGAGAGAGGAAGCGACAGTTCTCCAGGTGGCCCCCAAATGGCCCAGGTGAACCTGGTTTTCGAACTTCTGCCAGCTGCTACAGGGCCAGCCCTGGTAGATCTCGGCGCGCATGGATCTCGTCAGTCAGGCAAAAGGCACCCTCAGGCACCCAGAACCGGGCAGACTCCAACTGTGGGTCTGGCCCCTGAATGGGACAGTCTGTTTGCCCTAGGACTTCTTCCATAAGAGCATTGTATGCCTATAAATGGAAATATTTTCAAAACTGCTGCATGGCCAGAGGCTATGATCCCATGTATTGCCCTATAACAGTTATATTATAGTTTCTGCAAGATCTACTAGAGGCGGGTAAATCCCCCTCTATGTTGAAAGTGTACCTAGCAGCCATATCTTTTGCCATGTTCCCATCGACTCAGTATACCCGGGCACTCATATTCTGGCGACCCATTTTCTAAAGGGTCCTCGGAGGTTACATCCTTCTATAAAGGATGTCCTCTCACAATGGAGTCTAGATGTGGTACTGGAGGCTCTCACTAAGGCCACGTTTGAGCCCATAGAAACCAAAGAGATGAAATATCTCTCTATGAAGACAGTCTCTCTGTTAGCGATCACCTCTGCTAAGCGGGTCAGTGAGCTACAGGCTCTGCCCACTAAAATTTCCTGTATGCGCGTTTGGGATGATGGAATCAAGGTATCGTTGCACACAAACCACATTTTCCTCCCTAAGGTGTTTACAGCGTTTCACTTGAGTCAATCAGTGGATTTTGGTGTAGGAGTCAAATAGGAGATTACATTCCCTCTGCCCAGTTCCGACATTGAGATGCTATGTTAATAGAACGAGAGCTCTGCGTCAGTCTGACCAGCTCTTCGTTTGTCATGGTGAACGGACCAGAGGTGAAACCCTCTCTAAGCAGCGACTGTCTTGATTTGACTGCATATACTAATGCCGGCCTAGTCCCCCACTGGGAGGGTGGCCACACACTCAGTCAGAGGTGTGGCTATGTCATGGGCCCTCTTCAGAGGTGCCTCATTGACCAATATATGTACTGTGGCTACCCCGCGTACATTTACAAGGTTCTACTGACTTACTATTGTAGATCCCTCTATGCCTTTAATAGGCGCCAGGGTCCTTGAGGTTGCACGCTCACACCACCAGCCCTAGATAGTGCTAGCGAGATGTCCCTCAGATGCTGTCCACTCATTCTCCCTCACGACGGCTGTGGTATACTTTCCCAAAAGTATAATTGGCGGTCATCTTTGAATTGAAAGTGAAAGATAGGTTACGGATGTAACCCCGGTTTCCTGAAAGAGAAGATGACTGCCAACCTTGTGAGGTCGCATCACTCGCATTTGCGGATTCAATGCAAAGAGACTGATTCTCCGCTCAGTGACTATTTATTACCCTGGTGAGGCGGGACCGAGGACGTCACTCCGCGGAGGGGCCTATCGGCAGCTTTGATATAAAATGCTCAGCAAATATCCCAAAAGTATCATTGGCAGTCATGTTCTCTCTCAGTTGTGCATTCGATCTTTGCATATGCCCTTAAATTTCTTGTGATTGAAAATGACGATTTAATTAGATCGCCTCCAGTATGACCTTAAATGATAACATGATTCATATTATTTTAGTGAATCAATACATCCAGACAATTTTAAATACATGAATAAAAAGCAAACTGTTAATCCCTCGTATAAAGAAGTTATGAAGGAAGATGAAGGAAAAGATTAACATATTTACAAGGTCGAGTCATTTTTCAAGAGACCAGTATACATGTTGTCTGTTTTATTAGCAAGGAGCCGGTCGATTATTAAACCATCTGTAGCCAAAGAAACCATTTTGTGATTTTTGGTTTCCTTCACAAAGAACTTTGCGAGTACTTCTTTCCGGCATTCATTTTACATGTTTAAATTACTATGGATTACGAAGCACCCAAGATACCTTACCATGTACTTTGTATGTAAACCAACATTTCAGAAGATACAGTAATTGAGAGCATTAATAATTGCTTAATAATGTGTATCAAAAATATGTTAAGGGTTATTGCCTTCTCTGTAAACTAACGGTGTGGCTGTCCACAGTGTCACTGTTATTGATAGTTCCGGTACATTTTGGTAATGCCTTAACTTCAAGGACATTGTGTTGTGCAGATCTACCATTAGGTGGCACTAAAGTACGAAGCGCTGCGGGTGATTCAGATCAGTGAACCTTTTGGTGAAGCGCTGGTTCACGGCTCAGTGTCACGAGGCTTCAATATTCCCATCACTATAAAACAGCAAAACTGTATAAATTGCAGCGTACATTTAGCGCTACTGTATTATGTGTATTTATATTATTGCCCAACAGTCCCCGGCTTTACCTCGGGGGGTGCGAGTGATGAACACGTTCCTCTTTGTAATAATTAAGATAATTACAGTAAACTAATTATTAAGCTCAGGTGCTGCGCCCCGACTGGGTGCAAGCTAATTCAGGCGGCTTTATATACATGTAACCAGCGCGCCTCTAGCAAGCGAGTATATCTGTTTCTTTATTGTAAATACAAAAGCGGCAGCGTGGGGGTTTGTCACAGGCTTTAGCAAGAAGGATGGGTATCGTGGATTTTAAGCTTCTTTTAGGGTAAGTTCGGTGTGTTTAAAATCTGTTTGGTTATTCGTTATCGTTGCCGTGTTTCATTGGTATATGTGTGTGTGTGTATTCTTACGTTGCTGCGATGAAGGTGTGTGTGGTGCTTGAGTGCACCCGAGTTTGTATAGAATGTGTCGATGAGTAACATTTATTCTGTCTCTCCCCTCAGGGTTGCATTGTGTATGCTGTTACCTTTGGATGTGAAGGCTCAAGCGCCACCAGGCAAGTGCTGTTTGTTTAACTATTGCATGCTCTTGTAGGCGACAGTCGAACTGCTTAAATGGTTTGAAATGTTACAAGTCGTCTCTGTCCAAGAACGGTCTTGCTTTTAAAAGCACATTATCTGCCCGTATAACCCGTTGTGTTGCGCATTTAACTGTACAAACCACTCGGGTGTGTACCGGTTAGTTCTTTGTGTTGAGTAAAGTGTAGTTAGCGAACTATTGCAAGTATCGCCTCTCTGCCCGCAGGAACCTTTGTTAACGAGTGTCGGGACCGATACTTCTGGATGACGACTAAAAGAAGCTTCCTAATTGGAGGGAATTTCCGCTTCGATATCATTGGTAAACAGGATTTGCTCGGTAACAGTAACTTGTATTTTGAAGCATCCTGCAAATGCATACAATTAAACGTCTTTGCTTTTAGGTAACGACGGCATTCACTCTCTGGACGATGCCTACTCCGCATCCTGTGGATTTACCTACTCCGTTAATATCCCCGGCGACCTGGTATTCAGAGCTTCTTTCCTTGCTTGTCACGTCTCCAGCAAGGTGCGGCCACACGACCAGCTCCGTATGTATGCCACTATTTATTACAAGCCCGTGTCGCCATGTTAACCTAATGGCTTTTCATTTTCAGGATGATTCAGAGTTCAGCTTGAGATTCCGTTTCGTTCGCATCGACCAGTTCAGCAGAGAGACTTACTTCCCGTTCTCTATGACCTGCAGTATGGCCAAGCAATGGTACCCCCGCGAAATCGTCTGTGAAGAGAACTACATGGAGGTAACCCTTTACAATCTTTGTTCCATTGTGGTAGCCCAGTTGCAATAAACAAATGTGTAATCTAATTCAACCACTGTGGTCCCTTATTTAACTTGTCAACATATTGCAACTGGTTTAGGACAGAATACCAAACAGTAATTTGCAAGTCTTGCACAGAATTAACTATTGGAGTGTCTGGAAACTTGCATCTTTGCACTAACTATTGTGCTGCCACCTGCTTCCCATATCTGCATAAATGTGCACTTTTTTAAAAATGTTTACAGCTTAACCTGACGAGAAACCAACAAGGTTGTTTTTCACCCAGATGCTCCAAATGGGTTCTGTAAATTTCATGGCTCTACACTTTACGTAGACTTCCCCCTCCTTGAAGCACTTGCTACACTTCAGCAAGGCTGTGCTTCACAGATTTGGCATTCAAAATTCCAGAGCAGCATCTGGTTCTCTCCATAGGCAATTTTCCAGACTTCACCCACCCTATGTGGAATTCCACTCTAGCTAAAGCACACTTGTGGAAGTGGATGGTAATTGAAACTGCACGGACGTGCTAAATAAAATGTTGCTGTACAGCAGTTTAGTGATCATGTAAAATGATCATTCAAGAACGATTGATTGTTTCTGTGTTTGTAGATATTTCTCCCCCTCCCCCATGCATTTCTAGATTGCTTTAGATGTCATAATTGACTTGAAATTCACACCCAGTGTTCATTGATTTCAGTAAGGGGTGAAGTGGTGCTAATCCCTTTTTCCAGTATAGTCCCGTACCTGCTAACGGGGCTCCTCTTTACTGATCTGGCATCTACTTCTAGTAGAGTGACGGGCTCAAAGATCATTACGTATAGGGAGCTCTGAACCTAATTGGTTGTGTAACAGTATCCCCTTTTCCTGTAGATTTCTGTAAGGAGGAATGTGCCAGTTATTGCTCAGGAAGGGATGAATACTGAAGACTGGCAAGCTGCTCTCCCTGCAGTGAGTAAAACCACTAATTTGGTCTGAAGATGTTCCTGCAGCATAGCAATTTGTATAGGGTAGAATACAAGCTGCTATCCAGCCCACAGTAGCATCTTGCTGGCTGCTGTATAGCTCATCTTTAGTAAGACACGATTGCAGTCTGCAAATGCTCACGCTGCCTTCCTATGTACTAACCTGGAGCTACGGGTAATTCCGCCACAGATTTGTAACTTGGTCAATGACTTTGCTCCACACAACTTGTGCCCCTTGTAATTTTGTAGTCTATGCAGGCATGTGACTTGCTGCTCACCTGTATAAATGAAGTGTCTTGAACAAGCTTTGGAGCTTGGGTCTTGACTACTACAATCACTCTATACTTTCCCAGTCAAGCTGGTTACTTGCCTCCTACCCCAGTCCCTAGACCTTCTGCGCAGCTGCTGTGTCTCCTGTGTTCCAGGCCCAGGAAGCTGTAATGTCAGTGTGGCAGGTTGTGTTCCACAAGACTGGACAGCCAGCAAAATCCATGAATGCCTCCCTGGCTCAGTCTTGGGGCTACGTGATCAACTCCACCTCCACTAGGATCCTCTTCCGCTCACCCTATAACATGCCTGAATCGGAAAGGCTTACAGTAAGACCTCTACAAAATTGCCTTTAACTGGAGGGGGGGAGAGTTGATGGGTTCTAAATATTTACTTCTGTAGTGTGTTAAGCAGAGGTCCATGTAGGTGGGTGTGCCAAGGTTCCATATTGCTCCATTAGTGTCTCAAAGCACACTTGTATCACTGCTGTGCTTGAGCTCATTCCATGTTCTTCCAGGTTAATGGAATCCAAGTGGAAGCAATCCGGGCAACTGTCTTCTACAAGCAAAGGTGGATGCTGCTATTGGTGGACACTTCCGCTGCCTGTACCAAGAGTAAGATCTAATGCTTGGCTGTCTTGCCATGGTCCAGAGACCATGTGAAACTACTGCCATAGTGTGGTCCTTGTTAACTGGTCAATTCTAGTAGGAATTCTTTTGTAACCTCTCTGCATGCTAGCACTACAGATTCCTTCAACCAAGGGCTGTGATCATGCCATTTTCTCCATTGGCCATTGATTGCCATCTGCTTGGACTTGTATAGGATTCCCTAATGGAGCAGTTAAGCAAAAACCTCTTTTTCCCTCCTAGATATTGGTACCTTTGATGGTACACATTTGGCCTGGGTAGCACCCAGAGTCCTCACTCCACTGGTCCTGCATATAGAGAAGTTCCAGGACAAGGATATTTCCATGGGTGTGGAAGGGAAGCTGCTTGACCTTGCCACTATCCAAAGACGGAGCTATGAACTGAAGGTCAATGAGACCTTGATAGAAATTGCCATTCCTTATGGAGCAGAGGGTGGCTACCTAAAGGTAACAAGGGGGGGGTTTACAGAAGTGGGTGGAGGGTTTGGCTATGGAGTTCCTTCACTGACAGCCAGGTAGCTTCTGGATGTGTTGCAGACTCCTTGTATCCCTAGATTGCATGCCCTTGGTGTTTTTTCTGTAAAACACTTTGACCACACTATCCCAGACACCTGGTTCATGCTCCCATGGCAGAAGTGTTGGCTGTCCTGAGTAAATACATAGTTAATTTATGTTGAGCTGTTCCTTGCAGACTCCATTGGCCAATGAACCTTCCAGCCTTGGTTCTGATGGCTTTTAATGGAGTCAACTTTAATCTTGTGACCGTGCCCTTCTGTCTCTCCAGAGTCGTGTCATAAATAACCAGTACAACCGTATCTACGCCATTGACCTATACCTTGAGCACCAGTGGGCAGATGACCTGTGGGAAGTGACCCAGCACCGCTCCTTCAAGCCAGTCCGCACCCCCTTCATTGCTGAGACCCCCTTTGTTGTCAACAGTGAGTACACTACTTGCCAGCATGGAATTTAATGGCCTTGTGCTGGTGCCAATGTGTATTGCAGCCTAAACCATGATGGGCCCCCTTTAGGCCTGCCTTTGTTCTTTCCCCTGGGAGTTCCTGGACTATAACACTAGACCTGGCTATAAATCTGTAATGCTAACCTCTAAATGTCTGTGTTCCTAGATACCATCCCAGCAGAAAAGGTCTTCACGGTGACCCTTGGCGTCTTCAACCCTGACGTTGAGCTGAAGAACTTCACCATCAATGGGGTTCCTTTGACCCTTCCTGAGGCCATAAACCAAGGCATTGTGCTAACTGAGGTCCACCACCCCAATGGCACAAAGTCTTTTGTCCTGAAGGTCCCCTTCACCCATCCACTCATCCCACAAAAGGTAGGGATGAAAGCAGGCCTGTACATTAGTGGCTCAAGATCCAAGCTATACTGGTCTATTCTCCAGTACAGTTGCTGACTTTGTTCCTGCTTGCACCTTTTTTTTGTTCTTCTGGCAGTATATTGGCAATGGTGTCAGGGAGTTTACCTTGAATATCAACTACACCTTGAACATCATCCCTGAGAATGAGCCTTATTTCCACCCTGCAACCATTGTGTGTCAGATTAAGGATGTCGGTAAGTATTGGGGCTGGGAAGTGTCGCCGAACACCGACTGGACCAATTCTCTCCCAACCAAAGGATTGAATGGGTTGTGTGCCCACTCATGGAATTGGTGTCTCCACATTTTTCAATTTGAGCTAGTTTGTAAGCCTCCAGAAAATGTCATGCATGCAAGCTAGCATGCTGTCACCTTTTTTTAGGCTTTGCATACAGCTACCACACTAGCAGACATGCACCCCTATTGGTATCATCTTACTAATTGAAGTTTATGATCACTGCTGGCCAGAAACTGCTAGCGCTCGGCTAAACCCTGAACTGTATATGGCATTACTAAAGGTGGATTGTTTTTTATTGGCCTTGCAAGGTGAAGTGTTTTATTTTTGGATTAGTTATGCTGGAATACCTTCTTTGAATTCAAAATCATGTAGGATCTCCCTTCTATTGAAATTGGACTGGACAATGCTTCTAGTGAATACAAAGAAACAGTTATTGGACCTAAAATAGGTGCAACTAAATGCAGAAAGGAAGAATGAACTAAACAAAGATTCAACTCCCCACTCCTGAAAGCTGGTTAGCATTCCTATGGGAGATTCCCTTCAAGGTTAATTTTGTTCATATTTTAAAATCCCTCAAATCTCTCCTGGTTTAGGCAATTCTTGCTCTTGTGAGACTATCTTTGCGTCAAGAGAAACCCTTGTGTAAAGATGGCTTCATTTTTTTGTATTTCCTTTTAAATGCAGAATGATCATTGCTTTGTAAAACCCACAACAATTTGTATAAATCGCATACAATTGCTATAGTGCTTCAGCTCCAAGCCTGAATTAGAAAGCAATAATACTTGCTGTATCTTGAACAAAACCTTTACTGTAAGGTTGGCTTGGGTTCAGAATGGGGATAAAACTACATGTTAGGCTTCATGGATTTTAGCTTCAACAAAACGGGTACTCCAAGGCCTTCCTGTAGGTGAAGGGTAAGTTCAGGTTCCAGCTTCTGTTTTCCTTTGCAGGGCACCAAATGTCTCTGCAAAAACACATTAACGATGTAGATAGTCCTCCACCAATATGTGCACTCTTTGTCCAGTCATGTCTTTGGTTATTCCTCTGACACTGCTGTCTAATACAAGACAGTGTTTCAAGCTCTGACTTCAAATGGCCCTGACTTGATCACTGGAGAACAAGTTTGATTTGATTCAAAGTACTTGGGGATTTTAGACATCTTCCGCTGCAGACTCCCAAGGCAAACCACTAGCGTAGTACTTTGTCTGTTTTTGGGGGAAAATCTGGATCTCTGTTCAAGCCGGTCACAGGCTGGGTCTTCCGTTGTACACAGAATGGCTTGGCACCCCATCCTTTTCTGTTTGATTCATAAACCAAAGATGAGCCACTGATGCTACAGCATGCTCTTCACTCTTCTCTTGCCTCCCCAGTACTTCCGGTGATCCAGGGCTCTTGTACTGAAAAGAGCATAGTCTTTGAAGTGATGCGTGGGAACATGGACCACCTCTGGGCCATGTACATTGAGAAACACCAGCTTACCTCTGAGCTGGTGGCTCAACGGGGCTACATCATCACCAACCAGACCAAGCTTATTGTGGAGGTGCCGCTCTTCAGTATTGGCTGCATCTACGAGGTAAGTCTGTGGAGGCTACTAGGAATGCCTTCAACTTAGCAGAGCCTCTAGAGGCTGAATTGGGTGTTGTAGGATTACCTTGTCTAGTCATTGTTCTAGTGCATTAACACTAGTACCTAGTATTTGAGCAGACCCAAACCTTGTTAAATCTGCAGTTCTCCCGGCACCACTAGGCTGGAAAGCCTGCTCCTCTGTGGGTTGGTGTGCTTCAAAGTGGGCTGGCTATTTTGAGGAATGTTGCTTGTCTCCTTTTCCAGGATATCTCCCTCCGAGGCCTCTTTGTTCGAGTAGAACTGACCTTGGTGGATATCAGGACGCTGTCGGCAGTGCTGTCCTCTGTACAGCGCTGTCAGTTTGCTACCAAGCAGCTGCTGGGTAAGAAGCTGTACAAAGTGGGCTGGACTTTCTGTCTTGTATGCCATGCCACTTGTACACACGTTGGCTATAAACAAGCTGTACCAGGCTCCTTCTCCATTGCTAGAAAGAATATTCCACTGACCATGATGTTGCTTGCAGTTCAGTGCAACAATCCATAATGCCACCTTTCCAAGTTCTAAATGGTCTGCCTGGCCTCTTGCAGTCTGCAGACAAGCAACTGGTATCATTTGGGTGATGCTTCTGCAAGTAAGCCTGCACCATAGCATGATCCTTTTAGAACAGACTGGTGTGAGACCACCTACAGTTCTGGCACAGAACGTGTGCATCACCTAGATTTGTAGGATTTGAGTAACCCAATAAGCTGCATTGGGTTTGAAGTCTTGTCATGCAGTATATATGGGGGATGGACTACAAAGAGCTATGTAATGTTTTCTCTTTAGGCTTGACTAAAGAGAAATGGGATGGTTCTACAGGGTGCTTGTACAAGACTTCTGGTCATAGCTGTAGGTATCCTCTAGAGGCCACTTGGCACATGACTGGTGTGGCAATCTTGAACTGGTTCATGCAGCGAATTCTCTTTGAATGTGTCCTGGTTCAACTTCACCCCCTTCTCTCCAGTGTGCATGCCTAATGGTGTGATGACGGTGGTGGCTGTGACCATGGAGCCCATACCAGTAGTGGAACCCAGCAAGACCACCCTGCTGGACAAGACCTGCAAACCCAAAGAGTTTGACTCAACCAGGGCTCTCTTCACCTTCAGTGTCAACACCTGTGGGACCAGGAGCAAGGTGACCTGAGGTTTCCAGCATGGTGCTGTAAATCATTGCAATGGCCTTTTTATACAGGTTTTGTATTGGTAAACTGTATTGGGAGCAGTAAGTATCCCTAAAGGTGCTGTGGACTTGCCAGGTCTAACTAGCCTGTTTTGAAAGCCCAAGTGCAAGCACCTGTTGGCCTTCTAGGTTTGTTGTTGGAATACAGGATTTTCAAATGGGGCTAGTATTCGGGGGGGTGGAGGGGGGGTACTTTGTATTAATGGCTTGATGTTGTGGCAATGTTTCAGATTGTGGAGAACTACCTGATCTATGAGAATGAGGTGGTGTATACCAGAGCGCTATTCCCAGCCAATGCTCCAGTCATCACCAGGGACTCTGAATACAGGTGAGGATGAACACAACTACCTGAAATGGTCACTGCTGAAGTCGGTGGCAGTGTATTCAGACTGGGGGCAAGCTGTCCAGTAGTTAACCAACTACAGGTCTTGGACAATGTAACCTAACTTAATAGGGTGTTGGCCCACCACGTATGGCCTGTATGTGCTGTGGCATAGTCTAGCAGCCTCTGCAGAATTCCAGGAGTGATGTGGCACCATTCTTCCACCAGTCAATCAATTTGCACGTGGTTGCTTGTAGGTGGAAAACGCTCTCGGGTGTCACTCCCATAAAATCCATATGTCATGGCAAAGATCAGGGTCCTGGTCCTCAGACCATTGGGGGACCACACGTGCTGTGTGGATGCAGGGGCAATGTCATCCTGGAAGACATCCCACCAATGCAGGAAAATGCAATTGGGGGGGCAAAGATGATCAGTAGCGCATTGGCAGTGAGCTTGCCTTCTAAGGGAATGAGTGCACCCAAACCATGCCAGGAAAATGTGCCCCACGCTACGGAACCACCAGAACCCTTCCCTGTTGGAACCAAGCACTTGGAGCTGTAGAGTTCTTTAGGTTGGTGCCACACATGCACTCTTCCATTTGTTTAACCTGGTGGCTTCATCTGACCATATCTCATTTCTCGACTGCTCGGTAGTCCATTGCCTGGACTTGCAAACAAGCATTGCCAGATGTGATGAGCTTTTTGTGCACTGTAACCAGACTGGTATCCTGCTTTGTGGCGTTCTTGGTGGATTGTTCATGGAACTGGTTGCTCAAGCTTCAGGTTAATTTGCTGTCATTGATCTGCAGTTGCTCTCCTGTGTCTGCCATGCACTCTGGATTATTGCATGGCTCTCTCAATCCTGGAGTGTGTGCTTCCTTCCTTTGTTTCCCTTGGACTTCCATGCCCACATAACCTTAAACATTGGTAGTGAAACATCCACAAGTTGAGCTGTTCTGGTCACTGAAGCTCATGCCAAACGTGCCCCAACAATTGCCATTTCAAAGTCTGGTCTCCTCTTGCTGCCATGCTCGCCATAATTCTAGGCAACCAAACCTGTCCAGCATGTCTATAAATGACCCTAAGCATGCTGGATGTTGGCTTAACACATGAGCCACACCTGTGTGGAAGCCCTTGTTTTCAATGGACTTGGTGTTTCCATTAGTTTTGTCCTACGTGTGTCTACTTGCTGTAAAGATTAATTCTGAAGGAACCACTTCATAAACTAGCATTTAGACATGCGTATTTGAAAAGACTATCAAACTACGTGATTCTGTGGAACTTCTCTCTCTCTCCTAGGCTGACAATCCGTTGCCGCTACCCCCTCAATGACACTATAAAACTGGTAGCTGAAAGACGGGCTGTCCCTGCCTCCTCCATTGGAAGAGGTCTTGGATCCCTGCAGTTCCACCCTTACAGCTCTGGGCAGACGGGTATGGCTTCTAGTGCCTAGTTTTAGCTTGCCCAGTCCTGGGACACTATTAGTAAACTTTATCCTGACTACCAGTATGAACCTACTACTATGACTCCAATTCTTGGTTTCCCAGGCCAGAAGAAAGCCACGGATGTCTTGAATCTGAAGGCCCGTCTAGCAAGAGGTTGGTATCTGGTACATGCCTTCATTCTCAATTCACTTTAATGGCCCAATTCTGTTCTGGTCTTTTGATCCCTTACCCACCAGGAATGGTGGCTATGCACAAAGAGCTGTAAAAGCATAGCAGTGATGGACGGTCTGTCTTTTCTCCTCTTCCCCCTCCCACCAGATGTGACCTTCTCCCAGTTCTATCCCGAGTTCCCTGTGTCCAAGTCTGGGCTGGAGCCCTTGTTCCTGGAGGTTGGGCTCCTCCATCACCAGAACTTGGCTGACCACCTCATCCTGCAGGACTGCTGGGCCACAGAGACCCCTGAACTGGATGCCACCCCTCAATGGGACCTGATCACTGATGGGTAAGGGGGTGGAGGCTACAAGAGTAAGCGCTCAGATAGTACTGAGCTGGAGTTTCATTGTCATTTTATGCCAGCTTGGCAGAGGGCTAAACTTTGCTTGCTAATGTTTACTGTGCTGTGGACTTGCAGTAACGGTTGCATTGCATCATAACCTGGCTGCCTAAATATACGTGACTTGTAATCCTGTCTGTGCAATGGCCTTTTCCCTCTGGTGGGAACTACATGTGGCCTTTCTTTTTTTTTTTGAGGCACTGGAGTGTTTACCCCAATTTCTTTTTAAACTAGGGTTTGCTGAAACCTCATTACCCAGTTTGAAAGACGGTTAATTTATACTGTGGTACTGATGCTTATCTGTATCCAGTTTTACATACTCTTTGGGTAGGTTTCGTGTTCAGGAATCCTACATGTTGCTGCTGCTAGCTGTGTTTGTTCCATGGACAAAGCCAACATAGCAATTTACCTAACAAATTGGTCAATTAACTGGTCTATAACCGTCTTGCTGGGAAGATCAGAGCATAGTCTAATTGCATTTTAGGATGAAGGTATTCAATAGTGGTGAACAAATTGCATGTATAAATATTGCACCCAATAAATGTATTGTATGATTTGTCTTCAGTGTACACAATCAATTGCTGACCACTCGAGGTGGTCAAGTAATAGATGGTCAAAGACCATGAAATAAGGTCTTTCTATTCATTGGAATGCCACTAGTCTTGGAATATGCAATAAATATTTATTGCATAAGATCACATCCCAAAACGAACCAAGCCAGTGTAACATTGTACCGAGCCAAGCATTCAGTACAAGCAATGGGGAAGAAATGACAACCCAATATTCACTGAGCACAGGGGTTTGAGAACCAGTAAGGAAAGAAACATTCTCCATTCCATGCAAACACTCGGATTGTCATTAGTCGTGGCAAGTAAAAAAAAAACCCTGCAGCTTATACTGAGGGGGGAAAAAATAAGTAAACTCTCTCTCTCTCTCTCTCCAGTGCTCAAAGTAAACTTGAGATCTAGTTCCAAGTCCGTGTAATCGTACCATCCTCTAGGAAAAACTCCTAAGCATTCTTTGTTTCAAACCCAATCCCGGGAACCTGGTCGTCATGACCTCCACAGCAGTAGGTAGTTCTATGAACTAATTTATTTGCACACTTACTCTAGGAAACAACCAAACCTGGCCATGGTTAATTGTCAAACCGCCATAACTTTTTAAATGATTTCTGACTCGGACACTCCTTCCTCTCCCGCCATGCACTAGCAGTGCTACCTGGATCCTGGAAATCCTAATGTCGCTGCCCCTTTATCTTGTGGCAATGTTTATTTTCAGTTGAACACATGGCACATATTTGACCGATCGTCACAATAACAAACGTGTAAGTCTTTGGCGGCTTTAGGATGCAGTCCTTTCCTAAAATACATGCCTCCTGTTCACCCATCAAGCGCCATGCCTTGAAACCCAGTGTGTCATTGCCTTCTAATGTGTCTTCCTTCTTTGCAGCTGCCTGGCCAGTGGAGACTCCTACAAGACCCAGTTCCACCCAGTGTCTGCCAGCGCTCTCGCAAAGAGCCCCCACCACCTGAAGAGGCTTGAGATCCAGGCTCTGTCTGTTGAAAACCATGCCCTGTGGCAACAGGTTGGTGGCATTCGGCGAGCTCAATACTGAGCCTTTTGATCTGCAGTCTCACCCTGGGGTTAATGGACATCCAGCTACTCCAGGTTTTGGGGGGGGGGGGGGCAGTCCTGCTCTAGAATAGCTTTTACAGGCTGAAATATTGGCTGGCTGTGTGTTTGACTGAACTCTGGCTCCAACTGCCTGACCTGCCCTTCCTGTTTTGCAGATGTACTTCCATTGTCTAGCTGTGGTTTGTGCTTCTGAGAAGGCAGGTGTCTGCAATAAGACCTGTACTGCTGGAGATAAAAGATCAGGTAGGCATGGTATCTGACCTCTCCTGCAGTAGATAGGATGCCCATTGTATGTTCTATAAAACTCTCAATTGCTCCTTGGATCTAACGCCTCCTTTTGGGTTATGTCTTCCAGGCCGCAGTGTTGAGCTGGCTGACTCTGTCAAAGGCTATGCTTCTGCTGGACCAGTCCAAATTGTACCCGAGGGGGAAGCAGCCGGTAAGCAGTAAAGCACAAAGATGCTAATCTCCTGCCTGCCTTTGTATTTGAGTTCCATCTCCATGGTGATGGAGAAGGGTAGGAAACTGCTGCCGCTTTGGCGCTTGCGTGGCAAGCTTCATGTATTGCTCCAAAGGGAACCTAGAGCCAATATGGCACAGGCAGGGGCTGTAGTTTCTAGAGATCAAATGCTTGTCCCAGGCACTGTGTAGAATGTAAGCAATAGCTGTGTTTGCTAACTAGCACTGCCTCGTTCCCCAGTGGACGTGTTGGGTATTGTGTAGCTTCCTCACGGTCCTAATACTTGCCATTGTCTGTCTGCTTTCAGGTGAGACTCATCTGGCCCCCTATATTCCAGTCTTGGCAGTTGCAGTGGGAGTTCTTCTACTTGCTGTTGTAGTTTTTGCTGCCAAAGCTGTGTGATGACTCTCTCTAATAAAAACTTGAATGTGTAAACTTGTGTGTGGGGTTGTTTTTTGTGGCTAGATCTCACTCTTTCATTTATTGATGCTTCAAAGGCTCTGAATAAACGGAGTAAGGTCTGGGGTATTGGATGCCTCCAGTCTTAAGCTAACATTTGTGTCCTCTTTCGGTAACTTGCTCTGCAATGCTTTTGCTTGCTAAACGAATGTGATGCTTTTAGCCATGACCTGTATTTCCAATATCAATTGGTCCTTCTCTTCAAAGACATTGTACTGTGCAGCTGTAGTATTAAAGGATGCTAAAGGGGCTGGTGTCATGTGAACATTCCTGCAAACCTGTGGCTCAAAAGGCTTGGTGACTTCCAAGGGTTTATTTTCTTTCCCCCATCACTGAGTGGCTTCCAATGTGTGATATCAACACATATGCTGTGCCCGTGGCTATGAGCTTTGTGTAATGGAAAGCTCTGCTTTCAGTCACCTACGTTACTGAGATGCACAAATCAATTCTGAGCAGGCCTAGGGGCTGTTTCCTGCACTGTAAAAGCAGTTTTCCCAAACCTCTTCCTGTCTCAATGTTCTCAAACTTCTATATAGGTGCTTGCTGCATTCCAAAGAACAGCTTCCTGGAATTGTCAAACACAGCAGTGCTGACAGCCTTGGTTGTTGAGTTCTAGCAAAGACAGGCCATAGATGCATGCTGTGAAAGCTCTGTTTTACAAGCAGCAAACTGGAACCCAACAGAGCGGTTTCAGTATCGCTCACCGCTTCCCTGCGCTCCGTCGCAGGCAGCTTCTCCCCACCCTGGAGCGCTACCCTGCCTCCCAGGATGACACGCCCCCAAAACCCATTATCAATTGCTTGAACCAAATATGGGAAAGAATAGAACATTTCTTTTAAAAAAGCAAGCAATAATGAACAACTATGAATGCAAATATAGTAGAATTACATGAATCCCCAACATAACCCACTCCCCTGCTGCTCGGCTGTACGCAGACAGCGCCGTCAGCTGCACGTTGTGAAGCCTCTGGCAGTGAAAAGCGGGTCCAGAACGCCTGTGCTCATTACTATAACTATATAGTACGTATATATTTTCAATGGGAAAAACTTATTTGAAGTAACGTTAAGATTTTGTTGTAATAGTGGAAAAGATTAGGAAATTGCAACTTAAGGTAGCCACGCAAGCTTAACTGCACCCTTATGTATATGTTTCCCGTTACCCTTGACATCAGCAACGACATGACAAATTCTCCCCAAAGACTGGCCATAGAGACATAACAGTGGGAAAACTTTGTCCTTGTCATTGGTAACATGTTCAGAAACTGCAGAAATCTGCAATTGTACCTAAACATTTTAATGACGTAATTGGCTTCCAACGTAACAGTATGTTAGCAAGCATTCATAGTCAACTGTAAAGTTTGAAAGAACAATGGTTAATCACATTGCAAACGCATACATACTGCAGAAAATGCAGTGTCTCCTTTTACCACATGAAACAGTGCAGTTTATATAACAAAGCCATTGTTGCAAAGACAGAATTTTGTTGGTATGAATATGGCTGATAGCGTTTGGAGAAATATTGCTTGTTCAGTTCCAGTAATGCATAGGTCTCAAATTTATTATATAGCACTACTGTATTGTGAGTTTATTGGTTTTACTTAGAACATTGGTGAAATAATTAACTTGACAAGCATTATGGGAATGCTAATGGAGTTAGTGAACATGTTACCAATCACAAGGACTGTGATTTCCCAGTGTTATGTCTGTATGGCCAGTTTTCGGGGAGAATATGTCATGTGCTTAGTGATGTCATTGATGATGTCATTTGTAAAGTGAAGTGTGACAAGAAACATACACAAAAGGGTGCAGAGTTAAGGTTGCGTGACTACCTTAACTTGAGATTTCCTAAACTTTTGGACTTTTGCAACCAAACCTTAACGTTACTTTAACAAAGTTTTTTGCCATTGAATTTCCTTTGTTTTGGAAAACAACAACCACATCTGCCACATAATGCAGTTGTGGAAACACAACTTGCGACACTGAAAAGCACAGAAGAAATAGACATGTACCACGTATGTAATGTTTTTTGTTTGTTTGTTTGACAGATTTATTGAAGCCAAATGAAATGTTGAAAATGTTAATCCCTGCCCATGAGGCTGGAGAGGTGGGGACAGAAACGACTGTACCTGAGAATGGAGAGGGTGTATAATAAGTAACATTAAACACAGGGTCACCGTCATTGTTTACGTTTTATTATGTCAAATCAGAGAGCAGTGAACAGTTTTAATACCTGCCTAGAGCAACAAAGATTTGTTTGTGGGATGCAGTGGTATAGTTGAACTCCAGTCAGTACCAGAACAATAAAAGTGAGGGGGGAAATAAAAAAATCCTCAAACATGTGCATATATATATATATATATATATATATATATATATATATATATATATATATATATATATATATATATATATTTATATGTGCTTATAAATATATGTTTCCCTAGTGTGGAAGGCACAAAAACATTATTACTGATTACCAATTTTAATCCAGACAGAAACACAGATGTGACCCGTGTGTGCTGAACTACATATCCCATGACTCCCTATTCAGTGCAATGCAACAGTCACATGTTGCTCTGCCTGCAACGACGTCAGACATCAATGATGTCAGACCGTTATCTTTCGGGTTCCATTTCTGTAAAACTAGGCCTCCATTAGCATTGCCATAATGCTTGCACGTCTACACGCCCGGGACTATGTGTATGCCGAGCGTGGTTCCTTAATTTGCTATACTTTTTGAGATACAGATTTTTTATTTTTTATTAACCCCCCTTTTGAGCTGATTGTAAAATCGACTTTAAACAGGACCTTCGTTCAAACCTTAACTCATTTCTGCATTCATTTTCAAGCTTTATAGCAGCAACATTTTCATGGCATGTTCAAACAACCTTCAATTGAAAACCTTCTTTTTTTTAAATGGCAGGCAACATTGTGATTGTTTCCATAAATATAGACCTCATGCTAAACTAAGAAACCAAAATAAAACCAAGCTGTATCTTTTACTTAGAATAGTAAGCACAACTGAAATGTTTAAAAGAAAAGCACTTTACATAAACCTTTCTTTTGTATATAGCAACATAACCTTTACTATTTTAAATAAGAAGGGGCCGCCGTTCTATTGACGGTGTAATAAGTATATGTTCGAGGCATTGGCCAGGGGTTTAATTGGGTTAATTAATGAAAGGTCTGGAATGGAAGTGGCGAGTTTGTTAACCCTCTGGTGACTGTACTGTGGAAAGGGATTTTTTTTTTTTTTTTGCCTGGTCTGCGTACTTTCTACAGGCGCCACCTCTCCATAAAGGCGGAAACAATGACGTTGAGAGATGGATACGCTGTCCACTGTGAATTTTGCTGAATTTTAAGCATTCTTAAAATCCATGCCTTTTTAAAAGTTGTATTACTAATTGCATCTGATATTAAAAAATACTAATTAGATGTCTTTCATGCACAATTCATTGGATGTATACATGTGGAGATTATTAATTGTGTTTACAATTAAGTTTGTAACGTTAATGTTGTTCATGTTTTACAATAAGTATTTTTGATTTGCGTCTTTGGGTCGTTTTTATTTTCCTTATGAATGTTGATGAATAAACTTGGTCAAATTAGAAATCTGCGGTTTTATATTTTAGATAATGGTTCTTTAAAAATTCCTAAATGATGGATAATCATAACCTTTTTATCTCAGGTGATGTTTTCCGAAGGTAATCTAAGAAAAGGGGACGCTAATCGATCTTTACAATGTATAATATAATAATACTTATAACAACCTTTCTGTTTCTGTGCCAGGATGAAAAAGGTTTCTGTAGATCGTCTGCTGCGTTTTAAGTCACAATGTTGATTCCCAATAAGCACAATAATAACTGCCAGCATCGTTATCTTCCACGCTGGTTATAATGAGATTGCAGATGGACTCCTCGCTTAGTTTTTCAGCTTTGAAATGGTCTTTATTAAAACCTTGGTCGTTTTCATGTTTTCCGTCATTCTGGTAGTACAATATCCTCTTTAAACCTTCCCCAGGTCTCTGTCTAGACCAATGTATATAAGCATCATTAATGTTGAACCCGACGGCTTTACAGCTGAAAGTTGCTCTTCTTCTTGTTGGTCTTGTGACAGACACCTGCGACTGTTCTAAAGAGACAGAAAACACTCCATCTGAAATAATAGAAGAAAAGTGATAATGCGATTCATCCGAATCACCATGATAAAATGCTGCTTCTATCGTGAGTTTAGTTTAGTAACGCATCTGAAGTTATATTACAAGTGCTAGTTTATATGAAAAATAGATAAACTCACAAAATAATGTAATGAAAATCATAAAGAAGCTCAATCCAATCATCTTGAAATCTACACCAACAGGACAGCGAAGAGTACTTCTTTCTTTGGTTTAATTAGCAGGTACCAGCAGAGCCCAGTTGAAACAGATCGCTGCAAACATTCTCTGGTCTGTAGTTTTCCAAAGGGGTGTGTTTCTCAAGATTGTACAGACAAAGAGGAAGTGACTCGCACACGACGGGTTCTTGATTCAGCTGTCTAAAAGCAATCTTAAATTATGCACGCAAACACCAATCAAGCTAGCAGTGCCTTCTTTCGATTAAATGTTACTTTCTCACAATTATAGTCCTTTTTTAAAGGCGGTGAACATTCAATAAATATGTTTAAGTTGTTACGCTAGGATTGCCTGATTGACTGAATAACTCCTTACTAATTCTGATCCATCATTATCTCACCGCTGACACCAAATGTAGCAGGACAGCATCAGGAATGAGACTCAGAGGCTTTGAAGCTGCAATTTAAGCACTGGGTGCTTATGTTTAATTAACAAAAATACACAAACAGGAACAGTGGCCTAAATAAAAGGTTTAAACTAAACACTACTGTACAAACACTGATGCCAGGCTGGGCATTCGCCTTCACTGACCAGGTAGGCAGAAGCCGGGAAAAAAAGAAACTTTGTCAAACACAACCACCAGAAATCAAAACAACCAACAAAATTGAGTCACTTCAGAATTTTGATGAGCAGAACCAACAACAAGAGAACGAAAGGAACAACATCCAGGACCCTATTGACAGTGGTGACCGGACAGCAAAAAGAAGGGAGGTCATGATTGTTGGGGACTCCATATTGAGAAACACAGCAAGTTCAATTCGCAGTTTGGTCCCCTTACTACAACAGTGTGCTGCCTTCCGGGAGCCTCGGTCAAGCACATCACTGAGAACGTGGACAGGCTCCTAGAACGAACAGGAGACGAGCCGGTAGTAGTCGTCCACATCGGTACAAACAACATTGGAAGAGACAGACCAAAATCCCTGCAAAACAAATTCAGAGAGCTAGGAAGGAAATTAAAACAGACAACAAAAACTGTGGTATTTTCTGCTATACTACCGGCACCTTGCAAAGGACCATATGGACAGTGGAAATAATTAATCAAAACGCATGGCTGAAGACGTGGTGCACACGGGAAGGCTTCACCTGTCTTGATCATTGGACCACATTCTACAACGAGGACTGTCTGTATAGACGGGACGGACTGCACTTAAATAACAAGGGAACCAGTCTACTTTTAGAAAAAATCCTCGAGCAGGTTCAGAAGCATTTAAACTAGAAAGGAGAAATCAACAAAAAAACAGAAGGGAGACCGTATCAAAACAAGAACAACAACTCAGGTAAGACAACCATTAAATGTATTTATCTAAATGCTAGAAGTATCAGAAACAAAATTCTAGAACTTGAAGCTATTGCACTAACAAGTAACTATGATGTGATAGGTGTCACAGAAACTTGGTTGTCTGAAAGTGATGGGGACAAATATAATATTTGTGGGTATACACTGTATAGGAAAGACAGGCAGGACAGAAGAGGAGGAGGGGCAGCGCTATACATAAAAAACAATCTTGAAGCCCAGGTGTTAAACCTGGACAAAGAAAATTAAGCCGAATCAATATGGGTCAGAATAACGGACAAAAATTCAAAGGGTATAATAATAGGAGCATGCTATAGACCGCCAGATTCAGACGGTGAGCAAAATAATCTGTTATACAATGACACTAGAAATGCGTGTAGCAAAGGAGAAGCCATACTAATGGGGGATTTCAACTTCCCCCATATAAAATGGGAAAACCCGGTGGGTAGCACGAAGGATGAAATTGAAATGGTGGAAATGACAAACGACTGCTTCCTAACACAATTTGTCAAGGCACCGACAAGAGGGGAGGCATGCCTTGATTTAGTCTTTTCAAATAACGAAGACAGAATAACTAAAACAGAGGTCAGAGAACCACTGGCAAACTCAGACCACAACATGGTCTCATTTGAAGTGTTTTTTAAAACCCCAAAAGTAATAACTAAAGCTAAGGTTTACAATTTTAGAAAAGCAAACTATGAAGGTATGAAACAGAGACTAACAGAAGTAGATTGGAGTAAAATAGAGAAAACACCCACAGAAGAAGGATGGTTGTTCTTCAAAAATGTAGTACTAGAGGCACAAAACTATTACATCCCTAAAGTAGACAAATCTAAATGTAAAACTAAATTGCCAAAATGGTTTAATAGATCAATTAAAAAAAAAAAAATATTCAGCAAAAAAAGGCACTTTATAGAGCATTAAAAAAGGACCAAAAAGAAAGTACGCAGAAAGAGTACACGGAACTGCAAACGCAAGTCAAAAAGGAAGTTAGAAAGGCCAAGAGAGAAATAGAAATGAACATTGCTAAGGGAGCTAAAACCAATTCCAAAATGTTTTTCCAATATTACAACAGCAAGAGAACATTCAAAGAGGAGATTAAATGTTTAAGAGATACAAATGGCAAAATCATAGATGAAGAAAAAAAAAAGCAAATATATTAAATGATTACTTTTCACAAGTTTTTACAAAGGAAGATACTGACAACATGCCCCACATGTCATCCAGTTCCTATCCAGTTTTAAATAACTTTAGCATAACTGAGGCAGAAGTGTTAAAGGGACTAGGAGCTCTTAAAATAAACAAATCCCCTGGGCCGGATGAGATCCTCCCAGTAGTACTCAAAGAAATGAAAGAAGTAATTTACAAACCGCTAACCAAGATCATGCGGCAGTCTCTTGACACAGGGGTGGTACCGACAGACTGGAAAATTGCAAACGTAATACCGATCCACAAAAAGGGAAACAAAACTGAACCAGGTAACTACAGACCAGTAAGCCTGACTTCTATTATATGCAAACTTATGGAAACTATAATAAGATCCAAAATGGAAAATTACCTATATGGTAACAAGGTCCTGGGAGACAGTCAACATGGTTTTAGGAAAGGGAGAGCGTGTCTAACTAACTTGCTTGATTTTTTTGAGGATGCAACATCGATAATGGATAATTGCAAAGCATATGACATGGTTTATTTAGATTTCCAGAAAGCTTTTGACAAAGTCCCGCACAAAAGATTAATTCTCAAACTGAACGCAGTTGGGATTCAAGGAAACACATGTACATGGATTAGGGAGTGGTTAACATGTAGAAAACAGGAAGTACTGATTAGAGGAAAAACCTCAGAATGGGGTGTGGTAACCAGTGGTGTACCACAGGGATCAGTATTAGGTCCTCTGCTCTTCCTAATCTACATTAATGATTTAGATTCTGGTATAGTAAGCAAACTTGTTAAATTTGCAGACGACACAAAAGTAGGAGGAGTGGCAAACACTGTTGTAGCAGCAAAGGTCATTCAAAATGATCTAGACAAGATTCAGAACTGGGCAGACACATGGCAAATGACATTTAATAGAGAAAAGTGTAAGGTACTGCACGCAGGAAATAAAAATGTACATTATAAATATCATATGGGAGATACTGAAATTGGAGAAGGAATCTATGAAAAAGACCTAGGAGTTTTTGTTGACTCAGAAATGTCTGCATCTTGACAATGTGGGGAAGCTATAGAAAAGGCTAACAAGATGCTTGGATACATTGTGAAAAATGTTGAATTTAAATCAAGGGAAGTAATGTTAAAACTGTACAATGCACTAGTAAGACCTCATCTTGAATATTGTGTGCAGTTCTGGTCACCTCGCTATAAAAAAGATATTGCTGCTCTAGAAAGAGTGCAAAGAAGAGCGACCAGAATTATTCCGGGCTTAAAAGGCATGTCATATGCAGACAGGCTAAAAGAATTGAATCTGTTCAGTCTTGAACAAAGAAGACTACGTGGCGACCTAATTCAAGCATTCAAAATTCTAAAAGGTACTGACAGTGTCGACCCAAGGGACTTTTTCAGCCTGAAAAAAGAAACAAGGACCAGGGGTCACAAATGGAGATTAGACAAAGGGGCATTCAGAACAGAAAATAGGAGGCACTTTTTTACACAGAGAATTGTCAGGGTCTGGAATCAACTCCCCAGTAATGTTGTTGAAGCTGACACCCTGGGATCCTTCAAGAAGCTGCTTGATGAGATTCTGGGATCAGTAAGCTACTAACAACCAAAAGAGCAAGATGGGCCGAGTGGCCTCCTCTCGTTTGTAAACTTTCTTATGTTCTTATGTTCTTAATACACAGAGTATACGCAGAGCATACGCACAACAGAGGACAGGTTACACTCACCTCCACCACAACCCCCAAACAAAGGATTTTCTCTACCTGTCAACACTATCTTCCAACACACAGAATTTTCATGTAGGGCTTTTGCCCTGCCAATGTCATTTTTTATTTCAAACCAATATCACTATGGGAGGAAAGGGTATTTGCTTTGCCAAATAGTGTCTCCTAGATGTATTTGTCACTCCAGTGCAATTGTAATAATAAAGTAATTATGTGCAATATATTGTAGAACCATATTCATTGGATATGTAATTTGCTTTACATTCTTTGGAAGATCGAAGAACATTGTACTGATAATTAGTGCATTTACTACTGTAGCAGAATAGTGTCACACATCTTGAAGAGAAACTGGCTCTTGTGTTCACCTTTCCATCATTAGAATTTCAATGCAAAACATTGAAATGAGACTGTTTTTAGCAGACAAGATTACAAGATGGCATCAACTACGCATGTACAAGCGCACTGACTAAAAATTAGACTTTTTTCTTCCTAAGACAGTATTTGGCATAACACCTGTAGCTTTTACGCAAGCACACACCAGTGGCTGTTGAATCAAGGTAAATTGTACAATCCAACCCATTTTGTTAGGAAATTTAATTGCACACAAATTGAACAGACAAGTGACTGTAAAATGTTACACAGTAGGGAACTTTTAAAAAAAAAATATTTGTTGTATATTTAAAAGAGGCCTTAGATTCCTGACATTTAAAGAATAGTTGAGTTATTTATTGTGCACCCCAAACTCCAAGGAAAAGAAAACTGAACACGAACAGGTGTACATCTACATTTCCATTCTTTCTTATATCTAACATCCATTTCAACTGCAGCACACAGCAGCTGTGGATTCTGTTAAACCCAAATGTTTTGACTGATGATTTCCTGTAGATGAAACAATGTGAGATTTTCAAAAAGCATGGTAGTTGCCAGCGTCTGATTCTTCTATATCAGTTACTATAAGGGTGCAAGAACTCCGCTGCTCAACTGGTGTTCTCTCTGCCTCGCTTCTCCCATATTACTGCACTGCAACTCTCACTCCACTGACTCAAGATGGAGTGTGGTAACCAGTGGTGTACCACATGGATCAGTATTAGGTCCTCTGCTATTCCTAATCTACATTAATGATTTAGATTCTGGTATAGTAAGCAAACTTGTTAAATTTGCAGACGACACAAAAGTAGGAGGAGTGGCAAACACTGTTGCAGCAGCAAAGGTCATTCAAAATGATCTAGACAAGATTCAGAACTGGGCAGACACATGGCAAATGACATTTAATAGAGAAAAGTGTAAGGTACTGCACGCAGGAAATAAAAATGTACATTATAACTATCATATGGGAGATACTGAAATTGGAGAAGGAATCTATGAAAAAGACCTAGGAGTTTTTGTTGACTCAGAAATGTCTTCATCTAGACAATGTGGGGAAGCTATAAAAAAGGCTAACAAGATGCTCGGATACATTGTGAAAAGTGTTGAATTTAAATCAAGGGAAGTAATGTTAAAACTGTACAATGCACTAGAAAGACCTCATCTTGAATATTGTGTGCAGTTCTGGTCACCTCACTATAAAAAAGATATTGCTGCTCTAGGAAGAGTGCAAAGAAGAGCGACCAGAATTATTCCGGGCTTAAAAGGCATGTCATATGCAGACAGGATAAAAGCATTGAATCTGTTCAGTCTTGGACAAAGAAGACTACGTGGCGACCTAATTCAAGCATTCAAAATTCTAAAAGGTACTGACAGTGTTGACCCAAGGGACTTTTTCAGCCTGAAAAAAGAAACAAGGACCAGGGGTCACAAATGGAGATTAGACAAAGGGGCATTCAGAACAGAAAATAGGAGGCACTTTTTTACACAGAGAATTGTCAGGGTCTGGAATCAACTCCCCAGTAATGTTGTTGAAGCTGACACCCTGGGATCCTTCAAGAAGCTACTTGATGAGATTCTGGGATAAGTAAGCTGCTAACAACCAAAAGAGCAAGATGGGCCGAGTGGCCTCCTCTCGTTTGTAAACTTTCTTATGTTCTTATGTTCTTAAGATCACCGCTCGCATCCTGTTCAAGACTCTTGTACTCGCCTACCGATGCCTTGACCAGACTGCACCCAGCTACCTTTCAGACCCTCACATCTCCCTACATCCCCACTCGGCCTCTCCGCTCTGCCTGCCCTAGAAGACTGGCTGTACCTGCTCTATGCTCCCCTGCCTCCAGAGCCTGCTCCTTGCCCACCCTCGCCCTGCAGTGGTGGAACGACCCTCCTACGTATGTCAGAAACGCCCAGTCCCTGACCACCTTCCGGCACCTCCTCAAGACACACCTTTTTAGACAACACCTGGAAATTTGGGTCAATGGCTGGATTCCCTTCCAATGCGAGTCACCTGTCAGATGACAGGTTAGCTGCTATTTGCAACTGCCTGGCCCTGTTTCAACCAAGGTTCACAGTGCAGTTAGTGTTGTGTCAGAAACTACTGGGTCTGATTGCTGCATCATCTTCAGCCGTTCAACTGGGGTTACTTCACATGCGACCGCTTCAAGCCTAGCACAATGCCTTTCAGACATGGGCTGACAGTGTCTCGTCTGTGCTGGAGAGCGCTACGCTGGTGGAGGCAAGTCCCTCACCTGAGTAAAGGCGTCAAGTGCTCATGACAGATGCGTCCAGCTCTGGTCGGGAGGTGGTCTGGGCAGGTAGAGGAGTCCGTGGATCCTGGACATAAATGTGCTAGAGCTGAGAGCAGTCCACCTCGCTCTGCAATATTTTCTCTTTGTGCTCCGCAAAAAACATGTCCTTGTCCACACGGACAACATGTCAGTGGTTGCGTACGTGGAGGTCCACTAGGCATCGACGCCTTAGCGCACGAATGGCCCAAATTGCCTTTATACGCTTTCCCGCCTATACCGCTGTTCCCTGCTTTCCTCGAGAAGGTCAGGAGAGAGGAGGTGGCAGTTCTCCTGGTGGACCCCAAATGGCCCAGGTGAACCTGGTTTTCGAATTTCTGCAACTGCTGCATGGCCAGCCCTGGTAGATCCCGGTGTGCATGGATCTCCTCAGTCGGGCAAAAGGCACCCTCAGGCACCCAGAACCGGGCAGACTCCAACTGTGGGGAACGGGACAGTCTGTCCGCCCTAGGGATCTGAGACGCAGTAGTGAGTACACTACAAAATGCTCGGACTTCTTCCGGAAGAGCATTGTACGCCTATAAATGGAAATATTTTCAAAACTGCTGCATGGCCAGCATGTATTGCCCTATAACAGTTATATTATAATTTCTGCAAGATCTACTAGAGGCGGGTGTCCCAAGTAACGTTGAATCAGCTAGGCTGGTCAGTAAAACATTGAATCCCTTTGTATGGAGAATCCCAGTAGCTAAGGCTCATGGTTCAACACTGCCTGTTATAATAATAGACATGAAATTGTTTCTCATCAAGATAAGTTTACATTTAAAATAGTTAGTAATCGTGTGCCATAGGGAATAAACTGTTTGGTTTGACTCTGAGTTAAAAGATGATGCAACATAAAGAGATGTTGTTTGAAATATAAAATAAGAAGCTTAAACAGATAATAAAAAGTAATTTTAAAAGTAGAGGATAGGTTTTGAAAAAGGTAAACTTCATGTGAACTTTCTTCCCGAATTTTCTGTGTGCCTGTTTTTTAGAGAAAGCCGTGCCTGGTAAAGGGAGGTATAGTTGGCACGCAGAGCGAGAATTCTTTTATCAAAAGGATCATAGCGTCAAGGTTAAAATTTAACGAAGGAAATTATCTTCTCACCCTAGAAGAAGGGGGAACATTGCTCATCGCTGGAAATTGGGAAGATTGGTGTACCACTAGCGAACCGGTTTTAGCTGGTTTGTGTGCTACTGAAAAAAATAGGAGGTCGTCCGCAGTTCAGCTGAGTTCATGCTGTTAAGAAACTCATAGGACAGAGACATTATAGTCTTACACTTAAATAAAAAACAAATAGATTATCCATGAAGAGATACTCTATATTGGAAAAACATAAGATGGAAGTTCCCTATAATATCTGTTAAGCACACGCCTGTTAAGAGAGAAGGAAAACTAATTTGAAAAATAAAATGGTGTAAGGGAATATGTACTTAGGCACCAAATACACAATCAAATATAATCATAACTGATAGTGTTGTATATATTTTAAACAGCACTCATATACTCAAAGTAACATTATTCTTTTTGTATACACATATAAAATAAAGGAATAGTGAACTATATTTCACCTAACTTTTTAGATAAAGGAGGGGTAGAGAAATGAGCGGATGAGATCATGGTCAAGTGTTTGGAAAGGGTGTCATATCTTAAAAAGTTGCTGACATATGGCTCTAAATTTTTAGGTTGTTGCGTGCCAAAGAAAGATAAGAAGTGATTTCTAAGTCTCTCCATGTATTGCAATGGAGACAAAAACCTATAAAAACTTATATCTTTTACAATGAGGTACCACAATCAAGACTCAGCTTGGCAGAGTGACGTGGTCCATCATTTGCAGATCTCCACAAGACAATTCTGATTCCTTTGTTCACGCTACTTTTCCTTATAATAGGAGGTAAGCATATTATCTACAATATTATATCTCACATGTATTGGGTGTATTGCTATAAGGTACTGAAACTATGTTTTAGTTTTTGAGAGAGTGTTATATTGAATGAACTGAAATATAGAAGTGGTTGCTTTTTTAGACCTCGTGTATAGCTGGCCCGGTGGCTGCACAAAAACATCTAAGTGTATGAGGGTGCTCGGAGGTTACATCCTCCGATAAAGGACGTCCTCTCACAATGGAGTCTAGAGGTCGTACTGGAGGCTCTCACCTCTGCTAAGCAGGTCAGTGAGCTACAGGCTCTGTCAGTGCACAGTTCCTGTATGCACGTTTGGGACGATAGAATCAAGGTATCGTTGCAACAAACCCTGTTGTCTCCTTCATTTCACTTGAATCAATCAGTGGAACTAGAGGTTTTCCACCTCCCACCCCCTTTGGTGTAGGAGTCAAATAGGAGATTACATTCCCTCTGCCCAGTTCCGACATTGAGATGCTATGTTAATAGAACGAGAGCTCTGCGTCAGTCTGACCAGCTCTTCGTTTGTCATGGTGAACGGACCCGAGGTCAAGCCCTCTCTAAGCAGTGACTGTCCCATTGGATTGTGGACAAGGTTTCAACTGCGTATACTAATGCCGGCCTACTCCCAACTGGGAGGGTGGCCACACACTCAGTCAGAGGTGTGGCTATGTCATGGGCCCTCTTCAGAGGTGCCTCGTTGACCAATATATGTACTGCGGCTACCCCGCGTACATTTACAAGGTTCTACTGACTTACTATTGTAGATCCCTCTATGCCTTTAATAGGCGCCAGGGTCCTTGAGGTTGCACGCTCACACCACCAGCCCTAGATAGTGCTAGAGAGATGTCCCTCAGATGCTGTCCACTCTTTCTCCCTCACGACGGCTGTGGTATACTTTCCCAAAAGTGTAATTGGCGGTCATCTTTGAATTGAAAGTGAAAGATAGGTTACGGATGTAACCCCGGTTTCCTGAAAGAGAAGATGACTGCCAACCTTGTGAGGTCGCATCACTCGCATTTGCGGATTCAATGCAAAGAGACTGATTCTCCGCTCAGTGACTATTTATTACCCTGGTGAGGCGGGATCCGGGGACGTCACTCCGCGGAGCTGCCTATCGGAGCTTTGATATAAAATGCTCAGCAAATACCTGACAAGCAGGTATATCCCAAAACTATCATTGGCAGTCATGTTCTCTCTCAGTTGTGCATTCGATCTTTGCATATGCCCTTAAATTTCTTGTGATTGAAAATGACGATTTAATTAGATCGCCTCCAGTATGACCTTAAATGATAACATGATTCATATTATTTTAGTGAATCAATACATCCAGACAATTTTAAATACATGAATAAAAAGCAAACTGTTAATCCCTCGTATAAAGAAGTTATGAAGGAAGATGAAGGAAAAGCTTAACATATTTACAAGGTCGAGTCATTTTTCAAGAGACCAGTATAAATGTTGTCTGTTTTATTAGCAAGGAGCCGGTCGATTATTAAACCATCTGTAGCCAAAGAAACCATTTTGTGATTTTTGGTTTCCTTCACAAAGAACTTTGCGAGTACTTCTTTCCGGCATTCATTTTACATGTTTAAATTACTATGGATTACGAAGCACCCAAGATACCTTACCATGTACTTTGTATGTAAACCAACATTTCAGAAGATACAGTAATTGAGAGCATTAATAATTGCTTAATAATGTGTATCAAAAATATGTTAAGGGTTATTGCCTTCTCTGTAAACTAACGGTGTGGCTGTCCACAGTGTCACTGTTATTGATAGTTCCGGTACATTTTGGTAATGCCTTAACTTCAAGGACATTGTGTTGTGCAGATCTACCATTAGGTGGCACTAAAGTACGAAGCGCTGCGGGTGATTCAGATCAGTGAACCTTTTGGTGAAGCGCTGGTTCACGGCTCAGTGTCACGAGGCTTCAATATTCCCATCACTATAAAACAGCAAAACTGTATAAATTGCAGCGTACATTTAGCGCTACTGTATTATGTGTATTTATATTATTGCCCAACAGTCCCCGGCTTTACCTCGGGGGGTGCGAGTGATGAACACGTTCCTCTTTGTAATAATTAAGATAATTACAGTAAACTAATTATTAAGCTCAGGTGCTGCGCCCCGACTGGGTGCAAGCTAATTCAGGCGGCTTTATATACATGTAACCAGCGCGCCTCTAGCAAGCGAGTATATCTGTTTCTTTATTGTAAATACAAAAGCGGCAGCGTGGGGGTTTGTCACAGGCTTTAGCAAGAAGGATGGGTATCGTGGATTTTAAGCTTCTTTTAGGGTAAGTTCGGTGTGTTTAAAATCTGTTTGGTTATTCGTTATCGTTGCCGTGTTTCATTGGTATATGTGTGTGTGTGTATTCTTACGTTGCTGCGATGAAGGTGTGTGTGGTGCTTGAGTGCACCCGAGTTTGTATAGAATGTGTCGATGAGTAACATTTATTCTGTCTCTCCCCTCAGGGTTGCATTGTGTATGCTGTTACCTTTGGATGTGAAGGCTCAAGCGCCACCAGGCAAGTGCTGTTTGTTTAACTATTGCATGCTCTTGTAGGCGACAGTCGAACTGCTTAAATGGTTTGAAATGTTACAAGTCGTCTCTGTCCAAGAACGGTCTTGCTTTTAAAAGCACATTATCTGCCCGTATAACCCGTTGTGTTGCGCATTTAACTGTACAAACCACTCGGGTGTGTACCGGTTAGTTCTTTGTGTTGAGTAAAGTGTAGTTAGCGAACTATTGCAAGTATCGCCTCTCTGCCCGCAGGAACCTTTGTTAACGAGTGTCGGGACCGATACTTCTGGATGACGACTAAAAGAAGCTTCCTAATTGGAGGGAATTTCCGCTTCGATATCATTGGTAAACAGGATTTGCTCGGTAACAGTAACTTGTATTTTGAAGCATCCTGCAAATGCATACAATTAAACGTCTTTGCTTTTAGGTAACGACGGCATTCACTCTCTGGACGATGCCTACTCCGCATCCTGTGGATTTACCTACTCCGTTAATATCCCCGGCGACCTGGTATTCAGAGCTTCTTTCCTTGCTTGTCACGTCTCCAGCAAGGTGCGGCCACACGACCAGCTCCGTATGTATGCCACTATTTATTACAAGCCCGTGTCGCCATGTTAACCTAATGGCTTTTCATTTTCAGGATGATTCAGAGTTCAGCTTGAGATTCCGTTTCGTTCGCATCGACCAGTTCAGCAGAGAGACTTACTTCCCGTTCTCTATGACCTGCAGTATGGCCAAGCAATGGTACCCCCGCGAAATCGTCTGTGAAGAGAACTACATGGAGGTAACCCTTTACAATCTTTGTTCCATTGTGGTAGCCCAGTTGCAATAAACAAATGTGTAATCTAATTCAACCACTGTGGTCCCTTATTTAACTTGTCAACATATTGCAACTGGTTTAGGACAGAATACCAAACAGTAATTTGCAAGTCTTGCACAGAATTAACTATTGGAGTGTCTGGAAACTTGCATCTTTGCACTAACTATTGTGCTGCCACCTGCTTCCCATATCTGCATAAATGTGCACTTTTTTAAAAATGTTTACAGCTTAACCTGACGAGAAACCAACAAGGTTGTTTTTCACCCAGATGCTCCAAATGGGTTCTGTAAATTTCATGGCTCTACACTTTACGTAGACTTCCCCCTCCTTGAAGCACTTGCTACACTTCAGCAAGGCTGTGCTTCACAGATTTGGCATTCAAAATTCCAGAGCAGCATCTGGTTCTCTCCATAGGCAATTTTCCAGACTTCACCCACCCTATGTGGAATTCCACTCTAGCTAAAGCACACTTGTGGAAGTGGATGGTAATTGAAACTGCACTGACGTGCTAAATAAAATGTTGCTGTACAGCAGTTTAGTGATCATGTAAAATGATCATTCAAGAACGATTGATTGTTTCTGTGTTTGTTGGTGCTAATCCCTTTTTCCAGTATAGTCCCGTACCTGCTAACGGGGCTCCTCTTTACTGATCTGGCATCTACTTCTAGTAGAGTGACGGGCTCAAAGATCATTACGTATAGGGAGCTCTGAACCTAATTGGTTGTGTAACAGTATCCCCTTTTCCTGTAGATTTCTGTAAGGAGGAATGTGCCAGTTATTGCTCAGGAAGGGATGAATACTGAAGACTGGCAAGCTGCTCTCCCTGCAGTGAGTAAAACCACTAATTTGGTCTGAAGATGTTCCTGCAGCATAGCAATTTGTATAGGGTAGAATACAAGCTGCTATCCAGCCCACAGTAGCATCTTGCTGGCTGCTGTATAGCTCATCTTTAGTAAGACACGATTGCAGTCTGCAAATGCTCACGCTGCCTTCCTATGTACTAACCTGGAGCTACGGGTAATTCCGCCACAGATTTGTAACTTGGTCAATGACTTTGCTCCACACAACTTGTGCCCCTTGTAATTTTGTAGTCTATGCAGGCATGTGACTTGCTGCTCACCTGTATAAATGAAGTGTCTTGAACAAGCTTTGGAGCTTGGGTCTTGACTACTACAATCACTCTATACTTTCCCAGTCAAGCTGGTTACTTGCCTCCTACCCCAGTCCCTAGACCTTCTGCGCAGCTGCTGTGTCTCCTGTGTTCCAGGCCCAGGAAGCTGTAATGTCAGTGTGGCAGGTTGTGTTCCACAAGACTGGACAGCCAGCAAAATCCATGAATGCCTCCCTGGCTCAGTCTTGGGGCTACGTGATCAACTCCACCTCCACTAGGATCCTCTTCCGCTCACCCTATAACATGCCTGAATCGGAAAGGCTTACAGTAAGACCTCTACAAAATTGCCTTTAACTGGAGGGGGGGAGAGTTGATGGGTTCTAAATATTTACTTCTGTAGTGTGTTAAGCAGAGGTCCATGTAGGTGGGTGTGCCAAGGTTCCATATTGCTCCATTAGTGTCTCAAAGCACACTTGTATCACTGCTGTGCTTGAGCTCATTCCATGTTCTTCCAGGTTAATGGAATCCAAGTGGAAGCAATCCGGGCAACTGTCTTCTACAAGCAAAGGTGGATGCTGCTATTGGTGGACACTTCCGCTGCCTGTACCAAGAGTAAGATCTAATGCTTGGCTGTCTTGCCATGGTCCAGAGACCATGTGAAACTACTGCCATAGTGTGGTCCTTGTTAACTGGTCAATTCTAGTAGGAATTCTTTTGTAACCTCTCTGCATGCTAGCACTACAGATTCCTTCAACCAAGGGCTGTGATCATGCCATTTTCTCCATTGGCCATTGATTGCCATCTGCTTGGACTTGTATAGGATTCCCTAATGGAGCAGTTAAGCAAAAACCTCTTTTTCCCTCCTAGATATTGGTACCTTTGATGGTACACATTTGGCCTGGGTAGCACCCAGAGTCCTCACTCCACTGGTCCTGCATATAGAGAAGTTCCAGGACAAGGATATTTCCATGGGTGTGGAAGGGAAGCTGCTTGACCTTGCCACTATCCAAAGACGGAGCTATGAACTGAAGGTCAATGAGACCTTGATAGAAATTGCCATTCCTTATGGAGCAGAGGGTGGCTACCTAAAGGTAACAAGGGGGGGTTTACAGAAGTGGGTGGAGGGTTTGGCTATGGAGTTCCTTCACTGACAGCCAGGTAGCTTCTGGATGTGTTGCAGACTCCTTGTATCCCTAGATTGCATGCCCTTGGTGTTTTTTCTGTAAAACACTTTGACCACACTATCCCAGACACCTGGTTCATGCTCCCATGGCAGAAGTGTTGGCTGTCCTGAGTAAATACATAGTTAATTTATGTTGAGCTGTTCCTTGCAGACTCCATTGGCCAATGAACCTTCCAGCCTTGGTTCTGATGGCTTTTAATGGAGTCAACTTTAATCTTGTGACCGTGCCCTTCTGTCTCTCCAGAGTCGTGTCATAAATAACCAGTACAACCGTATCTACGCCATTGACCTATACCTTGAGCACCAGTGGGCAGATGACCTGTGGGAAGTGACCCAGCACCGCTCCTTCAAGCCAGTCCGCACCCCCTTCATTGCTGAGACCCCCTTTGTTGTCAACAGTGAGTACACTACTTGCCAGCATGGAATTTAATGGCCTTGTGCTGGTGCCAATGTGTATTGCAGCCTAAACCATGATGGCCCCCTTTAGGCCTGCCTTTGTTCTTTCCCCTGGGAGTTCCTGGACTATAACACTAGACCTGGCTATAAATCTGTAATGCTAACCTCTAAATGTCTGTGTTCCTAGATACCATCCCAGCAGAAAAGGTCTTCACGGTGACCCTTGGCGTCTTCAACCCTGACGTTGAGCTGAAGAACTTCACCATCAATGGGGTTCCTTTGACCCTTCCTGAGGCCATAAACCAAGGCATTGTGCTAACTGAGGTCCACCACCCCAATGGCACAAAGTCTTTTGTCCTGAAGGTCCCCTTCACCCATCCACTCATCCCACAAAAGGTAGGGATGAAAGCAGGCCTGTACATTAGTGGCTCAAGATCCAAGCTATACTGGTCTATTCTCCAGTACAGTTGCTGACTTTGTTCCTGCTTGCACCTTTTTTTTGTTCTTCTGGCAGTATATTGGCAATGGTGTCAGGGAGTTTACCTTGAATATCAACTACACCTTGAACATCATCCCTGAGAATGAGCCTTATTTCCACCCTGCAACCATTGTGTGTCAGATTAAGGATGTCGGTAAGTATTGGGGCTGGGAAGTGTCGCCGAACACCGACTGGACCAATTCTCTCCCAACCAAAGGATTGAATGGGTTGTGTGCCCACTCATGGAATTGGTGTCTCCACATTTTTCAATTTGAGCTAGTTTGTAAGCCTCCAGAAAATGTCATGCATGCAAGCTAGCATGCTGTCACCTTTTTTTAGGCTTTGCATACAGCTACCACACTAGCAGACATGCACCCCTATTGGTATCATCTTACTAATTGAAGTTTATGATCACTGCTGGCCAGAAACTGCTAGCGCTCGGCTAAACCCTGAACTGTATATGGCATTACTAAAGGTGGATTGTTTTTTATTGGCCTTGCAAGGTGAAGTGTTTTATTTTTGGATTAGTTATGCTGGAATACCTTCTTTGAATTCAAAATCATGTAGGATCTCCCTTCTATTGAAATTGGACTGGACAATGCTTCTAGTGAATACAAAGAAACACCTATTGGAACTAAAATAGGTGCAACTAAATGCAGAAAGGAAGAATGAACTAAACAAAGATTCAACTCCCCACTCCTGAAAGCTGGTTAGCATTCCTATGGGAGATTCCCTTCAAGGTTAATTTTGTTCATATTTTAAAATCCCTCAAATCTCTCCTGGTTTAGGCAATTCTTGCTCTTGTGAGACTATCTTTGCGTCAAGAGAAACCCTTGTGTAAAGATGGCTTCATTTTTTTTGTATTTCCTTTTAAATGCAGAATGATCATTGCTTTGTAAAACCCACAACAATTTGTATAAATCGCATACAATTGCTATAGTGCTTCAGCTCCAAGCCTGAATTAGAAAGCAATAATACTTGCTGTATCTTGAACAAAACCTTTACTGTAAGGTTGGCTTGGGTTCAGAATGGGGATAAAACTACATGTTAGGCTTCATGGATTTTAGCTTCAACAAAACGGGTACTCCAAGGCCTTCCTGTAGGTGAAGGGTAAGTTCAGGTTCCAGCTTCTGTTTTCCTTTGCAGGGCACCAAATGTCTCTGCAAAAACACATTAACGATGTAGATAGTCCTCCACCAATATGTGCACTCTTTGTCCAGTCATGTCTTTGGTTATTCCTCTGACACTGCTGTCTAATACAAGACAGTGTTTCAAGCTCTGACTTCAAATGGCCCTGACTTGATCACTGGAGAACAAGTTTGATTTGATTCAAAGTACTTGGGGATTTTAGACATCTTCCGCTGCAGACTCCCAAGGCAAACCACTAGCGTAGTACTTTGTCTGTTTTTGGGGGAAAATCTGGATCTCTGTTCAAGCCGGTCACAGGCTGGGTCTTCCGTTGTACACAGAATGGCTTGGCACCCCATCCTTTTCTGTTTGATTCATAAACCAAAGATGAGCCACTGATGCTACAGCATGCTCTTCACTCTTCTCTTGCCTCCCCAGTACTTCCGGTGATCCAGGGCTCTTGTACTGAAAAGAGCATAGTCTTTGAAGTGATGCGTGGGAACATGGACCACCTCTGGGCCATGTACATTGAGAAACACCAGCTTACCTCTGAGCTGGTGGCTCAACGGGGCTACATCATCACCAACCAGACCAAGCTTATTGTGGAGGTGCCGCTCTTCAGTATTGGCTGCATCTACGAGGTAAGTCTGTGGAGGCTACTAGGAATGCCTTCAACTTAGCAGAGCCTCTAGAGGCTGAATTGGGTGTTGTAGGATTACCTTGTCTAGTCATTGTTCTAGTGCATTAACACTAGTACCTAGTATTTGAGCAGACCCAAACCTTGTTAAATCTGCAGTTCTCCCGGCACCACTAGGCTGGAAAGCCTGCTCCTCTGTGGGTTGGTGTGCTTCAAAGTGGGCTGGCTATTTTGAGGAATGTTGCTTGTCTCCTTTTCCAGGATATCTCCCTCCGAGGCCTCTTTGTTCGAGTAGAACTGACCTTGGTGGATATCAGGACGCTGTCGGCAGTGCTGTCCTCTGTACAGCGCTGTCAGTTTGCTACCAAGCAGCTGCTGGGTAAGAAGCTGTACAAAGTGGGCTGGACTTTCTGTCTTGTATGCCATGCCACTTGTACACACGTTGGCTATAAACAAGCTGTACCAGGCTCCTTCTCCATTGCTAGAAAGAATATTCCACTGACCATGATGTTGCTTGCAGTTCAGTGCAACAATCCATAATGCCACCTTTCCAAGTTCTAAATGGTCTGCCTGGCCTCTTGCAGTCTGCAGACAAGCAACTGGTATCATTTGGGTGATGCTTCTGCAAGTAAGCCTGCACCATAGCATGATCCTTTTAGAACAGACTGGTGTGAGACCACCTACAGTTCTGGCACAGAACGTGTGCATCACCTAGATTTGTAGGATTTGAGTAACCCAATAAGCTGCATTGGGTTTGAAGTCTTGTCATGCAGTATATATGGGGGATGGACTACAAAGAGCTATGTAATGTTTTCTCTTTAGGCTTGACTAAAGAGAAATGGGATGGTTCTACAGGGTGCTTGTACAAGACTTCTGGTCATAGCTGTAGGTATCCTCTAGAGGCCACTTGGCACATGACTGGTGTGGCAATCTTGAACTGGTTCATGCAGCGAATTCTCTTTGAATGTGTCCTGGTTCAACTTCACCCCCTTCTCTCCAGTGTGCATGCCTAATGGTGTGATGACGGTGGTGGCTGTGACCATGGAGCCCATACCAGTAGTGGAACCCGGCAAGACCACCCTGCTGGACAAGACCTGCAAACCCAAAGAGTTTGACTCAACCAGGGCTCTCTTCACCTTCAGTGTCAACACCTGTGGGACCAGGAGCAAGGTGACCTGAGGTTTCCAGCATGGTGCTGTAAATCATTGCAATGGCCTTTTTATACAGGTTTTGTATTGGTAAACTGTATTGGGAGCAGTAAGTATCCCTAAAGGTGCTGTGGACTTGCCAGGTCTAACTAGCCTGTTTTGAAAGCCCAAGTGCAAGCACCTGTTGGCCTTCTAGGTTTGTTGTTGGAATACAGGATTTTCAAATGGGGCTAGTATTCGGGGGGGTGGAGGGGGGGTACTTTGTATTAATGGCTTGATGTTGTGGCAATGTTTCAGATTGTGGAGAACTACCTGATCTATGAGAATGAGGTGGTGTATACCAGAGCGCTATTCCCAGCCAATGCTCCAGTCATCACCAGGGACTCTGAATACAGGTGAGGATGAACACAACTACCTGAAATGGACACTGCTGAAGTCGGTGGCAGTGTATTCAGACTGGGGGCAAGCTGTCCAGTAGTTAACCAACTACAGGTCTTGGACAATGTAACCTAACTTAATAGGGTGTTGGCCCACCACGTATGGCCTGTATGTGCTGTGGCATAGTCTAGCAGCCTCTGCAGAATTCCAGGAGTGATGTGGCACCATTCTTCCACCAGTCAATCAATTTGCACGTGGTTGCTTGTAGGTGGAAAACACTCTCGGGCGTCACTCCCATAAAATCCATATGTCATGGCGAAGATCAGGGTCCTGGTCCTCAGACCACTGGGGGACCACACGTGCTGTGTGGATGCAGGGGCAATGTCATCCTGGAAGACATCCCACCAATGCAGGAAAATGCAATTGGGGGGGCAAAGATGATCAGTAGCGCATTGGCAGTGAGCTTGCCTTCTAAGGGAATGAGTGCACCCAAACCATGCCAGGAAAATGTGCCCCACGCTACGGAACCACCAGAACCCTTCCCTGTTGGAACCAAGCACTTGGAGCTGTAGAGTTCTTTAGGTTGGTGCCACACATGCACTCTTCCATTTGTTTAACCTGGTGGCTTCATCTGACCATATCTCATTTCTCGACTGCTCGGTAGTCCATTGCCTGGACTTGCAAACAAGCATTGGCAGATGTGATGAGCTTTTTGTGCACTGTAACCAGACTGGTATCCTGCTTTGTGGCGTTCTTGGTGGATTGTTCATGGAACTGGTTGCTCAAGCTTCAGGTTAATTTGCTGTCATTGATCTGCAGTTGCTCTCCTGTGTCTGCCATGCACTCTGGATTATTGCATGGCTCTCTCAATCCTGGAGTGTGTGCTTCCTTTTTTTGTTTCCCTTGGACTTCCATGCCCACATAACCTTAAACATTGGTAGTGAAACATCCACAAGTTGAGCTGTTCTGGTCACTGAAGCTCATGCCAAACGTGCCCCAACAATTGCCATTTCAAAGTCTGGTCTCCTCTTGCTGCCATGCTCGCCATAATTCTAGGCAACCAAACCTGTCCAGCATGTCTATAAATGACCCTAAGCATGCTGGATGTTGGCTTAACACATGAGCCACACCTGTGTGGAAGCCCTTGTTTTCAATGGACTTGGTGTTTCCATTAGTTTTGTCCTACGTGTGTCTACTTGCTGTAAAGATTAATTCTGAAGGAACCACTTCATAAACTAGCATTTAGACATGCGTATTTGAAAAGACTATCAAACTACGTGATTCTGTGGAACTCTCTCTCTCTCTCTCTCTCCTAGGCTGACAATCCGTTGCCGCTACCCCCTCAATGACACTATAAAACTGGTAGCTGAAAGACGGGCTGTCCCTGCCTCCTCCATTGGAAGAGGTCTTGGATCCCTGCAGTTCCACCCTTACAGCTCTGGGCAGACGGGTATGGCTTCTAGTGCCTAGTTTTAGCTTGCCCAGTCCTGGGACACTATTAGTAAACTTTATCCTGACTACCAGTATGAACCTACTACTATGACTCCAATTCTTGGTTTCCCAGGCCAGAAGAAAGCCACGGATGTCTTGAATCTGAAGGCCCGTCTAGCAAGAGGTTGGTATCTGGTACATGCCTTCATTCTCAATTCACTTTAATGGCCCAATTCTGTTCTGGTCTTTTGATCCCTTACCCACCAGGAATGGTGGCTATGCACAAAGAGCTGTAAAAGCATAGCAGTGATGGACGGTCTGTCTTTTCTCCTCTTCCCCCTCCCACCAGATGTGACCTTCTCCCAGTTCTATCCCGAGTTCCCTGTGTCCAAGTCTGGGCTGGAGCCCTTGTTCCTGGAGGTTGGGCTCCTCCATCACCAGAACTTGGCTGACCACCTCATCCTGCAGGACTGCTGGGCCACAGAGACCCCTGAACTGGATGCCACCCCTCAATGGGACCTGATCACTGATGGGTAAGGGGGTGGAGGCTACAAGAGTAAGCGCTCAGATAGTACTGAGCTGGAGTTTCATTGTCATTTTATGCCAGCTTGGCAGAGGGCTAAACTTTGCTTGCTAATGTTTACTGTGCTGTGGACTTGCAGTAACGGTTGCATTGCATCATAACCTGGCTGCCTAAATATACGTGACTTGTAATCCTGTCTGTGCAATGGCCTTTTCCCTCTGGTGGGAACTACATGTGGCCTTTCTTTTTTTTTTTTGAGGCACTGGAGTGTTTACCCCAATTTCTTTTTAAACTAGGGTTTGCTGAAACCTCATTACCCAGTTTGAAAGACGGTTAATTTATACTGTGGTACTGATGCTTATCTGTATCCAGTTTTACATACTCTTTGGGTAGGTTTCGTGTTCAGGAATCCTACATGTTGCTGCTGCTAGCTGTGTTTGTTCCATGGACAAAGCCAACATAGCAATTTACCTAACAAATTGGTCAATTAACTGGTCTATAACCGTCTTGCTGGGAAGATCAGAGCATAGTCTAATTGCATTTTAGGATGAAGGTATTCAATAGTGGTGAACAAATTGCATGTATAAATATTGCACCCAATAAATGTATTGTATGATTTGTCTTCAGTGTACACAATCAATTGCTGACCACTCGAGGTGGTCAAGTAATAGATGGTCAAAGACCATGAAATAAGGTCTTTCTATTCATTGGAATGCCACTAGTCTTGGAATATGCAATAAATATTTATTGCATAAGATCACATCCCAAAACGAACCAAGCCAGTGTAACATTGTACCGAGCCAAGCATTCAGTACAAGCAATGGGGAAGAAATGACAACCCAATATTCACTGAGCACAGGGGTTTGAGAACCAGTAAGGAAAGAAACATTCTCCATTCCATGCAAACACTCGGATTGTCATTAGTCGTGGCAAGTAAAAAAAACCCTGCAGCTTATACTGAGGGGGGAAAAAATAAGTAAACTCTCTCTCTCTCTCCAGTGCTCAAAGTAAACTTGAGATCTAGTTCCAAGTCCGTGTAATCGTACCATCCTCTAGGAAAAACTCCTAAGCATTCTTTGTTTCAAACCCAATCCCGGGAACCTGGTCGTCATGACCTCCACAGCAGTAGGTAGTTCTATGAACTAATTTATTTGCACACTTACTCTAGGAAACAACCAAACCTGGCCATGGTTAATTGTCAAACCGCCATAACTTTTTAAATGATTTCTGACTCGGACACTCCTTCCTCTCCCGCCATCCACTAGCAGTGCTACCTGGATCCTGGAAATCCTAATGTCGCTGCCCCTTTATCTTGTGGCAATGTTTATTTTCAGTTGAACACATGGCACATATTTGACCGATCGTCACAATAACAAACGTGTAAGTCTTTGGCGGCTTTAGGATGCAGTCCTTTCCTAAAATACATGCCTCCTGTTCACCCATCAAGCGCCATGCCTTGAAACCCAGTGTGTCATTGCCTTCTAATGTGTCTTCCTTCTTTGCAGCTGCCTGGCCAGTGGAGACTCCTACAAGACCCAGTTCCACCCAGTGTCTGCCAGCGCTCTCGCAAAGAGCCCCCACCACCTGAAGAGGCTTGAGATCCAGGCTCTGTCTGTTGAAAACCATGCCCTGTGGCAACAGGTTGGTGGCATTCGGCGAGCTCAATACTGAGCCTTTTGATCTGCAGTCTCACCCTGGGGTTAATGGACATCCAGCTACTCCAGGTTTTGGGAGGGGGGGGGCAGTCCTGCTCTAGAATAGCTTTTACAGGCTGAAATATTGGCTGGCTGTGTGTTTGACTGAACTCTGGCTCCAACTGCCTGACCTGCCCTTCCTGTTTTGCAGATGTACTTCCATTGTCTAGCTGTGGTTTGTGCTTCTGAGAAGGCAGGTGTCTGCAATAAGACCTGTACTGCTGGAGATAAAAGATCAGGTAGGCATGGTATCTGACCTCTCCTGCAGTAGATAGGATGCCCATTGTATGTTCTATAAAACTCTCAATTGCTCCTTGGATCTAACGCCTCCTTTTGGGTTATGTCTTCCAGGCCGCAGTGTTGAGCTGGCTGACTCTGTCAAAGGCTATGCTTCTGCTGGACCAGTCCAAATTGTACCCGAGGGGGAAGCAGCCGGTAAGCAGTAAAGCACAAAGATGCTAATCTCCTGCCTGCCTTTGTATTTGAGTTCCATCTCCATGGTGATGGAGAAGGGTAGGAAACTGCTGCCGCTTTGGCGCTTGCGTGGCAAGCTTCATGTATTGCTCCAAAGGGAACCTAGAGCCAATATGGCACAGGCAGGGGCTGTAGTTTCTAGAGATCAAATGCTTGTCCCAGGCACTGTGTAGAATGTAAGCAATAGCTGTGTTTGCTAACTAGCACTGCCTCGTTCCCCAGTGGACGTGTTGGGTATTGTGTAGCTTCCTCACGGTCCTAATACTTGCCATTGTCTGTCTGCTTTCAGGTGAGACTCATCTGGCCCCCTATATTCCAGTCTTGGCAGTTGCAGTGGGAGTTCTTCTACTTGCTGTTGTAGTTTTTGCTGCCAAAGCTGTGTGATGACTCTCTCTAATAAAAACTTGAATGTGTAAACTTGTGTGTGGGGTTGTTTTTTGTGGCTAGATCTCACTCTTTCATTTATTGATGCTTCAAAGGCTCTGAATAAACGGAGTAAGGTCTGGGGTATTGGATGCCTCCAGTCTTAAGCTAACATTTGTGTCCTCTTTCGGTAACTTGCTCTGCAATGCATTTGCTTGCTAAACGAATGTGATGCTTTTAGCCATGACCTGTATTTCCAATATCAATTGGTCCTTCTCTTCAAAGACATTGTACTGTGCAGCTGTAGTATTAAAGGATGCTAAAGGGGCTGGTGTCATGTGAACATTCCTGCAAACCTGTGGCTCAAAAGGCTTGGTGACTTCCAAGGGTTTATTTTCTTTCCCCCATCACTGAGTGGCTTCCAATGTGTGATATCAACACATATGCTGTGCCCGTGGCTATGAGCTTTGTGTAATGGAAAGCTCTGCTTTCAGTCACCTACGTTACTGAGATGCACAAATCAATTCTGAGCAGGCCTAGGGGCTGTTTCCTGCACTGTAAAAGCAGTTTTCCCAAACCTCTTCCTGTCTCAATGTTCTCAAACTTCTATATAGGTGCTTGCTGCATTCCAAAGAACAGCTTCCTGGAATTGTCAAACACAGCAGTGCTGACAGCCTTGGTTGTTGAGTTCTAGCAAAGACAGGCCATAGATGCATGCTGTGAAAGCTCTGTTTTACGAGCAGCAAACTGGAACCCAACAGAGCGGTTTCAGTATCGCTCACTGCTTCCCTGCGCTCCGTCGCAGGCGGCTTCTCCCCACCCTGGAGCGCTACCCTGCCTCCCAGGATGACACGCCCCCAAAACCCATTATCAATTGCTTGAACCAAATATGGGAAAGAATAGAACAATTTTTTAAAAAAAGCAAGCAATAATGAACAACTATGAATGCAAATATAGTAGAGTTACATGAATCCCCAACATAAGTGGGAGTAGTACAGGCGTGGAAAAGTACAGAGCAGTTTCGAAGCAGGTTGACGGCTGCAGAAGAAACTAAACTTCAAAAAAAAAAAAAACCTCAACATGGTCTTCAAGCCAATAATCTGTGACACCTGCTTGATTTGGGAAATCCGAGAAAACCCAGTGGAGCTAAACCAAGTGTGCGTAAAGTGCAGCGCGATCCAGGATTTGCATGAACTAGTAAGTATGCTAGAAATGGAGCTGGAAGAAGTGAGACAGCAACAGGATCTTGAGGAACTGGCACACCCACAATTCATGGAAGTCTGTGTCACTCCTAACAGACTGAAAGCCACCAGGGAGATAGAAGGTCAGAACAGCTGGGTTCAGGGAGGCAGAAGCAGGGAAAAAAAGAAACTTCGTCAAACACAACCACCAGAAATCAAAACAACCAACAGATTTGAGTCACTTCAGAATTTTGATGAGCAGAACCAACAACAAGAGAATGAAAGGAACAACATCCAGGACCCTATTGACAGTGGTGACCAGACAGCAAAAAGAAGGGAGGTCATGATTTTTGGGGACTCCATATTGAGAAACACAGCAAGTTCAATTCGCAGTTTGGACCCCCTTACTACAACAGTGTGCTGCCTTCCGGGAGCCTCGGTCAAGCACATCACTGAAAACGTGGACAGGCTCCTAGAACGAACAGGAGACGACCCGGTAGTAGTTGTCCACATTGGTACAAACAACATTGGAAGAGACAGACCAAAATCCCTGCAAAACAAATTCAGAGAGCTAGGAAAGAAATTAAAAGAGAAAACCAAAACTGTGGTATTTTCTGGTATACTTCCCGCACCTTGCAAAGGACCATATGGACAGCTGGAAATAATTAATCAAAACGAATGGCTGAAGACGTGGTGCACTCGGGAAGGCTTCACCTATCTTGATCATTGGACCACATTCTACAACGAGGACTATCTGTATAGACGGGATGGACTGCAATTAAATAACAAGGGAACCAGTCTACTTGGAGAAAAGATCCTCGAGCAGGTTCAGAAGCATTTAAACTAGAAAGGAAGGGGGGAGAAATCAACAAAAAAACAGAAGGGAGACCGCATCAAAACAAGAACAACAACTCAGGTAAGACAACCATTAAATGTATTTATCTAAATGCTAGAAGTATCAGAAACAAAATTCTAGAACTTGAAGCTACTGCACTAACAGGTAACTATGATGTGATAGGTGTTACAGAAACGTGGTTGTCTGAGAGTGATGGGGACGAATATAATATTTGTGGGTATACACTGTATAGGAAAGACAGGCAGGACAGAAGAGGAGGAGGGGTAGCGCTATACATAAGAAACAGTCTTGAAGCACAGGTGTTATACCTGGACAAAGAAAATAAAACCGAATCAATATGGGTCAGAATAACAGACAAAACACAGAACTGCAAACGCAAGTCAAAAAGGAAGTTAGAAAGGCCAAGAGAGAAATAGAAATGAACATTGCTAAAGGAGCTAAAACCAATTCCAAAATGTTTTTCCAATATTACAACAGCAAGCGAACATTCAAAGAGGAGATTAAATGTTTAAGAGATACAAATGGCAAAATCGTAGAGGAAGAAAAAAAAATAGCAAATATGTTAAATGATTACTTTTCAAAAGTTTTTACAAAGGAAGATACTGACAACATGCCCCACATGTCATCCAGTTCCTATCCAGTTTTAAATAACTTTAGCATAATTGAGGCAGAAGTGTTAAAGGGACTAGGAGCTCTTAAAATAAACAAATCCCCTGGGCCGGATGAGATCCTCCCAGTAGTACTCAAAGAAATGAAAGAAGTAATTTACAAACCGCTAACCAAGATCATGCAGCAGTCTCTTGACACAGGGGTGGTACCGACAGACTGGAAAATTGCAAACGTAATACCGATCCACAAAAAGGGAAACAAAACTGAACCAGGTAACTACAGACCAGTAAGCCTGACTTCTATTATATGCAAACTTATGGAAACTATAATAAGATCCAAAATGGAAAATTACCTATATGGTAACAAGGTACTGGGAGACAGTCAACATGGTTTTAGGAAAGGGAGATCGTGCCTAACTAACTTGCTTGATTTTTTTGAGGATGCAACATCGATAATGGATAATTGCAAAGCATATGACATGGTTTATTTAGATTTCCAGAAAGCTTTTGACAAAGTCCTGCACAAAAGATTAATTCTCAAACTGAACGCAGTTGGGATTCAAGGAAACACATGTACATGGATTAGGGAGTGGTTAACATGTAGAAAACAGAAAGTACTGATTAGAGGAAAAACCTCAGAATGGAGTGTGGTAACCAGCGGTGTACCACAGGGATCAGTATTAGGTCCTCTGCTCTTCCTAATCTACATTAATGATTTAGATTCTGGTATAGTAAGCAAACTTGTTAAATTTGCAGACGACACAAAAGTAGGAGGAGTGGCAAACACTGTTGCAGCAGCAAAGGTCATTCAAAATGATCTAGACAAGATTCAGAACTGGGCAGACACATGGCAAATGACATTTAATAGAGGAAAGTGTAAGGTACTGCACGCAGGAAATAAAAATGTACATTATAAATATCATATGGGAGATATTGAAATTGGAGAAGGAATTTATGAAAAAGACCTAGGAGTTTTTGTTGACTCAGAAATGTCTTCATCTAGACAATGTGGGGAAGCTATAAAAAAGGCTAACAAGATGCTTGGATACATTGTGAAAAGTGTTGAATTTAAATCAAGGGAAGTAATGTTAAAACTGTACAATGCACTAGTAAGACCTCATCTTGAATATTGTGTTCAGTTCTGGTCAGCTCGCTATAAAAAAGACATTGCTGCTCTAGAAAGAGTGCAAAGAAGAGCGACCAGAATTATTCCAGGCTTAAAAGGCATGTCATATGCAGACAGGCTAAAAGAATTGAATCTGTTCAGTCTTGAACAAAGAAGACTACGTGGTGACCTAATTCAAGCATTCAAAATTCTAAAAGGTATTGACAGTGTCGACCCAAGGGACTTTTTCAGCCTGAAAAAAGAAACAAGGACCAGGGGTCACAAATGGAGTTTAGAAAAAGGGGCATTCAGAACAGAAAATAGGAGACACTTTTTTACACAGAGAATTGTGAGGGTCTGGAATCAACTCCCCAGTAATGTTGTTGAAGCTGACACCCTGGGATCCTTCAAGAAGCTGCTTGATGAGATTTTGGGATCAATAAGCTACTAACAACCAAACGAGCAAGATGAGCCGAATGGCCTCCTCTCGTTTGTAAACTTTCTTATGTTCTTATACCCCACTCCCCTGCTGCTCGGCTGTACGCAGACAGCGCCGTCAGCTGCACGTTGTGAAGCCTCTGGCAGTGAAAAGCGGGTCCAGAACGCCTGTGCTCATTACTATAACTATATAGTACGTATATATTTTCAATGGGAAAAACTTATTTGAAGTAACGTTAAGATTTTGTTGTAATAGTGGAAAAGATTAGGAAATTGCAACTTAAGGTAGCCACGCAAGCTTAACTGCACCCTTATGTATATGTTTCCCGTTACCCTTGACATCAGCAACGACATGACAAATTCTCCCCAAAGACTGGCCATAGAGACATAACAGTGGGAAAACTTTGTCCTTGTCATTGGTAACATGTTCAGAAACTGCAGAAATCTGCAATTGTACCTAAACATTTTAATGACGTAATTGGCTTCCAACGTAACAGTATGTTAGCAAGCATTCATAGTCAACTGTAAAGTTTGAAAGAACAATGGTTAATCACATTGCAAACGCATACATACTGCAGAAAATGCGGTGTCTCCTTTTACCACATGAAACAGTGCAGTTTATATAACAAAGCCAATGTTGCAATTCCAGAATTTTGTTGGTATGAATATGGCTGATAGCGTTTGGAGAAATATTGCTTGTTCAGCATTAGTTCCAGTAATACATAGTCTCAAATTTATTATATAGCACTACTGTATTGTGAGTTTATTGGTTTTACTTAGAACATTGGTAGAATAATTAGCTTGACAGCAAGCGTTACGGGAATGTTAATGGAGTTAGTGAAGGTTACCAATCGCAAGGACTGTGATTTCCCAGTGGTATGTCTGTATGGCCAGTTTTCGGGGAGAATATGTCATGTGCTTAGTGATGTAATTGATGATGTCATATGTGATGCGACGTGTGACAGAAAAAACATACATACGGGTGCAGAGTTAAGGTTGCGTGGGTACCTTAACTTGAAATTTCCTAATCTTTTAGAGTTTTGCAACCAAACCTTAATGTTTCTTTAATAAAGTTTTTGCCACTGAATTTCCATTGTTTTGTAGAAGGCATTCTGGAAAATCAACAACCACATCTGCCACATAATGCAGTGGTGAAAACACAACTTGAGGCACTAAAAAGGACAGAAGAGACAAGCACCAAGTATGTAAACTTTTTTTTTTAAAGCCAGATTTATTGAAGCCAAATCAAATGTGAAAAATGGTAATCCCTTTCCCTGAGGCTGGAGAGGTGGGGACAGAAACGACTGTCCCTGAGGCTGGAGAGGTGGGGACAGAAACGACTGTCCCTGAGGCTGGAGAGGTGAGGACAGAAACGACTGTCCCTGAGGCTGGAGAGGTGGGGACAGAAACGACTGTCCCTGAGGCTGGAGACAAATTTGAACCTTACTTCTGAGGGCAGTTGTTCTTCATGTTGTATGGCTTTGGCCACTCTCTAGAAAGATCATGTTGTGTGCATTGTGTATCATTACATTGAAACGTTGCTTGTCTTTTCACACCCAGGCAACATAGTGATCATGGCTGATGGTTTTCCCTTTGTGGAACACAATTGCCAGAGTTGAAAATGTTTTCCTATCAATTACAACTCTCATTCTTGAAATTAGCAAGTGTAATAATTTCATTTTACTAAATTAATAAACATACAAATATAATAAATGATATACACAAATAGCACATGCACACAATGTCTAGAAGTGCAATATCATTACAATATGTGGAATAATTAATTCCGTGTTTGAATTTTAAAATGCTGCTATATAAATCGGGTGCTATGGAGCAGTATATGTATTTTCTAACTCGGCACAAGTAACATTCCATATCATTTTTGGTAGGAAGAAACGTATACAATCCATTCATGTCTTTACAAAACAATTTTCATTTCGGAATATTCTTTTAAAAACTGTAAACAGGAGCATGTTATCATTTATGTCTTGTTGTCAACGAGCATTTTGTTATTGTTAAACTTCGCTAAATGTGGACATCAGTACGTACCTCCGAATCGGTACTGTAACAGTGTTATTGCTTGTAATTGCTGTATTACTAGCTACATGCTAGAGGTTGGATCCCTGCCAGTTTAATTTCATCTTAATTGTATAAGTAACATTATACACAGGGTCACTTTCATTGTTCCGTTTTATTATTTCAAAGCACAGAGCACTGAACAGTTTTAATACCTACCTACAGCAACAAAGATGTGTTTGTGGAATGCAATGGTATAGTTGAACTCCCGTCTGTACCATAACAACAAAAGTGGGGTGGGGGGGATGAAAACCATATTTCCTAAATTATATATATATATATATATATATATATATATATATATATATATATATATATATATATATATATATATATAATATATAGGGCTAGTGTTGAAGGCACATGCACAAAAAAGACACTATCACTGATTACCAACTTTAATCCAGACAGAAAAACAGATGTGACCCGTGTGTGCTGAACTACATATCCCATACATATGTCTCCCTATTCAGTGCAATGGAAAAGTCGCAAGTCACTGCCGGAATCGACGCCAGACAGAGCGTTATCTTTGGGCTGTTTTTTACGCCACACTATCTCAAAAAACATCCAATCGAATGCTACCCAGTTCAGCGTGTTTCCAGAGCCTGCCAATGCGACCACACACACATTTTCATGCGTTTTACCGGCCTTTTGACATGGTTGTAAAATCGACTTTAAAACAGGACCTTCGTTCAAACCTTAACTAATTTATTTTAAAAATAAATATTTACTTGCAAGCAGGAAGCTTGCTAGCTAAATCTCAACTCGCCAAGTGTGAACAAAAAAAAACAAAACAAAAAAAAAAACATTTAAAAACTGGAACTTTTTTCCCTCAGCTTTATTTCACATCCTGGATTTAAATGTTTTATTTCACATCGTGGATTGAAACTTTGCTAAATATTTTCAGATTTAGAAATTATATATGAAAGTACACATTTAAATATGTATTTAAATGTTTTTCTTGCATTTTATAAAGCTGAAAAAAAAGATTTTTTGTTTAAAAGTGGGGGAAAAAAGGTCATAAAATGTTAATGCGTGTTTTTTGTTTGTTTGTTTGTTTTACACATGGCGCCCCATATCTACTCATGATTTTGCAAATACAACACAGATATGATAACTTATTTTTCCCCGTGAGCAGTAGTAGAATTAGGGTGCAATGGCATAAAGAACAGGGACTTGCAAAACATGATAATGTACATAATAAATATAGCTGAAGCCCCAGCTGTTTTAGATCGTATATTTAAAATGTTCTCTTCAAGCACAGATTCTAAAGTTTTAATGTATACAACTGTATACCGGCTAGGGGGTGTTGCAGATTCTCTTCTCTGCAGCCCTGAATCTGAAACAATAAAATACAATCAATAATATAGGCTGTAGAGCCATAACATCCTGACTTTACTGCGTAACATTTAACATAATGGTTGCTTTAAAATTACAGTAATAATACACTATGTATAGTTGTTTAAATTAAGAGTCAGAGTTATAAAATTTACGGAATGTATTTGCTTTGCGAATTAGTTTCACCTATCTTTACCTGTGGCAGGCAACACCATACACACTGCACTTAATAGCGATATGTTAACAATGACTATTCTAGTTGACTCTAGTTCCAATGTTGTAACATTGCCAAGAGGGATAAAAGAGTTTCTTACCAAAGTGCAGCACACATGTTTTCATATTTACTTACAAGTTGTGATTCCAAATACCCAAACAGCAATCACATAATTGACCAGAAGGTGGCACTGCTGCATACTGCTACAACTTGTAAGAAAACCAAATTCAGTAGTTGGACCAAAACTAGAAATAAGTGATGTAACACTCGGCTCAGGGTAGGCCATTCGGGAGGGATACAGGGCCATTAATCCATGATCACGCGCCAATACATTAAAAAGACAGGTGTTGGAAGTTTGCCATTGAGTTATTTTTGACACTGGTCAGTAATTTCCAGTCTGATAGGTAGCTATATGTCAGATCTGTTGTCCATGCCATTCCGATAGTAATGAACTTGCACCAGAGGTGATGCAGCTCTTATAACACATGATGTGCTATTTGCATAAGAAATGGGGTCAGTGTGAGTTATATCTTTGTGAACTATTTTTTATTCACATTAAATTAAGAAACATAAGCATGTACATCACAATGGGTTCTACTGTGAAGGTTGACGGTTAGCACACTAGAATGTTAATTGAGCTATTATCGAACAGCTACGACTATGGGAGCTATATTAACAGTTACATGTATTGCATTACTGACCACCCTTCCCCCATTAGCTTTAAATTAAAAAATAAAATAAAATGGAAAATAACGTTAATGATAACATAAAATGTTATACACAAATAAATAATCTGTATATGATTTTACAGCATGTTCTTACTTTGTAGTTCAATTTTGACTTTTGTTATCATAATAGGAGTTTATCATTATGAAGCATATATTTGGAGGATGTGTTAACAACACTCTGCAGTATATATTCTTCATCTGTGAAAGGGTCTCTTGTAAAACATTATAGATATTTAACACTGGACATACACAATACACCCTATATTGTTTTGTTGTTTTTTGTTTTTTTTGGCAAAGGTGGAGCAAGTTTTGTTTATGAACACTGAAATGCCTAACATCACCATAGCAACGCACTCAGAAATGAAACAGAGAAAACAATCCTATGATGCAAGGGTAACGTTTGTGACAGATTCAACATTGAAAAAATTCTCAGCAAATGTGTAACACTTTGAACTGTTATATAGATTATTATATCACTACAGGTTACCAAAAATCTGCTGCAGAGCAACACATTCATACAATACAGTGCAGAGGAGATAAGGGCATTGTCTTAACAGGAATTAGCTTTTTTCTTTTTTTCAGAGGAAGGGGTTACATGTGGGATCACCATAGCTCCCAACAAAGCACAAATAAATCTGTTGCTGCTTACAGGTAAACAAACAAGAACATCTTTATTTATTGGTTTCAGAAGAAGGGAGACCATATTCTTGCTTTATGCTCCCGTTTTTTCACATTGTTAAAATCATTTTAAAAACTTCCATTCAGCTATTTGCTAATGGAATCACCAGAATACTGAGAACCATGTTTTTTTGCTGCATTTAGCCCAGAAATCAATCAGCTGGTTAAACCGTCTGCTTTCTCAGCTCTCTATTCAATGCGTTGAGTGAAGTTTTCTGGAAACAGTCCCTTATGGGTGATATCATGATACTGCAGCCAGTCATTTTCTACAATTCCAGTTAGCCAGCCAGCTTCCTAAAAATAAAACACATTTCTGATAGGTATGTGTACCCAAATCAAGCCTTTTGCTGGAAAGTACATTAAAAACAACTCCCTAGCTATTTTAAAATATGTGTTAAGATGCATTCACTTGAGTTCAGGAGCAATTCCATATGTAACACAGGATAGACAGAGTGTCTTTATAGAAGCGAGACCATCACCATCTTTAGAAACAAGTTTCCTTTAGCTTTACTGGCAATACAGTAGCTGTGCACTAGATGGTGCTGACGCTAACTAATTTAAAGAATCTTTTGGTTGACCTAGTCGACATTTCATATGTTTGAGGCAGACAACTACTATAGAACTGAAGAGCTCCTGAACGCCTAGTCAAAGCACCGCAACAAAATAATCAAAAAAAAAAAAAAAAAAACACGAAATTTGAGTAATTGTAGAACTATTCCAAACATTATAAAAAATATGGTGGCTCATTGAGGACCTACAAAAAAAAAATGTATGTCGCGATAAATGATCTTGTGATCTTGAGAAGTGTTTAAAAAAAAGAGATTCAGAGATAATCTATTTTGTGATCTCGACATAACGGTTTGAAATCCTGAGAGATATTTTATATATAAAATCATATAAAAAGTTAAAGGGGACAGTAAAAACAACCTGGAATAAAAAAAATAAATAAAAAAAAACACAGAAGAAAATGTAATTTGAAGATAGTTACTCTTTAACAGAACAATTCAAGGTTCAATATTCAAATAAGTAAAACAGAAGACATTAACATTAAATTATATGAATAGCCATGCAATACCATTTATTTAAAAGGTCTAACACCAATTAATATGTACCTGATCTTCCACTAGTGCAGTAGGAATGACTAAGACAAGATCGCCTTTCTTCAAATCAAGTTCATCTGAACTTGCAGCTTCAAAATCATGTAGTGCTTCAGCCTGCACGAGAAATGATTATTAACACACTACTTTACTAGCTTGTTGGTAAGAGTTAATTAATAAAGCATGTAAAGCAGCACTGGAGCTACTCTTCCGTGAACAATAACACTATGTAACACAATTTTTGTTCCTGGGTAGTAAGTGTTATTTCCTAATTGCTTATGCCTCAAAAGTATAGAAAATGGCTATTATTCCCCACAAACTTTGCTTTTGTGACCAGGACAGTGATATTTCAAAATATCACTATTTCCAATGGGAAAACGGGCAAATGCGTGTCTTTTCATTCACATAAAGTCAGAAAAAAAAACAACATATGAATCCAAATTAACAATGACTAAAAAAGATTTACAAGGGAGTATTTTTTTGAGATTTACGACTTTACTGTAAATACATGTTAATCGTAAATCTCGAAAAACTACTCACTTCTAAATCTTTTGTAGTCATTTTTGTATTACTTTAGTATAAATACATGTTAATTTGGATTCATATGTTGTTTTTTTCTGACTTTATGTGAATGAAAAGACACGCATTTGCCCGTTTTCCCATTGGAAATAGTGATATTTTGAAATATCACTGTCCTGGTCACAAAAGCAAAGTTTGTGGGGAATAATAGCCATTTTCTATACTTTTGAGGCATAAGCAATTAGGAAATAACACTTACTACCCAGGAACAACCAACAACAAAAAAAATTGTTACATGGTGTAATTCAAACAGAATGTACTCCCCTTGTGATGGATCCTCACCTAATTTGTCACTTTTATCAATGTCAGTGACATGTTTTCACATTGAAGGATGAGTAATAGGTTTAATATAAAATACCAACAGTGAACTAAATCACGAAGAGAGAAAGCAGTGGAACCTTGGCATTGTTGATATTGAGCTCATAAATACTTTGGCAGCTTCCCAATAAGGCTGTGAAATTATCCTCTTGTGGAATTACCAGTATTTCACCTGGGAGGAATCTACAATGTGCCTCTGCAAGCTTTCACAGTAAATGTGTTTGTCAGTGTAAACAATGTTTGGCCAAGAGAACTCGATTCTGATCCACTCGTACCTTGTGCGGGGATAAATCACACATGCATTCTTTCACATTTTACAGAACAAAACATTTTCTGACTCCATGGTATTACTTGTTATTACTTACTGCAGTAGGTCAGAATCATGACTGAGCACAGAGCTGTGTACGAATGCAATTACCTTGTAGAGATACCCAGGAGGCAGGTTTTGTGTTGTAGCAGCTTCAGGTTTAGTCTCCACTGCTGGTTCTGTAAGTGGCAGACTCTCCTGAGCTGCTGCTGCTGCTGGTATTGCTGCTGGCATTTCCCCATTGTCACTGACTTTGCTGTCAGGCTCAGGCAGTACCTCTGGTTCTCTGACATCTTCAGCCTGTAGTTCCTCATCATCCCATTCATTGTTTGATGCTGGTTCAATGACCACTGATGGTATAGTCATCATTTCCTGGGACTGACAAGGTCAAATAAAACACCAATAAGAAGATACACAACGACAACAACCTCCCCCCCACCTCAGCTCTAAAACCACATGAAATAATGCTTCAGATAGACGTCACAACAGCTCAATCCATTGACTTATTGTTATCCCTGAATAAAAGAACCATGTTACCCTTTGAAATTCAAAGCATATTAATTCATGTGTTAATTGAGGAAATGTTAATGGTCGTTGGAGTTGTATTCTACACCAACTGATGTCAGTCTTCTCACATACTTGGGTTATGTGTGTGTGCGTGTATATATACAGTATATAAAGCAACATATGAAGTGTTGTGAATAGGGCTCATTAAAACAATATAAATAAACACATTATTTTATTACCACACATATAAAAGATTATGTTAAAGAGCAGCTTAATACATCCAGCTTTTAAAAATGCTTATGGTTACATACTCCACATCAAAACCTTATGTCATTATAAAAAAAATCCATTGTTTTCTTATTAATCTTCATTTTGTATAGATTGGATTGTAAGATATGTGCCTCTACCCCTGTTAAGAGATTCATTCTCCTTTTGCTATACTTTTAACTCCTGAACCTATATTTATAATTCTAATCAAATCCACATAAAATAAAAGACAAAATACTGAGAAGAATCCTTCATCCACTGTTGTCCAGTTAACTTGTCTGTGGAATTTGTGAGCAGGCTACAGTAAGACAAGAATGAGAGTTAATGTTTTGTCCAAACTGATGGGAAGCTTTGAAAGGAGCTTTGAAAAGAAATCACTTTACTTTACCTTAATAACTGTGAATTTAAAATATTCAAGCGGTCACAGGGTTCATACATTTTAATACCATTGAGTAAACTCATTGGGAAAATAAAAGCCAAGCACACTGTAATAATGAAACAATTGCATTCCTTCATATGGCAAAATCAAAAGAACAAGCTATTTAAAAAATAATAATTTAATTTAAACATATCTACCTGCTTATTCTCAGTGTCTTCAGTAACCTCTTTATTTTCATCTTCAGGCTCTACATTCTAAAAGATTGTTTTCAGAAAATAACAACAAAGATATAGCTAAACAAGACTAGTCTTAGCATTCGGGAATGAGCGTTAGATATTTGGTGTGCTTGCAGGGTAGGAGCAAGGGAAAGGAGGGATATTAGAGGGGTTTCTATGTCCACAGTCACCATTGCATTAGTACTAAACAGTCCCACCCCCTTAAAGACATGTGTGGCACACTGCCTATAATATTGGGGGGATGGGAGGGGAGGGGAGGGGATGAACAACGACACAGATATGATAGTGTGAACTAAAAGAACAGCCCTTTCCAACGATGCAAGCTGACACAGAATGAATTGTTTCGACCTCTCAGGTTTTGGAACACAGTAACTCTTGATTGAATATGGCTGTTGATAAATTCTAATCACAGAGCATAACCTAGCTGGGCAGTGCTTTGTTATTTCCATCTGCCAGCTTTCCATTTACATCTGGTAAAAAAAACCTTTTTATTTTCCTATTTACATAATTGCGTTGGCTGTCTGCTTCACGAGGATATAAAGAGCGCCTCAGTACTTATTATTTCTCATGAAAGGTCTGAAGTATTAATCCTCATTGGAAAAATGAAGCTTTATTACAGCAACATTGCTTGAATGTGCACAATATAACAAATGTATTCACTTGCCTCTTTTTGGTAGTTCGTTTATTCACTAGGTCATGCACTTTAAAAGTGAAGGCAGCTTAATGGTTGTTAGTAGTTAGTAGTTATAGCAAATGAAATAATTCCACCTACTTACCTTATGTGTTCTATCATTTGCTATGCAGTTCTGAAAGACATACATGTCCTAGCAAACATATTTCCATTTGACGAATGTAGATCTGGTACCGTACTAAGGTAAAGAAAGCTCTCTGTTTGTATACCTTACTACTTCCAGACAGTCTGTTATTGTACAGAGGCCATTACAGCCCAGGAGTTTCAAGCCTACTCATGTAACTGGCTGTTGATATTTGGAGGAACCAACAAGTTGCTAAATGCCAGGAAAGAAGGCACTGAAAAGGTGAGGGCAAATTCACTGTCCAGGAAAAAACTACCAACAATATGAAGTGCAAGACTTCCGAGAAATGAGACATGCAAACAGAGCTTCCTTTAATCTGGAATGGTCACCAGATATTTTTTTTAGAGTGCAAGTGAGACCTATTTCATGAATGGCATGATGCCAGCTAAGACTTATGGGATTACTTCAACAGATATAAACCCTTTAAAGCTGTTTTTAAGGGAACACGACTCAAAAGGGACAGGTTAGATAATAAGGAAGACAGTTCACAAAAAGCCTTTCAGAAAAGTAAGTTACAGGAATGTGTACAAAATGGAATATTATAGATGAATAATTCAATTTAAAATGTATTTTTTAAAGTTATTTTTATCTTAACTTATAAAGAGAGTTCAACTAGTGCATTGTTTCAATTAGTGACCAAATGTTGAAATCAATGACATTAATGGTATGTTTGCATTCAAAATGTGCCACACTTTTTGCACATCCCCTATTAAAAGATGATGGTAAAAGTGATCGGGATACAGTTCTACCTACAATGGGATCCCCACTTTCCATTACATTTATTTATTAATTATTTTAAAGAATTACAATAGTACAACAACATAAAACTAAAACATCACTATTCGGTTCTCATGAAACACTTCCAAAATATATTAAAACTACATACTGTAAACAACCTGTAATACATCTGCTAACAATGTTTGATATTAGATATGAAGATACCAGGTTTTAACTGAAGCACTCAATGATTGTGGCTGCCATCAACCCAGCTACTCTTATATACAACATTACACTAAAATGATCTTTCCACTGAAATCAGGGTCCCAGGCTAAGTAATTGCAGGCTAACCTAGCCCTGGTACGTTTTGGTTTGTAATAATTACCAGAGCCTGTGCAGTTGGGGACTCAGTTTCCACATCCACTGCTGAAGCCTACATGCAAAAAGAGGTTACGCCTGTTATTCAAGATGCAAATACGATGCCAAGAAGCAATTTCTCAGAACCTGTTATAGCAGTGAGGACACTGTGAGCATCATCAGCCAATAAAAGGAATGGCTCGTTGCATGACATCAACCTTTGAGTAGTTAGTTTGCAGACAATAGGTAGTTTATACTGTTTCTGGAGTTGTCTATCGGTAGGCCAGCCCTGCAGGTGTCTGCTTTGAGGTCACAAACAGCTTTGCCAGTGAGGAGAAAGAGTCCTTGTCAACTCAGCCTCCCTAACAACTGGAGTGTCAGTTAAATGACGTATCACAGCCAGGGGCCAATAATGTGTATTATACATGGCAATGTCAATAAATCAACCTTTTACCATGTTTATCACATGATCAGCCTCCAAAAGACCACCAAAAGACTTTCGATGCTGTTTCTTAACAGTGGAAAGCGAGGCATGTGAGAAACAGACTGAGCTAGGCTGGGTAGAGATATGTTTGGAAACTCGTTTCCACACTCATCTCTAACCTCTAGTCCATCACCGATTCCCTGCTACTGCTTTGTAATAATTACCGGAGACTGTGTTGTGGGGGGTTCGTTTTCTACATCCTCTGCCGATGCCTAGACGTGAAAAGAAGTTATGTCTGTTATCCAGGCAAAGATAGATATAAAGCAAACCAAAAATGTCTTTAAGTGTGCCAATAATACACATAAGAAACCAAAAGCAATCAGGATCGGTTTTAAATTGGAAAAGGGTTAGAACAGAAAAAAAAACAAGTTAAGAACCACTGTTAGTAAGTTGCTTTTAGAAAGTAGTAAGGTTGTGTGAACATTACAAAGTGCCTCTGCTTAAATCGGAGTCAGACTATAGAGATATTCTTGAAATTCCTGCTATACTTTAATGGAATCCAATATAAAGTTACAAAAGTTTTTGTTTGTAGGGCATTTCTCTGTAAAATCCATATTTGTACTTAATAGCAGTTTTGGTCACATCAATCTATACTGGTATTATTGCATATTAATATTGCATATATTATTATATATATATATATATATATATATATATATATATATATATATATATATATATATATATATATATATGATATATAGATATATACACATGACTATGGTATATAGTATATGAGTGCAGACTCACTTATGCCAAAAAGACATAGGCCATAATTACCAGAGCTTTTGCTGGGGGTGATTCACTTTCCACATCCACTGTTGTAGCCTATGTGTGAAAAGAGGTCACGGCTATTATTTGAGCGACGATCCAAACAGGACAGCAAGTGCCAAATAACCAGATCGAGTTGATAAAACTAAGTAATTACATTAGTACTTGGAGGCCTTCAGAAAATGGAAAATAAATGGTGTATTTACTATCCTAAAAAAGAACCCGCTCACCATTGGAAAAGCGAGGGAGCAGCATAATAAAGCTTGCGTTAGAATAGAAGTGATAGGGAACTGTAGGTGTGGCCCAGGATCTTACATTTCAGACTGAAAAGAATCACCCACCTTATGAAGGTAATGAGCTATTGAACCCTTTTGAAAGAGAGGAGGAGGAAAAAGAAACATCAAGACAGAATGAAAGGTATGCAGTGATATTCAGAAACAGCACTCCAGTGTTAAGGCTCACTTAGTGTGTCAAGCTAATGGTTGTTCATATTGAGAAAACACACTCATGACTGTTTGTTCTAAGCATAGCCGGTAGATTCCAATTTTAAAGCTGTTGGGCCAGACCATAAAAGGAAGTATATAATCAAAGTGCTTACTCTACTCATGAAATACAGTAACTCCTATATTTTGTGAATATCACTTGAAGAGTTGTTTACATGAAACAGTTAATTGGATAATATGTTACTTAACTGAATGCACTGTAATCAGGACAAAGAAGAAACCCAAGCTGACACCCTTGCACAGCAGGTACCAGTTATACCCTGCAGCTTCTATATACTCAAACCTTGCACTTCAAAATGAAGGACTGCATTTGGCATCATATAGATAGTATACAATTTTGTTTTTTTGCACAAACATTTTAGAAAACGTACAAGACGGAAGTATTGCTGAAGCATCGCCACAAAAATAAATACATAAATAAATAAATAAATAAATAAATAGGAACACTGCATTTGGTTTACCAAAAAGAGTTGAAAACATACTCATGAAAGCAACATAAGATCTGTCAAACTCTAGCTATGGTATAAATTAAATCTCTTGAACACATTGTAACAATGGACCAGGTTGGCATAAAAAGTTGGGGGTGTCAGACATAACACCTGTGGAACAAAATCAGCCCCTCAGTGCAATTTAATACAACCTTCCGAACTGAATTGAGTGATTTATTAAGAATAAACCATCCTTTAAATCACCAATACGATCCTCTCTAGTAAATTACATGACATATTTATACAATGTAATTAGTACCAATACATGCAGAGGAAGTCCCCTAATAAATAAAAACAAAAAAGGAATAAAAACAAAAGACACATACATACATGTACAAACAAGAATACCCTCCAAATACTATAAAACCCAATTATAAATATATCACTGCAATACTTGCATTTTAGTTATATGTTATTGAATCAATAAACAAAATCAGGTCAATAAAATATCACAATTTGGACGTGTCAGATTTTGTTCTGAAGCACACACATTTTAAACGTTATGTTGAACTCGTATGTTATTTTTGAAAACAAGATGCAATATTCTTACAAGCTAGATTTAATTAAAACCAACACTGTTTTTTGTTTTGTTTAGTTTTTTTTTTTTTTTTTTTTTTACTTCGAAATTGTTTGCAGAAACTGTCAACCAACCATTAACAAACACTCAGAAACTATACCATAAAAGGCAAAGGGTATTTATGAATCACAACTGTGATCCAACAAATGATATGCCCCATAAATTAAATTAAATAAAATAAAATACCAAGCTTCCCGTCACTAAAATGCTTGTCGTTGTGAAACTACATGCAATCAGTATTACGTTGTATACTACTCCTTTTAAGAACATATTTAACCAGCAGATAACATTATTTATTACATTTTAAAAATGGGGATAGGAAATGCACATATAAACCATTTACCAATTCTAAAAGGAAACAATTAATATTCATGGTCAGATTAAATCTAAATTCTGTATGCTGCCACAGCTTTGTCAGGATAAATGTTGGTGTTAAATAAAAAATGCTGCCCAAATTCTTGGTATTAAACAAGGTGCCGCACAAAGGGAACTTTGCAGCTTCTCTTTTTGTCATTTTAGAGTTGTAGGTAATGCAGAAAAACATTTTTATAGACTTATATATGACATGTGTCATCAAATTCCTTATTGAAGAAGTCGTTTTCTCAGATCACTTCATTATCTATCAAATATAAAGTGCCATAATGTCTCTCAAAACAAAAATACGCCTGCTTGTGAAGAAACACACTATTTACTGATTTTAAAAACATCACACAAAATACAAAAAAAGGATGAAATTCCACCAACAGAAACCTCAACACCAATGAATGAATCATCACAATGAAAAACAACATGGTAACTTCTAGATGGTAACACAATGCACCTTCAACTTGAATGTTATTCTTGGCATTTTAATATAGTTGCTGAGACATCATTTGGAGCATGTATTTTTCCTAAGAAATAACTACTGCAATGACAATGCAGTCCTGTTTTTTCTGTGCATCTGGAAATAACTGTGATGTTAAAGTGGCGGCATGTGCAATACAACTGAGCAGCGGGGACGAATGGAGGCCTGGATATAATGAAATCCCATGAGTGCGGATACATACCTCAGTGCTCCCTGCCTCAGCGCTTACTACAGGCTCTTTCACTTCCACCTCAACATTGTCCTTCATAGGGAGGGAACAGCAGTATATCGTTAACATCGTTTTCTAGACACTGAGTCTAGAAGAGCTGACTGCAATCTAAATGAGCAATGTGCTGGACCACTGCCAAGTGTGAAGCTAAAACAAAATGATCATCAGAAAGGTCAAGTGTTGTCTTCTAGCTTTAATGCAATGCTTTATATTAAACCAGATAAGGGAGTTACACATTTACCAGTTTAATTGGTTGTCATTTTCTTTGTTTCCAAAAACTTTCTATGTAAAGCCTTCAAGGCTTGATAAATAGTCTGTCATAGCTAAATCTTGTAAATAAGCTTATTTTATTTATGCATACACTGTTTGACAATGAAATTGATACCAAATAGTACTGGTCCTTCAATACATCACCTATTCAGAAAACACTTTACCTTAAGGATTGATGTAAAGGTAAACAAAAAAATGAAGCATGGTATGGATTCAGAATGATGTGCCTACTCTCACTACACTCTGCAGTAACCAATTAAAACATTAGTTGATGTACTAAATGGAATAATTATTGAAATGATGGGTCATAATTTCACTCAACAACTTTTGTCTTGACCAGCATGTGGTGTACATTAGGCATTTATTAAATCTTTACTCTAATTAGTTGTCAAAGGTCTGCTTGGATCAATTCCTTTGTATTTTGAGTTACAGTACATGTACACCAGACAGGATGAGGTAAGGACATGTTCAACTTTGTGTATGAAAGCGTTACACTTTATTATTATTATTATTATTATTATTATTATTATTATTATTATTATTAGTAGTAGTAGTAGTAGTATTATTAGTAGTAGTAGTAGTAACAATAATAATAATAATAATAATAATAATAATAATAATAATAATAATAATAATAATAATAATAATAATAAACTGGCATCTACATCAGTAACACTTTAATGTGGGCACTATAAGAGTTATTTTGTAAATCTGACTGCTTTTAATTCATTAAGACATCTTTCTTAATTCCACATACAATGAAACATGAATGTCATCCACTAACTGTAATGTATTGCCAATATATATAAATAAAAATGAGACTAAATGAAACTACCATGTTCATGTGGCTTGTAAGCAATGTGTCCATGATACAAATATAGAATCAAACCTTGGTTATCCTTGTGGTGCTCTCCTGTATGTATACTATTATTTGTTTATTAATTCATGAAAGGACATTTTGCATAAGCATAAAAAATACAGTGGTTTGCAGAAATATTCACCCCCTGCAAAGTCTTCACATTTTGTTGGCACCTCAGTGTACTCCAGAACACTTTCAAATTAGACTTTACATGTAGAATCTACACAAACTACTTCATATTGATAAAGTAAAAATGCATATAGAATATAAATAAGTAAGATTTACAGAGAAAAACAGATTCATCTCAGTTTCATAAGTATTTAACCCCTTTGTTACTGCAGCCCTAAAATCAGCAGGACAATGACCCAAAGCATAAAGTCAAAGCCACACTGGAGTGGTTGAACAAGAAGAGAATTAATGTTCTTGAGAGTCCTACTCAAAGTCCTGACTTGAATCCAATTGAAAATTTATGGCGAGACTTGAAGATTGCAGTCTATCGACGATCCCCAACAAACTTACAAGAACTGGAGCAATTTTCCCATGAAGAATGGACACAAATTTCACCATCCCACTGTGCAAAGCTGGTAAAGACCTATCCAAAAAGACTCATAGCAGTAATTGCTGCAAAAGGTGCTTTGATCAAGTACTGACTTAAGGGGCTGAATACTTATGCAACCAGTAAATTTCATTTTGTACATTTTCTTTGCAAGTTTTGCTGACATTTAACCTCCTCCTCACAAAACAGTGTTCAGTTTAACCACTACAGCTTTGAATAAAAAAGTTTCATTGAAAAACTGTGCATACATTATTTGTAATTCAACAAAATGTGACATTATTGGCAAGATGGGGAATACTTCTGCAAAACACTGTAAATAAATTAAATAAAACAAAATGTGTGAAATTATTTCTGCTCCTTTGAAGAAATGGTTTGACTAAGTCACACATTTGATTACGTCAAAACTGTGAAAATCACAAGAACATCTTTCTCTCTCAGAAACTGAAAAAAGAGGCAGGAGAAAAACTTCAGCACTTCAGCTTTATCTTGTAAAGCCCACTTGGGGATTACTGTTCCAGCATGTGTGATAAATAATTAAGAGTTTCTCTGAGTATTGGGTAGACTCTGACAGAGTTGTACTGTTTTTAAATGTGTTTAAACGGCTAGAGACCTGTGCTTAACGTCTTTTTGATAATGTCGGACTGGAAAGGGAAAATTGTAAGGACCACAAGGCGTTAATCAGCTCTTTAACTGGATGTATGCAAAATTTAAAAAATAAATGAATAAATAATACAGCAATAATGTGTTTTGAAAGAAAGCATCCAAGTCTGTGAGCTGCTGCCTGTGTATTTAATAATCGTAAACCTGTAAAGCACATATGACACAATACTCAGCCAACCTCTGCAGCATATTGTGTTTACCGGCCAGAATAAAATATACTTGCATAAACTTAGTAGCTTTTCTCCATACAAAATGAGTTTGGCATTAAAGGGTTAAACCAAGTGCCATGAAACACTTTACCTTCAAACTAACCCTCAGTTCCTAACCTTACTGTGCACCCACCCTGGAATGGCACAGCAGTGGTCTGCAGTGAAGGTCTGCAGTGAAGATTTTTAAAAACAAAGAAGGCTTGGATAAACCAAACAGGAAGCGCAATGTATAATAATGTGCAAAAACAAAATGGCGAGGCTGAGGGATGGCCCGTGGTGATGCCGATGAGATGGAGGGGCGATGATGTCTTTGGTTGACTCACCACGGCCTTCTGTGTTGCCTGCTGAGTCTCAGCTGGCAGAGTTTCCTGGGCTGGCTCAGAATCCACAACAGGAGAAACTTCTGCATCAGGCTTTTTATTAAAACAAGGGAGGTAAAATATCATTAAACAATTCACATGTAACTCAGTACAAATTATCTTTCAACCTCAATCTGACCCTGGATCCATTGAATCAGCAGCCAGCACTACATTGTGGTAACCATGGAAACATTTTCTAAACATTTTTTTCTACATGATAAGTTTTTCAATATCAAAGCATATTTTGATACTATGTTAGCCTTAAATGAAAAAAAAAAAAAAAAAAAAAAAAAGCACTGGTCTCCATTTTAAATTAGCTCAGAATTTCAAATACAAGAATGTGTGACACTAATCCTCCCAGTTTTATACATACCGCTGCCTAATGTTAGGATGCACCCAATTATTATACTGGACACACTACACCCACACCTCAGAAGTTGGCTCTGGGAATGTGAAATGTGAATAACAATCCAAATAATAAACTGAATAGCAAGCTAACTATGCTCTCACTAAGTATATTGAATGATAAGGGATTACTGTCACATCCCAAAATTGCCGTCACATCCCAAAATGACAACAACCTGCTACAATATGCTGAACGTGTAGTTCATAAAGTAACTGGCTTGAATGTGTTGGCTATACTGTAACAATAATTTAATGACTTAATTATAGTAATGAAAAACAAAGTGCATGGATAAGGAATGATCAAGTAGCAGTGCCTGGTTAGACAAAGCATGGTTACACGTGGCCAGCAAAAGTAGTAATCATTCTCAAGGTTACCAGGCAATGCAGCTCTATTATTTCATGGTGTGGCACAGTTACAGGAGGCTCTGTGCCAGGTATAGAATGGCACAGTACTAAAACAAAGATGTTCTATGTTTGAAATAAACCATGGCACAAAAACTGCATGTAATTCAATTGTGATGCAGGTTTAATCTATAGTATAACTGCATGGCTACAATCACACATTTAGCAGCACAACTGTATAGATGAGAGTATATTTACATGGTTTGGATCGTCTTGGTTGAGCCCTAATGGACCAAACAGCTGTATGCTCAGGCATACCAGTTTGTGTACTGTTTCTGTGGCATGGTTACAAGACTGTGCTACTTGTGTCCCGCCTTATAACATGAATAAACATGCCACTGGAAAGGCCTTAGTTGGTCCTACAGCACAACAAAATGGCACCAAAGCAAGGCTGATAGAGTTTTCAGTGATGAGGCCATAAAGCGTGCCTTTGCACCGAAGGAATTCATTTGTGAAGAAAGGGGAGTTATAAAAGGCAATGGGAAAAATACACTGAAAATATCTTAATAAACCCTACAGAGTTCGCAATACACACTAACAGAGCTCTTTGTCACTGAAAATGTACCAAGAAGCAGTAAAAGACAGCAGAGAAGCACTGAACCTGGACCCTGGTAATGCCCGGGCACTGTACTGGAGCGCTCAGGCACAGAGGAATTACAAGACTACAAAGCTTGCATTGCAGATCTGAAGGATTTGCTGAAGAACGAACCTAAAAACATTGCTGCCCTGAAGTTACTCCAAGATATGCAAAAGATCCTGAAGTAGTCTGTTAATGTTCAGGTTACTGGGCACATGCAACATATGCAACTACGTTTTAGATAAGATTAAAACTGATTCTGTAGTGTAAAGAATAGCCTTATAATTCAATTTCAATTGAATTTTAATGTATTTTATTTATATTCGTCTTTCATACTGTAGTATCTCAAAGTACTTTACATGTCAGTTAAAACAGAGATAAGTATAATGCAGTAAAAATGACAAAATAATAATAATAATAATAATAATAATAATAATAATAATAATAATAATAATAATAATAATAATAATAATCACAAATCTAAGTAAAACAACTGAAGGAAAAGAAAAGGATAAGAATAACAGATAAAACACAAAAATCACAGAAATAAGCATATATAATAGATACAAATAACTCAAGTTAAAAAGGCTAAACTATAAAAGAAAGTATTTAATTTAGACTTAAGAATATTGACTGACGTAGCATCTCTAATGAAAAGAGCACTGAGTTCCACAATCTGGGGGCATTATGACTAAATGCGTGTTCTCCTCTTCTTTTAAATTTAATAAAGGGGGAGCACTATACTGTACAGCTGTCTCTAACTAATGTGTCTTCATTTCGTGATTCCAGAAAAGCAATGGGGCATTAAGCTTTCAACTCCACCTGCTTCTGTACTCTACAATTGAAAGGTCAGGAGGCAGATAGAATTGTTGAAAACATCATAAAATGGAATGAAAAAAAAATCTAGATTATAATGAGCATTTTGATGTCTGTTTTTTTTTTACATTTAATGACTTCTAATCCCAATAAAATTGTTAGCCTCCATTTATCAGCTTTCTAACAATTTGTTTAAAAGTGATCCGAGGCTACCACTTTTTCTGAGAGCGGTTTCTCTTGTCTTTGGGTGACAGACTCGACTCTTCAGCAATAATTTGCTCTCAGGCTAATAGGTAGCCATTGAGAATTTAGTAAATTATACAGTAGGCAGCTGGATAAGGGGACAGGCGCAAGGATAAATGCAGGTTGCTCAAATTGAAGCAGAGGACTCACCATTGTACCGAACACACTCTGGTTGGAATCTGAGGTAAACACGGAGGTGCCCGCATCCAGCTTTGTTGTGAAAGAGAATTGAAAAGAAGAGTGAACACACAGTAATAAAACAATAAAAACATTTAACTACATTTTGACTATACCGTAAAATGAATTCCATGCATGTATGTATGCAAATGTCTATAATAGAATGTAAGCAGTGTATTCCCACTACTACTAAGAATTAGATACATCGTTCGGTCAAAATGCAATACACACTCAGTCTTTATATCTTGTGACTCGTTAATCTTATTAAAATGTGTCTGTGGACTCATTCAAGATTCATGGAGACATCTTTTTTTTGAGCCTTAATTATTTTACTTGCCACAGAAACCACTTTGGGAGTGTCAGGCTCATTGTCAGTCCTTAAAATGGGCAGAGTTACTTTAATAGCCTGTAGTGTTCACAACAAAGCATTGCTTTACCTTTCATGCACCTTGTGTTGTACTTATTGATGTGACAAGTTTTTCAACATACTGTAAACACTTATTGTTTTGATATACATAAATCAGCTGGAGACTGAAACCAAACATCGTTCAGAAATGATCCTTGTCAGTGTTCACCAAGAGAAGTAGCAACTGCCTTCTTTCCATCACTGTATCTTATGCAGCAAGATCAATGCACGCTCCAGCAGCAGAGAAGCTGTTTTTATTTTGCTGAAATTGTCATTCAGTGTTGTTGCTGGAGAGTGGCCAATTGCTGGTTTTCTTGCTGACTACAAACATATCAAAATAAGCTTATGTTGAAAATGATATCAGCACAATGCATCCAACATAGAATAGGGCAAAGGACAACTTCATCTTCCAGTAGCCTTTGGAACTGGTTATTTCCTGTCTCTTGTGAGACACTGGATTACATGACACTCCCATGATTCCAAACCAGGAATCAGAGATACTGGCTTAGAGCCAACATGAACTCATTTTAAATCTATAAGGTGCTCAGCTGTATAGAAGGGCGGCAGCGGTGCTTGTGAACAGGGGTGATTTCCTGAACAAGTCTCAAGATATGTAAATGATCAGTGCATACACTGCTGTGGATATTACTGAAATACAAGCTTCTAATATGCATTTTAACTTTTAGTTTTAATGTTGTTTACCAAACGTTTAACAATACAATGACCAGAAACAACTATGTTTGAATATCACACAACAGTCTTGCTTTTAAATTAAATACATATTCCCAATTGACTAGTGTTGTTGATCCTTTTTTTCTAAACACTCACCAGCTCTTAAATGTAACATGACTTTTTAAATACAGTATTTATACACTAGCAGTTGATACGGTACACTACAAAATTGTGATATGAAATGTCATTTTTGTACATATGTTTTCAAATATGTTTCACAATGACTGTTAAAGGATAATGGTTCATATTTAGCTTTATAATATCAACAATAAGCCAAATACACATCAGTATTTGGATGAATCATTCACAAACGTTTGATAGTTATGGTAATACAAGAGGAATCCAGTTCTACAAAAACCAAGGAGACGCAGTCATTGCGTTTGTTACACAATTTCTCTCTGTGGAAGCATGTGGCATGTGTGTATTTTACTCAATGTAGCATTGCCTAACTAAACCTTTCTGGAATGGTTGCTTCACTGTTATTACAGTTACATTTTCCTTTATGTTTCTTTACATTAGGTACACAAGTTCATCTTTTCTTGCCAACTACTGCAGTTGTTTAATGCTGGACAGTATATTTTCTCAATACTAACCAGCCTATGTTCTAAGTACACATGGTCTTATAATAATGTTGTTAGTAAAGACCCATGGAGTTCAACTATGCAAGGAGAAATTAATCACATTAGGGTTAGTGTTAGTATCACTATTTCTGTAAACAGTATGCTTACAAGACCATACAGCCAATAACCAGTATAGAGAATAAAAAATAAAGAGCTTTGTATATGGAATGTATTACACTAGTAGTCCTCAACTGACAACACCAACAATATTTGCTGATTTAGAATTAGAAATTTGAGCAATGTTTTACGAAATCTGTCTCATCATGTACAGTAATTATACAAAATCAGGAGAACCTTCCAATAGTTTTTCACGAAATTCCAATAAGCCTAAGATGGTGTCTCCAAGGAACTTCCACAAATTTACAATTGGTCCCATGAACCACCATAGTTATCATGGTGTACTGTCATGAGAGATAACCCTACTGGACCACAAAATGTAATTTCACTCATTCACGTCCGGCCTGGATTAGAACCGGTAGATTAGACATCAGTTCTTACTAAAAGGAAAGCCAATGGTGGCATCCAGCATTTTCCATATAGAAAGGGACCACAGAAGGCAACCCCAGTGCTCGACGGATAGTCCAGTCTAGGTTCCATGTCCTCTATTTTGTGTGTAAACCTAATAGAGCTACAAAGTCTTATTCGTAGATTCATGATCACCCATATTCAGTCTTGAATGACCATCGGTGAAGAGAGTTGCCATCTCTGTCCCCTGGCAACTCATGCTTAACAGCCTAGTAATATTCAGAAATGTGCAGATTAGTCGTAAAATCTAAGGTTTTTGCATGGCTGTTTACCTGAGAGAATCCATTAAAAGCATTGTCAGACACCTACATTGAATCAGAGAAAAACAAATTATTAAGCTACAGATTTACGGCTCCTCCAATGTGTCGCATTTGTATAACAATGGTGATATTTAATGACAAAGTTTTAAATAAATAAACCAAGAGCAAAACAAATGGAGAAAGGGAAATGAGACTGGGTACTGAAAGCGGGATAGGGGCTTGATGTCATAAAACACTAGGTTCTGTGTTACATATTGGGAAAGAGGGATGTTTCTCTTTACTATTCTATGCTATACACCGGGCTAAGGTTAAGTACCTCTTCCTTCTCAGCATCTATTTCCTGGTATAATGTTCCATATCTCTGGTTTGCAACCTCATCTTCTGATAAGTCAGAGCTGTTGTTTTCGTTATCTTTAGGACTCTCGATGCTAGTGTTCCTGGAGTTCCCCATTTGAAAGTGACCCTTTGGTTTGGCCAGATCTTTGACCATCTCTACCAGATTGTTATTTTCTTCTTCCCCAACCACATTTTGGCTTGTAAAAGAGCTATTTTTCTGGTCCCCATCTGTTAAAATGGTACCACCCCATTCAGTTCCAAAGTCCCCCAAACCGCCAGTGGGCCAAAACCCACTGCTGTCACTGATCTCCTGCCAGGGGTTATTGTTGCTTCCTTCTGTATCATCAGATGCCCCAGGAAATGCTGGCCACTGGTCAAAGCCATTGGCCTGAACTTCTGGGGGACAGGAAACCCCACAATCATCATTGCTTACCATTGGCTCCCAATTTTCTGGCCAGATCTGACTCTTATCTGCTCCCCATGCATCAGAACCGCAGCCATCTCCTTTTTCTTCTATAGTTTCTGGGCAAGGAGGCCACTCTGCCTGAACAACAGCCCATATGCGGTTAGTGTCTTGCATTTGGAGTGCACTCTCTGAACTGGGTTCAAGGGCAACCTCCTTCTGAAAGTGATCGATCAGGCTCTGATTCTGTTCTGTTTGTCCTAAAATGCTGCACTCATCCTCAAACTTGGTGTCACTGAAGTTATGTATTTCTGTTTCCATGTTCCAGTCCACCACCGTAGACACAGACACAAAGCCCACATTACCTGCTACTTCTGCTCCCAGGTTCTCAGGTTCTTCATCGGAAGTACCAACTTGACACGTACTATCCCATTGTTTCAGGCTCTCTTTGCTCTGACTCTCGTCAACACCCCCTATAAATGCTTCAAGGCCAGTATCTTCACTTTCTACCGTATTTATACATTGAGCCTCAATAAACTCGTCATCCATTTGGTCCCCCTCCTCAATCTGCCCTTTACTATCCACCTCTGTCCACCCAGAATTTATTATATATTTGCCTTCATTCTCAACTCCTTCTAAAGGTCTATCATCAGGATACTGTTCATCTGCACTGTCCACACAACCAAAGTCTTGCCCTAGCCCTATCAGGGTTTCGTCCTGTATCTCCTGTCCATATTCATCAGTAAATACTATCCCTGGCATTTTGAGCTCAGTAATTGTTTTTTCTTCTATCCAACCTGCCTCGCTGTTCTCTGAAAATTCATCACTCTTCTCTCCTAGACGTTCTACCCCATCCTCTGTACTCAAAACACCTGCCATCAAACCGTCGCCCAGAGCACAGGGATCACTGTCGAGGGCCTGTTCTTGCCACTGATCGGTTTCCCAGGTCCTAACCTCTGCATCTGCAGTATCTGCCTGCTCCTCCAGAGGTGCTTCCTGCCAGCTGTCTGCTGGGGGCCACTCCTGTCCCTCTACAGGATTCCCAAGGTCCGAACATAACTGGTGAACTTCATCCACAGTCCCTCCTTGCTCTCCTTGGGAAGAAAACTGCTCAGAGTCTCTGTTAGCTGTCATTTCCTGACTGACACTAGAGGTGCTGAAGTCTAAGCCCCAGCTTGATGCTAAGCCATCGCTTGAACCCTGGTCAGAATATGATCGGGTAATGTCTTCTGCATTGTGACTTTGAGTGCTGTCATCCACAGAGAGGTTACAGAGAGAGAGACTTTTTGAAAAGTCAGGCTTTAGATAAGACAGATAAGTAAAGAAAGAACAAAAATGACTTAAAATGAGAAAGAAACAAAAACCAGAAATAAAATAGAAAAAAAGCAGAGCTAAAATGATTACATTACAGCTAAAAATGAGAAGCATTAGAGAAAATGAAATGTACAGATTTATACTGCAGTAAGAGTACATAGCAGTCGAGACTAGGGAAGCTTTTATTAACAATACAAGCATAGTTAATTGACTGCAAAGTGAAATGTTTGCAGAATGAATACCAAAATTTATTATTCTGATTATTTGATCTAAACCAGGCAAATCTTTCTGTTGATTACTTACTGGCTGTGCTGGCCCTGCGCTTGCCTAAAAAGAAACATAAATATACACATTTTCATAAATACTTCTTAAACTATTGCAAAATAAATTAAATCCATCTCCTGTTAAGCCTTTATTTAAGCAGGACCATTTGCAGGACCATTTATTTTCTATCAAGTCCCAATGGTATACATCAAAAGGCTATTTAGTCTGTGATAACAGTATTGCAGGTTAACACTGATTAGCTTAATAACTAGAAATAGAAAATAAAACATTTGATAACATGAGGCAAAATATTTTCATAATTGTTTTGCAACCTATTCTTGTTATAACTTTGCTGCAGAGGAAATTGAGTCACTGTAAAACCAGTTAATGCAGCATACTTTCAAATCTCAAAATAAAAATTAAAAAAAAAAATGTCAGAACGAGAAACTCTTACCGTCCACAAATCCCATGGTAATGCCTGTAAAAGTAAAACATAACTTACATAGTATAGAAAAAACAAAATCTAAAAACTCAATATCGTACTGTGCGTGGCTATTTTACTCTTACCATCAGTATGCAAGCACGGTCACTCAAAAGTAAATTCCCAGTTATCGAGTATATTTATTCAATGTGTGCTTTTTTTCTTTTTTAACAAACGGTTTGTACTACTGTTGGCTACACTTTAATGGGCCCCATTAACCAAGTATATTTCTCATGTGCATTTATTATCACCTATAGTATATTCATTCTAATTCAAATTCAGAATGCTTGGAATTATCCTTTTAGAATAAAGATTGCAAAGATGCCCAAAAGAAAAAAAAAAAAAATCAAGGTTAGGAACCAGAAGAAAATGATGGCACTTTTGAGTAAAAAGGCTTTGTACGATTCCACCAAAATGTGCACTTATTATTGCAGTGGTTTACTAAAACCACACCCATATTTAAGAAAACAACAATCTGTAAATAAATGCTGCTTAACCAGGTATTTTAGAAACCAGGTTTCTGTAAGAGAAGTAGCAGTTTGCTTTAAAAAGTCATTGCTCCACTAGTTGCAGCAAATAAAGTATACATACCCCAACTCAGCTGAGCAATTCCTGAATAGTGGTTTAGAGTTGTCACAATAATTACAGGCTTCCAAAGAATTATTCTAATATACTAACAGTAGTTATGATACTTAATGTTATTGCTATATTTCTTCAGAGTGTGCATACCACAATAACCCCAAAAGGGGTAACTAGACGTGTTTGTATGGGGTTCTTACTTGCTGCAAAAGTCCTGACTTGATTATTTCTACTGTTCAAACACCCTAAATCAACTTTGTTTCGACATCTGATGTAGCCAGAGATGCACTCACTTAGACTATGATATTACTGTACATTACACATCCATTAGTGAAGTATAAAGGGAACCTGAGAACTGGGGGACTGAGTCTTCCCTATCGGTGTTGTTGCATCTGGTTTAAAGGGGTCGAAATCCAGATCCAGTAAAGACTCCTCTTTCACAGCCCATGGTCCTTCATTCTGCAAGAAAACAGAAAACATGGGCCTTGTAAATTCAGCCACTGCTTACTGAAGTTTGTCTCTTAATTATTGACTGTAAACATATGTTAAAAGCCAGGTAAGGTTACATATTACTGATTGATTGCACAAGATTTGACAAGAGGGGCCCTGGTGAAAGGTATACCTTCATGACAAAATGATGATGACAACTGAGCTACATTCCCAGCAGTCACACACATACTAAGATGGTTGCGGATTTCAGCCAAAATCAACTTGAGGTAGTTTATTGGAAGAAGCCGCCTAAAGGGAGTGAGGTGATGAAGGGAGGAAGGTTGAAGCAAAACCAAATTTGATAATGTGTGATACGGAGCTTAACCCCACACTATAGCATTTTTCAGAATTTAGAATGAGGAGATGCTTCAGAAAGCTTCTGTTAATAGGTGCTAATAAACAGCCTGCTTGGCATAATCAGTGACAAGTGTGTGGAACACATTGCTGTTTTTGACCAAGTATGCAGAGAGCCAATTGAGTATTTAGAAAAATTCACAATTCAGTATGAAAGCCTATAGCCAGTATGTTCTGTCCATGTCTGATCAAAGGATCCATGTCGTTGCAGCTCTCATATCCCGTTGAATCTCTGTGGCACATCACTTGTCAGTGAAAAATCCACTTCCAGGTATCAGTGCTAGTCAACCTCATAAAGTGGATTTCTACTGTCAGGCTCTGTGCTGTGTAAGAGTACAGCAACTTTATCTTACATTAAATTCCTTTCCAACCCCTTTTAGTTCATTTATATTATTATTTTGTTAATCATTATTGGATTAGTTCAAGATGTTTCATTTGCATATAAGAAGTCAAGGAATATTGACAGGTATAATGACTGTGTTGATCACACAGTTGAATAAACTGTGGAGAGAGCATGATATACTGCAGGTAATATAGTGTACAACACATAACATTTTAATTAGGGTTTAATCTCTATTTGATTTTATAGGCAAAAACATACTTAAGAGAGCATTGTGTTAATGTCTTTAAGAGCACTGTTTGGTTACTTCTAGCTTTATCAGGTTTAATGTCTTTAATGAGCACTGTTTGGTTACTTCTGAAATAGTCCTGTCTGAACAATTAACTATACTGTCTCCAAAACTCGGTCTCGCTTTTTTGTTTCTTCAAATGGCCATTCTTAGCCAGAGCGAAAAAAAAAGTGTCATGTAAGAACCCTTTAACCTTTTTAACAGTGAGACACATAAAGTGTGTGTGTATATATATATCTATATATATAATATATATATATATATATTATAAACTTATGTGTTACTTGAACACTGTGTGGTCTGTGAAATGTGGTCAGTTGTAGGTGTGTGGTACTGCTCGCACATCAGTATACAAACTGAGTTACTGTTGTATTAAGGCATATACAGAACAGAAATACAAAGAGATTCCCCTGGGAGAAGCAAATATATCGGTAATATCTCAGTCTACTTGGAATTCCAGCTTGAAACACAAATTGCTGTGTCTTCTTTTGTCTGAGGAGATGAGTTTATTGTGTTGCTGAGAATAAGAATGCAGGACCCTTCAGAACCACTGTACAGTATAATGCAGCACCACTATTCTATTCACAATTGATATGAGTGAGTAAACAGCAGTGTTAGCATCTATTGAATGATAATTTAAAAATATATTAACTGCGGTACAGTACTCATCTTTCAGACCACAATTAGTTGGTTAAAAACACAATCACAGCTTTTTTTTTTTTTTTTTTTTTTTAAATAGACTGTCTAAAAATAATCTTTTAAAAAATGAATCACACACTTGGAAAGTGCTTAAATAGCATCAGTAGTTAATATTATGATTGGGCTATAGACTGATCTGAAAGAGTTACCAGTTGGACATTTTTAAAGTCACAGGTAGTCTTCACATTTTTAAAGTCACAGGCAGTCTTCACATTTTTAAAGTCACAGGTAGTCTTCACATTTTTAAAGTCACAGGCAGTCTTCACATTTTTAAAGTCACAGGCAGTCTTCACATTTTTAAAGTCACAGGCAGTCTTCACATTTTTAAAGTCACAGGCAGTCTTCACATTTTTAAAGTCACACAGTCTTCACATTTTTAAAGTCACAGGTAGTCTTCACATTTTTAAAGTCACAGGCAGTCTTCACATTTTTAAAGTCACAGGTAGTCTTCACATTTTTAAAGTCACAGGCAGTCTTCACATTTTTAAAGTCACAGGCAGTCTTCACATTTTTAAAGTCACAGGCAGTCTTCACATTTTTAAAGTCACAGGTAGTCTTCACATTTTTAAAGTCACAGGCAGTCTTCACATTTTTAAAGTCACAGGCAGTCTTCACATTTTTAAAGTCACAGGTAGTCTTCACATTTTTAAAGTCACAGGTAGTCTTCACATTTTTAAAGTCACAGGCAGTCTTCACATTTTTAAAGTCACAGGTAGTCTTCACATTTTTAAAGTCACAGGTAGCAGAGTTATTTTTGACTGGATCTGCAGCTACAATAAATTGATTAAAGAAAATCATATTGTTTCTTTAGCATTTACTTTCTAAATATGGCTTATCTAAGTTTGGCACCCTCTCCTTCACCCTCTCATGTTTTATATTCAGATTGTGATCCAACCCATTTTAATTGGTCCCCTGCTGGCTAGCAGATCTCAATCTCTCCAATTCGCACCGATGGTGGAAGATACCCAATGAGCGCCCAATGCAAAAGACTTGAGAGGCAGGTTTTAAATCTCTGATAGTAGAAGAAACATACCGTGTATATGCTCAACTTCAATACTGCGAGCGTATTATACTGTCATGTAAAAATAGTTATTATACTTGACACATGCGGGTGATCTTTGATTATTATTGTGTAATAAGACATGTAGTTTATAGACTGTCGCTGGAATTGACAAGGCACCCCGGTTTCATATTACAGTGGTATTCAATTATTCAATTACATTCACTGGAGGACAAGACAAGGCAATGTCCAAAACTTGGGGGCCCCGCCACCCCCCGGGTGCCCAGGGTCCCACGAGTGACACTGTGCGCGGGGGGGGGGGGGGTAACCACTTGCAATGGGGGGATTTCTGATTGCCATTTAATAATAAAAATACAAAGCAAGTATATTTATCACTGTAATGGTATTAATGCTGTGTGCTATTAATCTTAATTTTATTAAAACTAGGAAATTAAAATGGCCATCTAAATTTCTTTCTTTTTGTGTACAATTGCTCACTCCATCTTTGCTTTCGAAAAAAAATGACTGTGCAGCAAGCATGCAAGTTAAGTAATGAAAGCACGTCAATCAGTGGCGGTATCATGGCAAATTTGCCAGGGCAGCGGCGCCAGACTTTCCATGATGAGGTGGAAGGGGGGGCTGAACGCAAAATCGAGGGGGCTACAACCCACTTTGTGCGGCATGCATAAAATACATTTTAATCATTTTCCGTGTCAGAAGTGGACCAGGGTGAACAGCAAGCATTTAAACAGCCACCTTAAGGAAAGACAGAAGTTAAATAACAATAAGAGTACACTGTAAAAACTATTCACTGTTTGGTTCTGGAGTGCACTGACGCGAATGGGAATGAACGGGAATATAATGTCTTTGACGATCTCAGTCAAGCAATCCACAGTGGAAATGATGGTGCGATCTGCCACTGCAAACGCCAGTTTAAATTCTGCCCTTCTCTTTTTGTCGCTAAACTCCAACACAGGTGTTACTTGGAAGCAGTTATTGTATTCAAGGCAGGATGTGGAATAGCATTGTTAACATGCTTCGTTGTTTTTGCATGTCATTATGGTGGGCTCTGTTGAGACTGCTATATTTACAGCAGCCTTTGGCTGTGTCTCTTGGATCAGCAATTAGCAATCGTAAAAAAGAAGACTTTATTAAGCTATTTACTTTCAACGTTTAAAGATGAGTTCTCTTAAATTATTTATTTTCTAATACAATGGAATCTGAAAAATATCAGCATGAATAAAAAGCTTATTTTTTATCTGAAAATAAGCCATTAATAAGGGAGTTACTCTTAATCATGCAAAATTGTATTTTCTTTTATTGACAGTAAACAAGTAGCTTTCTAATATGCCAGTATTCAATATTTCCTTTTTTAAGGGTTAGTTAATATAACTTTATTTTTTTTTTTAGGGTTGCTGCTTTTATTTGTTTTTCATCCCCACGTTTTCTTTCCATTTAAGAATTCGATTGATCCCTGCTAGCCATTGGGTAGTAAAACTGGTTTAATTTATTCTACATGTTTTGGTACATGCAGAGTGAAGAAACTGCATGCAACAAGGGTGCAACATTTTAATAAGCAATTAATCTATCATTTCAAACAGAATAAATGCAGGACACACTTTATTACAATCACGTCATAATTCCATTAACATTAATATAGACTAGTCACTTCTTAAAATGTTGCACTGCCGTTTTAGCGTTCATTCTGCATTTAATGAGAAAGTAAAGAAAACTGGTGATTTTACTATTATTATTACAATATACATTTTATGACAGCTTTGTCTCACTAGTAACATCTCATAACAGTGCTTTTAATCTGCAATCATAATATATCTGCTTACATGTATTGAAACACAGTTTAAAGGCACGTTTATGTTACTGTAATAAATAACATCTTGCTAGTTAGGTTTGCCAATACAAAATGTAGATAAACTGGCCAAATGAAAAGTAACAAACTCCAGTCTCACATATTACAGTGTGCACACTGCTGTCTTACATATAGGCAGTGCACATTGCAGTCTCAAATATATGCATTGCACACTGCTGTCTCACATATAGACATTGTGCACAATGCAGTCTCACATATAGGCAGTGCACACTGCAGTGTTACATATAGGCAGTGCACACTGCAGTCTCACATATAGACAGTGTGCACACTGCAGTCTCACATATAGACAGTGCGCACACTGCAATATCACATATAGACAGTGCACACACTGCAGTCTCACATATACATTGAAACGGCCAAAGCAAAACCTACCTGAGTGTCTACCGATCGGGCCAAAATGATCAACTGGCCGTATCTTCTGATACTAACAGTTTCAATAAGGTTTAAACAAATCTCAATTGAAATGTAGTTTTTTCATTGTAGTGATGAGATACATTAAAGCCAGCGTGCTACTGGCATGTGTTAGTACAGTATTAAGAGTAGCAGATGAACAGCCAGCTGCTCTTGTCATATCTAATGAATGTGTGTGGTCGAGCTCACCCTTAAAGACTGCATCTCGTTCCCAGGAAGGATTTATGTTTTTAATATACTGTATTTTGGCCACGACTTCGGCATATTTCCTTTGAGGGATCTGAGGGATTTCTATTCATCACTCAATTTTTTCCCACAGAAAAAAAAAAAAAACAGTCCTATTGGTAGATACTTGACAGGGCTGGGTTTGGAGCCAGGGGGCTTTGTGTGTGTGTGTGTGTGTGTGTGTGTGTGTGTGTGTGTGTGTGTGTGTGTGTGTGTGTGTGTGTGTGTGTGTGTGTGCGTGTGCGTGTGTGTGTGATCTTACTCTGATTCGATGTGTTATGTTAATCATGGCAGAGATTTAATGTTAAAAAAATTAAAAAAAACAAACAAACAAAAAAAAAAAACAGTAGAATTTTGCTAAAAATGCCCAAAAATATAGTATCATTTTCTCCCACAAAACATAATAAAAACAACTGGCCTGAAAAACCACCCAGTTGTTAGCATTTCTATTCACACCCGACAGGCCAATTAAAGAACACTGTCCTATTAGTTTTACTGACTGGTTTCATGGTGTAGGTGACATTTACTGTGTTGTAAATAATGTAAAACTAGAAAAATGAGGTACATTTATGCTTCAATTGTGTCAACAACAACTAAAAACATGAAAAACTTAACAAAATACAGTGTGTCATTTAGAAAGGGGTTTTAAAACAGTTACTGAGCACAAAGAAGCTTTGGCGAGGAAGACACTGTAGTAACATTAATAGAAGAGGCATCTCAGAGATGGCATAGGTAAAGACAGCTCATCCGCAGAGGTTTAGAGCTTGCTTTTACATCCTAATATATGTATCACTTCTGGTCTTGGTGCAAAAGCTCTTGAAATAGTAAACCCCCTATAAACATACACTATTGCTAATCTCCACAGTATCTTTGCATTCAAATCATATGGCCATGGTTACGTATTCTATGGTTAGCTATTCAGGTTCAGCATTAGGATGAAAGCCAAATGCCCAAAACTGTATTCTGTCATAATTACTCAAAGGCATTTTAGTAATGATTCCGTAAAATCCAAAACGTGTGGCTTATATCGCAGACCAACTACGTGATATAATTCCCAATATTTCCATTCCTGGGTGCTACCTCTGGGATCAGTCTCTCAAATATCCCAATACTGTTCACAAGTGATGCAAGTAGAGGTGCATTGGTGTAGCAGACACCAATGCAGATGTAGAATGAATAATAAAAAGGTAAATAATTTTATTTTAAAATAGTGAAACCTCGCTGTTACGTCAAAGGCCCACAACTCATGGCTTTAACATGGGGTAGCCTTAAAATGGAAGTTACAGGACATATCAGTTGTTGCAACAAATGAATACCACAACATTTAGATGATTTAAAAAGTCATTAGTGGATTTAGAGCTTTCAGGATTTTAGAATGGTTTGCCAAACAGACAGCAAAAAGGCATTTGGTAGTTTACAGCAGGTTGGTCTTAATAGTGTGGTAATTTGACAGAGCTGCAGATGTATTTGGACGTTACCGTGACGTCAATTGGAACATTTACAACTACAAAAAATTGGCCTTAATTGTGAGGTGGTCTTTTTACAGAGATGGCCTAAAAGCAAGACGTTATTGCAGTAGGTAATTGAGAGAACACATGCATTTACGTATTTCATTAATCAGTCACTAGGGCCTGAATAAAGTCAATTAGAATTAAAACAAGAACCATGACTACCTAAAGAGCTTCTACAAAACAGCAATGTGCCACTCTGGCAGTAGAACGTACTGTTTTTGTGCTGTTGTCCTTTCGAGCACACTATCAAAAACATCAATTCACAGAAACAGGGCATATTCAATAAAGCACTTCTTTGTTGAGTGCTTCAGAGAGCTCATTATGAAAGCGGTCACTGATTTCAGTGCCAGCCAAGATGGTGTCATTGACATCAATGACTTTGAGGACAGCTTTCGAAAGGCAGCTGGCATCAGAGAAAGTGTGCTTCCAGCAGCGATACTGTCTTTGTGATGACACTTGACTGGCGTGTTGAATTCCGCTTCTTGTGGTGGCACTGCTTTTATTGACTCTGCTTTGAGTAATGGCTCTCATATAAAAACATTAAATAAATTGGGGGGATTATATATCGGATATGCAGTAATCTCCTCTTATGCAATCGATCTGTCTTCACAGACATTAGCAGAAAATATTATTGTAAGGAATATGTCGAAGGCAGCCTAGTGTCAGATGCCACATTGTCTCTGGTGAATGGCCTGCCTTGACCTGCAGAAGGGCCTGTACAGGTCAAACTTCTCAGCTAGCCTGTCATTTGATACTGAGCAACAAGAGCAGAAGCAAGTGTAGTGCAGAGATTATTTCTCATGACCCTTTGCTTATTTTTATTCAGATTTTGATAACATGTTCTAAAAACACATAGTTGGGTATAGGAACTTGATTTATAAGGTAACGGCTACAAAATCTGTAATGCACAATTCTAGTTGGTTTTTGCAGCCATTCCATTCTGCCAAACTGCCAATTTCTACATGGCACACATGGATAATAATATATATTTTTTTATCGGTTTGCCCTGACGTGTGGGTGTGTCTTGAAAGAACTCTGGTCAGTACCCTTTCTCTTCTACATAAGTAGGTTATCTTTAAAACACCCTTTTTATATCAATGTCAGTTTGCTCCTATTTGACATCACCTGCCTCCATCCACTTGATTTGCTATTCAATGACAGAACTGAGAAATGTTTCTGCTCTGCTTCAGTAACTAACATGAGATTAAGACCAGTCACAAAGCAGCAAGCACTTGTTCCATCTCTGCCTGAGTGATGAGACGCTGTTTGATTATTTAGCTCCAGGTAGATAAGGCGTGTTCTGGTTTCCCTCTAATCAGAGTTTGAAACTTTTGTTTTTAGGATACAAGAGCTCAGTGTCTCATTGCAGAACTGCTTTAATTCAAACCAACCTCACTTTCCCAAAAGTCCAAACAGAAGCTTTCTTATTGTGTTAGCAACACATCCTTGTGTAACCATGACAAGATATAGCTCTTCCAAAACATATAAAGAAACTTACATGTGAGGGTGTGGTGACATTGATTTCTGGGACAAAGTTGTCCTCAAACAAGTTGAGGATTTGTTCCTGATGCAGTTCTTTCGTAGGGGTGAGTTTTGGAGGGGGTGGGACAGGAGGACCCTTTCTTAGCTGGAAACCAAAAACATTACATAACAATGAATAAACCAGTTTATTGAGAAACTAAAGTAGATTTCTTGGATGAAAAACTGTGTAAAACAGAATTATGTGATTTCATACACAGGAAATAAATACAATAACCCGCCAAAATATGTTTAGTATCCATTGTTTGAAAACATTTTATTCTGACAGAATGGGAAAAGTGTGGAATGTTAAACTTGCGGTCCTGTAAACAGATAACATACTCTATGAACAGATAAACAACGTTATAGAATGGATTATACAGCTGTACTGAAAGCTATATTCTTTTCTAACTTTAAAAGATGATTTCTGCTCAAACAGCTCACATAATGGCAATGTGACACACTTCATCTATATACTGTGTTAGCTGTCAATTTATATCACAATGCAGTCTGTTGCACTTAAAACAAGACACCTCCAGTAATTAAGTTTCTTCCTTTGATTTCTTTAAGCTTTTATACAAGCTGGTTCTCTCAATGACAAGGAGTGCAGAAGCAAGCCAAAGGAAATCAAAGTCAATTTCTTATAAAAGGATGAAAGAATAGCCTTTCTAATGAGTGCCCTCCTCAACCTCGACTCTCGCATTGGACTGGATCTTAGAAGTTGTTGGCTTACGCTGAATTTCCACTACCAGTCTCTCCAAGGAGCTTAAAAGAAACACTCTTCAGTTCAGTAGTATGTTAGCCTCTTCTGCATAAGAAAACACTAAAGTAGGCATAACCACAAGCACTACAGCTATGGCCACAAGTTTTGCATCACCCAGAATTTTAGGAATGAAACAAAACAAAAAAAAAACAACTATAAAACATAATTTAGATTGTATATTTAACATGATGTGATCAAAGAAACTACCAACTGATATTGCAAAATTAGTTAATTTTATAGGGTGAAGTGATAGGGTGAAAATCTTTGGCTATAGCTGTACAGTAGCTCCTTGCATTTGATTATAGTGCAGTGTAACGTTCTTTGAAACTATATAGATCAATAGGTATAGCCTGTGATATTATAGAATATTAGCAGGAATGGAATTTTACAGGATAGTTCAGCAGAAAGGCATGTTACATTCAGTTTTATATTCATTGTGGTGTGCATGAAAGACGTTTTAAAGACCTTTCTATTTATCCACAGACCAATAGTGTGAGTTTAAGCTCCAAGACGGTCCCATTGTTGACTTCCCTTATACAAACGTGACCAACTGTCTCAACTGTACACATTTTTACATCAAACAAACAAACTGTATAAGCTTTGTAACCTGAAGCATACAAACATTACAAGCACCAATGACAAAATACTACCTAACAAATTTGTAAACAATTGATAACTACAGAAATCTTGTCGGAATATAACAGATTCTATCTTATCTTTATTCCCTTTGACTACAGTCTCCTGGACTTCACCAAACTCATATCCCATTTGCACAAGCCAAGTCTGAGTATAAGGCTAGGATATAAACCTGGTACAATGTCAGGTCTGTTACCTGCGTTGGAGACTTTGGACGAGCTGGTGCTGGTGAGGTGGGTGCCAGCATGTGATTGGGGCTGGCTTCAGGACTGCCAGGTGGTGAAGGTTCATCTGGGGGTGAGGGTGTCTTGGCAAGCCGCAGTGGACCACTATCACTGAGAAAAGCATGACATTTACAATTTAATTACTGCTTATGGAAACAGCCCATGAGCTGCTTCACAGGAACCATCAACATATCCCATTCTTCTGCTTGACATAAATGCTGCTGGATAAAAAGAAAGAACTCGAGCATAGTCTACTGCTAAGTACCTTGTTTTAAAAAGGGAGAGCAGTAGGTTTCTCTGTGTTTTTTTTCTACGTCCATTTTTGAAACAGCCTCGCAGTTCCGGACAGCATTTATTACCAGACTTCTTTGAGCATGAGAGGAGACTTTGGAAGCTAAAGCATATACTGTACCGCACGGTGTCTTTTTAAAAATGTATTTACAAATTCATTTTGAATAAAAAAAGAGAGGCAACCAAATATAGGCCAGCTCAACTATAAGACAGGCTGAAGAATAAAGTGGCCATTCATTCAAGCTAATAGTTTTAACACACCTCTTACACCACTGCTATTAAGTGTAGGGTATTGTATTCAAACCTGTGTCTTTTTCAACCAGAGAAAAGATGAACTTCTTAAGAAGAGTGTGCAACTGTAATTTTGGTGTGTATGGTGCTTTTTTGTTGTAAAATAGATTGTGTTCAGTTTGTGAGAGAGAACTGTGAAGCTCTCATAACACAACGTCACATTATATTAACTGATTAAAAAAATCACATAAACAGATGGTGTACCCAGGAACTACTACTGTATATGTGTGTGTGTGTGTGTGTGTGTGTGTGTGTGTGTGTGTGTGTGTGTGTGTGTGTGTGTGTGTATGTCTATATATATATATATATATATATATATATATAAAATATCTATATATATATATTATATTAATTGATATATTAAGGATAATGTTCTATTGTGGAGTTGGTTCTTTGCACAAGATAAGATTTACTGAAATTATGACAAAACTATAATGGTGATTGGTTGATTCGTCATATGTGATCTATAAAAGTACATGCGAAATCTCTATATAAAAATCACAACACTTTGGAAATACTACTTTTTCTGTGGTTGAAAATAAAATCTTATGATCGCGACATAACAAAGATTTCCTTCCCCTTAAATGGTTTTACTAAAACATTTTTTTTAAAAAAGTGCTAATGGTATTTTTGAGTAAAGAACTTTGAGAGCTTTGAGATCCAAACGTTCCAGATACAGTTTTCAGAAGATTTCAAGAAGGTTTTACCTGCAACTAGTCCAAGAACGCCAAACTGTATAATGAACATGAACACAAACTCAGACTCACTTTCTATTGTTATACTGTGTTAAATAAATAAACACATAAACTGCTAGTTTTTAAAACCCGTAAGCCCAATAGGTCGATATTGTTATTTCCTCTGGGTAGACTCACCCTGCCCAATACAAAGGTTAAATAACCCAATTGATGACTAACTAAGGAGTTAAAGCTTTGTAAATATAGCCCCATAGGTCAACTTTCCTTCAACCTTACACTCAATCAAGAGTTTAAGTTCTATAATCTAGTGTACATATGTGTTTCCTAAGTACTACCTTGTACAACACATTAGGCTAGTTTGTACTGTTTCTAGGTTATCTACTTATGGTAGAACACACAGATTGCATGATTGAGAGCTTTGTCCCCAAATCATGGATCTGTTACAATACCAGTCCATCTACTTACCACAATTTTCTGTCAAAATTGCAAGAAAAACAGCATGAATCATTATGAGTAAGCAATTTCAACATTTAATCTTGTAGGTCATTTTTATATTTGTTAAAAGTTTAGTTTAGGGCATTTCAAGTTCATTGGAAAGTGTAAAAATAATGAGTTGCATTCTAGTAATATACAATTTATAGGGGCACAACAGGGCATGTCTTTGTTTGTACAGTGCTTTTAGGAGGGAGATTACTAACGCTGGTACCACCACTAAAACACACTTTGATACTATCACGATGCATTGCATTAAAACATCAATCAATCAATCAGATTTAATAAATAAATAAATGTAGCCACAGTCTGAACCACAAACTGTGGCACCAAAACAGAATAAAACTTGGTATTTCAGTAGTTGAACGTAACAAAAACAAAACATACGCTAGTGTATTTATTCTATGATAGGGTTATGGGATGTCCAGCCTCTGTGTCTGAGGGAATAGTGTTACGATTATACGTGAACTGACAGACTGAAAGCTGAGACCTATGTGCATGCTCTTGGTGTCAATATAACCCACACACAGGCACTTTCATTCTATAACTCTATTATATACTGCTGTACTGCAGTAGAAGTATTTCTACTCTACAGTCCATCACATTGTATATTGAGGTTTGTTCATGTTTAGAAAGGAGTTTCGTCAGGCGAATGTGGTAAGTGACCAGTTTTAGTGTCACAGTTTTAAACTGGCTGTTGAAGAGGTGCGTGACGTATGATTTTTTTTTTCAAACTAGCAGTTGTCGGCCTTTGCGATACTGAGTAGAAAGGTTGTGTGTAATATATATTTTTACTTACATTTATGACATTACTATTCAGTTTGTTAGGAAATGTTGCTCACATTACTGAGTTCTCTAGAAGACGACTTTAGCCGGGCTGTCTATGACTTTTAAAAGAAAGTAAATATTAAAGGGGACTAGACAAGTTAACATGCATTTTACTAGGTGATAATAACATCCCTCATATGAAACAAAATGATTTTCTGTGTCTATCTGTGTATTTATTTGGTGTATGTTTTACATAATATGCGTGCATCCACTGTTAGTATGTATATAAGTAATTAGGTGTGTGTGTGTGTATGTGTGTGTGTGTGTGTGTGTGTGTTCAGGCTTGCACAGAGTAGTACCTTGGTGCTCCTTGGATAGTAAAGGCCTTGTCAGCATGTTGCTCCCCCAGCTTGGTCATCACCTCATACAGTTTGTGACACAGCTGAAATAAGCAAAGACACAAAATGAAGAGTACTGTTAATGATATGCAGAAAACAAACTGACAGTGTGCACCATCTATCCACCTATCTATCTTTAGAAGGACCAATGCAATGCTCAAGGAGACAAATGCTAGATATGATTCATGGACAGGGAGGTGGGGGGGGGGGGGGGGGGTAAGTTGGCCATTTCATCAGAAGAACTCTACTCTTCAGGCTACTCAGCTGGCACCACCTGTAAGAGAAGGCCTACTTCCTCATGCAGACTGAACTGCAATGTTCCTGTGAGTGAGCACCAATCATGCATCAATGTCCCTGCAGGAGAGACACACACTTATCTTCCCTTTCAATCACTGATGTTTTCTGCTTGTAGTTCTTGAAAGGTTTGGCCCTTAGGAAACAACTGATATTCTTCAATGCCCCTAGTGAGGGAATTGCCTGTCTGGGACAAGCTTTCAGACAGTCGTGTTAACCTTGTGCTATTAAGGTAAGGCTACAGAAAGTGTACTGTATTAGGGATTTTTCACTTTTATCAGGTATTCAGCCTCACACTCTCCTTCTTTTGAAGCAAAGTCACTTCAAGAATGGATAGTAAATATTTAATTGTTTGCTCATAGGAGATATGCTTACAAAATCCTGCCAAGAGCATACAACCGTCCAGTCACCATAGCAACAGCTCAATAGCCAGCTGCCTGCATTGTTAGAGCACTGTGTGGCTTCCTTTATTAATTATAAAACAGAGATTCCTGCACTGTCAGCACCAACACTGCATTTAGTAGAAGCTTTCAAAGATAAAGAATACAAAGTTAGCAATCTATGGCTAAATTTAAAATGAATATAGAGGCTGCACACTACGATTGTTATGTCATTATTTGCATTTATAATTAAACTTGCATTGCATTAAAAGGGGTGTTAATAATGTCTTTGTAAGATTTTAGAACAATCTTACAGATATGTTCCAATTTTACTGGCCTAATTGTGGCCTTCCATAAATGTAACTGTAGAATTCTACTAGTAATGTCTGGTTTTGTTTTTCTTTCACATCACCAAACATGGTTACGTTTAATTATTTGATGAATGTTTCTATTAAGATTCCTTCATAGTACAAAAGGGAAACCTCAATGTTTTGTACTAAAGTGCCAACATGCTACCGCTAGTACTAACTAAATTAAGTTAGTATGTGTTTTGTTTTTTTAGTTAGTCAGCAATGCTTATCAGAATCGCTACACTGTTACAGTTAAGATGCACGATTCGTAACTTCAAATCAATACATTTTCTAAGATAGGCTATTACTACTACAATTATTACAAGAGAAGTATTTTGTATTAAAATATTTTTCAACTCCAAGATTCGATACTACAGTGCTCCCCCTTTATAAGGCGGCCTGTTATAACAGGTTATAAGGAGGTACGGTCATGGCTCCCATTCGCCCCATAATGCCATTAGAGTAACACTAGCATTCTCGTTATAAGGTGCAACACAAATAGCACCGTCTCTTAACTGTGGCTCTGATTAAAACGTTGTAAAGGGGGAACACTGTATTCTGTTTCTGAGACTTTTGACAGTTGTGGGGAAGCACTGATGTAGCACTGACCCTGTCCCTGGCATTTAAATTTTTTTTTTTTTTAATACAGGGTTTCATTTATTTGTTTTAATGTGGGTGATATGTATTTCTTAACTCAACACTAGGCAACAAAATTACAGGAAATAAGGAAGTGTATTTCTGTCTCAGTAAGATGGCATTTCTTCAATTTGTGCCTTGAATGTGATGTACTTTGACCCATGGAATGATTGTAATCACACCAAACTGGCACTAGCATGCTCCCTCCAGGTGTTCCACGCTTGGAAAACACATTTCCAAAATCTAGAAAATTATAGCCCCACAATGACAGTACGATGACATCAACATTCTAGAAAAAGAATGTTCCAATCTGGTGCCAGAAGTCGTTGTAAACATAAAAATGGGTGTAGTTTTATTATAATATTTAAAATAATGTTGTATTGTAGGCCTCAGGGAGACAGGGGGCATTAATACAAGATGCTCATTCAACATTAAAAAACAGACCATCTCGAAATTCATAAATTCTCATAAATGTAACACAACACACATGCAGATCGACATAAAGCTAACATTTGGTTAAATTAATATAACATTTTGTTGACAAAAACACTACAAACTGCACTGTAGATATACAAATACAATCTTTAAAATTGCAATAATCTTTGGACCATATACAGCTGCCTGCCTCTGGGAACAAGAGATATATTTATTTTCTGTAGTTATCTTTAGGCATGGCGTCTTTTTGAAAGTGAGTGTACTTAGAGCTAGACTACAGTGCAATTTAAGGTAAACAAACAGTTGGTTAAATTCCACAGAAAACAGCACTTTAATCCAATGCATATCCTCTTTTGTACCAGCAGCATCTGTGCTTGCTTCCACTGTGAAATATTGCTTGACGAGAAGGAGTGATTGATTGCTTGAAGTAAAATCCCTCCAAGCACTTGCCAAACTAATTTGATTATATTTTTGTATAAGATGGTATCTGTGATTTACATATACATATTCTTAAGAAATATCCATAATATATGTTTAGAATATATTAATACATGCTTAAAAACCCATATTTTAGTTATATTTCGGGCATTCTATTTTAAATGATGGATTTCAAAATAATGTGAGGGAGATGTGGAACACACTGCAAAGTGCACTTCAGTTTACGCTAAAGGCATGCATGCAACCAGAACAGTGTCAATTCAAAGATACACTTGAATTACCTGCAATGGTCGATTCCGCAGCTCAGTTTATAAATATGAAAATTTCCACTCAAAAACAATTCATTCAAAAGGCTGATAACTCTGTAGGTATCAACTGAAATATATCTTTTTAGCAACAAAGCTTCTTACATTCGACATCCTTGTTAATTAAGCAAATCCTTAACCGTTTAAGTACCAAATACATTTGTCTTTGAAAAAAAAAATCTGAACACAAGCTGTATTTATGTAATTCGATACATTCTAAATAAATATTTCTTCACAGAAAAAAAATTAAATGCTTTGTTTTGGCTACAAACTGCTGCGTCCTATTTTGAGGACTGTCAAGTTATACGTGCCCGTAATCAGACCAGTGGCTATGCAGCTCAACACATAAAACATTGAACTTTATCATCACTGTGGGTCAGAATGCACTGGCTTCGGTTTCTTATTTTATATTGAGGCGTCATAAAAGCATCTGAAGGGCTATATTTGCAGAATCAATAGTTACATTTAGACTTAACTTTTGCAGCTAACAAAATTAGAGTAAGTTATCATAACAATATAGTTTAAAAGAGATATTAAAATAACTGGCAGAGGCCAGTTAAAAAGGCTCCAAAAATTGCAATGGCACTTAATGGGTTAAACATATTTATACCACAGTATTGTGTATACCACGCTCTAAATAACATGTACAGTAACTATCTTTCATACTTACAACTGAAATTTCTTTATGAAACTTTGACTCCAGGTTTGTTACATTCTTGAACGTGTTCACGTAGAAACCAACTCGACTAAATTAGTAAAGAACAAACAAACAGAAGATCAGTAGTTGTTTAATTAAAACAAACATTCATTTTTTAGCACATTTGCATATAATAAAATTGTATTGCTTCAGGCATTACAGTATGTCAGTTTTAAGAATGTATCATTTAAGGCAGAGAATAATTTCATTAGTAGCATATATCCCTGCATCCCTTGCCACAGATATATTAATCAGCTCCCTCAGTATGCTGAAAAATATATCAACTATATCCACCAACCCATACAGTATGGGGATGGACAGAGAAGTTCCTCCACGTAACCACAGAGTCTGATATTCAATTCAACAGCTGTATTTTTATAGTCAATTAACTGTAGAAAATGCAGCGCAAAGACAAATGCATTGCCCTCAAATCAATCTGAGCACACTAATGCTCTATTGTGATGGCCCCAAACTCTATGAGCTGTACTCCCAACTCTTCCAGTCAGAGAAACCCATCTGAGATTAAACATTGCTGGGCTAGACAAAGACATAACCAAACTACTCTTCCATGAACAGCATGTTATACTGTTTTACAGGCACACATTAATAAAGCCAGTAAGTGGGGTAAAAGGAGCCTACACACTATAATCACATGTTGCTATGACTAGGACAACACAACTCAATATCATCCTCTATAGGGCAAAGGCTATTAAAACATAGATAGCATCCCCATGGCAGAGACTCAGCCCACAGCACAGATGAAAAGTAAATGGATAAAAATGATCAGAATTAAAAAAAAAAAAACTATACAAATAGCAAATCTTGATTTACAGGGAAGGGAAGACAACAAAAAAAAGTCTATCAATTTAAAAATGTTCATGAAAATACTTCAGAATACAATACTAAACAGAACTCAAAGATACATATAGATATGAAGGTGATATAACCAAAAGATTAAAGCGTGCATCAAAAAATTCACCAATAAGTTAAAGCACAGAAAAGTACAGCAGTTATGTAGCACGCACTCCCTGAAACACAGCATGTCAAAAACATTGTACAGTATATTGGTAACTACTGTATATCTGGTGGTACCGTACCGATAATGGATATATAATAAACTTACTTGCTGCATGAAAATTTAAATACAAAAAGCAACGTACAATGAAAAAAAAAAAAATCACCTTAAATATCTTATAACCAATGTCCTTTTTCAGGTTCATCAGATATGTATGTATCAGCAGTTCCCAATATACAGCCTTGTTACTAATGTTTATAGAACTTAGGCAGCCACGACGCTGGGCATCCCTACAACATATGCTGTATTACTCACAGGGGAGGAGAACAGTGAAGACTCTCACCTGTCCCACAAAGACGGGAGCTCTTCTTGCAAGTCTACATTTAGTTCTTCAAATACTTTCTGTGCTTTGTTGAATTCTTCTTCTGCCTGCGGATATCAAACATGTATGAGACCTCCAATATAAGAAAAGAAGGTCCTAACATTTAGAGCACCTTTTTATATTGCAAATCAAATCTAGGATGACAGAAATTAAAAAACTGTGTACAGAACAGAGTGCAGCCTCCTTGGCTGTTGAGCAAAAGCACTATCATAGTTCATTTACTGTTCTGAAGAGTCCTTGTATAGAGAAAGACACATTTGCAGCCTCCAATGCAGTTTATACTGGTGATTATTGTTGACCTTGTTAGCTTATTAGTAACACATAAAAATAATGGTCGCAAATTCATAATGAATTCCGGCAGAATAGCACAGGAATAACATCTGACTATCTTGTGCACTTCCTCTGAGTTCTGAAGTCATTCATTCTAAATTCAGCCCTGTCAATTCATCATGATCTGAAAACATTTAGGGTCCCCTTTCCCCTCCATCCTTTCCTAACGAATTCTCTGTTTATTCTTCACTAATTCATATCCTCTTACTCACTCACCAGGGGATTGTGAGAAGTGTTAACTCATGCATGAATACATGCCTTACATATGAAAACAACACAATGTGTTACAAAGGAACATGGAATGAATAAAGGTAATTAAATCCACATTAATTAACGGCTGAATTAAAAATGAATTATTTCAGAACTCAGAGGAAGTGCACAAGATTGTCAGGTGTTATTACTGTGGTGTTCAGTCAGAATTGATTATGGATTTGTGGCCATTATTTAAAAGTGTTTCTGCTTTATGTAAAATATTACTGGTCCCTCCTTTTATCGTGAAGAGAATCTTTGGTTTTTCACTTGATTGCTTTTTAAATTGATTCAGAAATACAAATATTGAAAATGGCAATAACAAAAAAAAAAAAAACTACCTTAGTGATCTTGCCATCGTCTTTTCTTTTGGAGTTCTGTAGGGACTCTAAGTGATGTCTGGCACTGTCATAGTCCACCAGCTTTCTGCTACGCTTTGCAATGCGAGACTGTTAAAGAGAATTTCAACCCATAAATAACAAGCAACATCAGCCTGCAGTCTGTGCTGGCAAAACTTGTAATGCAATTACAGTATTCTTGGTAATGTAATTAGAGAACAACCGAATATGTACACTAACACATATGCATGGTTTCACAGACCCAGATTAGAACTAATCTTGGATGACCTAATGTTAATTTATGGTTGTCAGGACTGTCCAGTCCCTGACCACCTTCTGGTGCCTCCTCAAGACACACTTCTTCAGACAACTTCTGTCCCTTCTGGACAATATAGCACTCTGCCTTTAAAGCACTTTAACTTGCACTTATCTGCTCCTTATTTTGCTGTCTATAATCCTGCAATTAACACAATCTGTAGTATTTTGTATTTCCCTTGCACTCATATCTGACTCTGATGTAACTATCAACACTGTTATCTGCTCTTGAACTGCCCCGATATCAAATCATACTGTGTTTTGTATTTGCTCTTATTAGGACTGAAGTCATTGTATTTTGTATCTTGCTCTTAACTGTACTGTAATTCTTGACATGTATTTTTGTGTATACAACTGTAAGTCGCCCTGGGTAAGGGCATCTGTTAAGAAATAAATAAATAAATAAATAATTTAGGTAAAGTTGCCCAGGATTAGTGCTAACAGAGGTCTGTGAAATCAGCTGTTAGATAGATAGCCTTGAGTTTTGAGTGAGAAACCACTTGTAGTCCTTAAGTTAACCGTCTGTGTTGTTTCTTATTAGTTTTGTAACATCGGCAGTTTTATTTCCTTTTCAGAAAAATAGTGCAAAATACAGTAAACAGACATGCAGACATTTAAACAGACTGCCATTGCCCAAACAGTGAGTCAGAAGTTGAACTGAACAAAATACAGTGGGTCTCACTACCTTCCTCAGCTAACTGGGCTCGACTCTTAGAACTCAGTACTCTAAACTGTCGTGAGCACAATTTTTTCAGAAAGGAAAAACGCACCCAAAAAGGTAAGAAACCAGAAATAAACAACTCAGACTTTTAAGTTAGGAGCTTGTAAACAGTCTTAGGTTGTTTCATATTCATTTTAGATTTGTAATTGGTGCTTTTTTTCCCTTTGAGAACAATACTGTGTTAATGAATTTGAGAATTCTGCCCATTATTATTCAAATTATAATAAATATGCATCACTTTAGCTAAAAATGTAATTGGTTGGTTAGCACATAACACAAGTATTAAACAAGACAGTGGAGTCTATTGAATCTAAATGTTGTGGTTTATATTTTTAAAAGATGGGAACTTTGTGAAATCCAACTAGTCTCAATTTAATCTCTGTAAGAATATTTTGTTCTGTAAAAGTAAGCAAAATTATATGGTGGCAGTGGTTAGATAAAGTGAGTTGGTGACCTGCTAAGAGTTGGGAATTAGAATAAAAATTTATTGGCCTCTTTCTTCGTAGCCAGCAAGTATATACAATCCTGCACATTGTTTACGAAAAATGGATTCATTTAGGAGTGTAGGCAGACACAACTGATTTCAGAACTTTACACAAAAGAGATCATTGACCTATGTTTTTAACCTGCTCTCCAAACCAGCACTAAGTCTCCTGAACCAGCAGGAACAGTTGAAAACCAAACCACCAGCCACGACCAGCACACACCAGTGTTTGTCATTCCTGGAATTTTCCTTTTGAACTTTTAACCAAGGAGAGGTTTAAAGCATTATAATTGAAATGTGATAAACATAAAATGCTGTACTTTAATATCAGGAAACTGTCCCAGGTAAGTGTCCAAGGTTATAAGGGCCCCATCCACCAGCCTCTGATGAAAGTCTTCCCATAGAGCATCACAGCTCTGCAAAATCAAGAAACACACATTAGCAAGGGCAGAAAACAACACAACACAATGGAAAATAACACAACATAACAGAAAACAACACAACACATTCTTTCTCTGCCTTTCATGCTGTGTTCAGTCACTGCTACTGAAACAGATGCAGGGTTTACCTAAAGCCCCCTTAGCTTCCCCAGACTGTACAGAACAGATGAGAGGAGAGTCACCTCCTCTCATCTTATTAAGTTGCCTGTCTCAGTTCAAACTTAGTATCAGAATTCACACTGTGTACATGCATTTCTGAAAGGATTTCTAATGGCATTACAACAACGTCGAAATCAAAACAAAGACCACACTGATTTACTGTGGATTACTCTGGCAAACCACACCTTGAAAAAAAATAAAAAAAAAATAAACTATAACAGCATAATGTTTAGAGCCTTGCAGTGAACAGAATTCAATTATTTTTATTAGTGACCGACTCAATATTTGAAGAGATAGATGAAGACTAGATAGGTCAATACATCACAACTTAAACAGGCATAACGGAAATATAAAATCACTAAAAAAAATCCTGCTAGGCTAACCCCAAAGTTAACATACTTACTTGAGCAACACTTCACATTTAATAAGTGGCAGTTATTGCAAAATGCAGCCCCACACAGTATGGATTTAGAAAATTCAACTTTCCATCAATGTCACTTTATATTAGGTATTTAGGTTCAGCATTGATATGTGACAGTTCTGGAATACAATGTGTTTGATGATCTGCTGCATCTAGTTTAGATATCAGAGGGACTCATAACACCACAGTAGCTAAACTGGTACTGAATTGCTGTTCCCAGCCTGTTCATATTGCAAAGGCAAGTAAAAAAAAAAAAAAGGATCACCATAATCAATGAAAGGGAAAATACAGTACAACTCTTTATAACACAATTTCTACTTTGAAGAGTAAAGTTTTTTTGCTGTCGAAAAAGACAACTCAGTTTTTGAGCTATTGTCTTTGAGATAGTTAAAATATGCAGATCAAACTTCAGGAGTAAGTAAGTAAGTGCAAAGTTGAAGGTGTGTTTTCAAAGTCATCTAGGTTGTGCTGAGGTACTGAAGAAGAATGCCCTCATCAGGTTTTATCTGAGCTGGATCTGGGGTCTAGTTCAATGTAAAACTGTAAGAGTGACACATGCCTGTACACAGACAGACAGGATGCTTCTATATAACCCAAGATACGCCCAGTAACTTGTACTAGGAAAGTCCTTGACAAGTCCACGTAAGTATATAACTCTAAATATACAGATAGAAAGGGTTTTTTCATATATCATATTCAGAATTGGTCTATACTGTAGTTTATATTTAATTTATCTTTATTAACAATGTAAAATAATTGCTGTTTTTTTCTGAGATTGATTTCCCTGGGCTTGGTTGGGTTTATCCAAGCTGTCCCAAAACACTTCAGTACCTGAACTCAATATCTTTGTCTAATTTTCACTTTAGATTAAGTCTTTTTTGGCATACTGTTTCAAAGTCATCTTTGAGGTGTGAAAAAGCTTGTGATTGCAAAAGCAAGCATGTCTAGAGCTGCCAAAAGCACAAAAGGAAGGCAAAGTCTGCCACCTCACATCCAAATCACCCATGCTGTATTGGTGGTGTTGGTGTGCATGCAAAATCTTGCATTAAAGCTCCACTCTATGCTGTATATCAGCTGAACCTTTACAGTGTGGTTCATATTAAAATAACAGATGATTGCTAGTTCAAGGAGGCTGTGTGGTCCCGTGGTTAAAGAAACGTGCTTATAACCAGGAGGTTCAAATCCCAGCTCAGCCACTGACTCACTTAGTGACCCTGAGCAAGTCACCTAACCTCCTTGCGCTCCGTCTTTCGGGTGAGACATTCTTGTGAATGACATCCTAGTCTCATATCTTGTAAAGCGCTTTGTGATGGTGGTCCATTATGAAAGGCGCATAAAAATTATTACAATTTTAATATCATACAATGTATAAATCCAGTGATATTCTATCAATAATTCCAATTTACAGATGCAAAGATTATCGGTGTAGGTTTAATCAAGGTAATTAATGACAGGAAGGTTGTAGGAAGGTTTTTATATCATTAGCCCATTTTGACAAAATCAGCTCAATATTGTAGGTATCATCTTTAGAATCTTATCAGTATATCAATAACACAATTAGAAAATAACAGAGATTTCTTTCCTCCTGTTGACTATATACTGGTTACAACAGGATGCACATGCATAAGTAAGAGAGACAGTTAGATAAAAAGAGAAGTATGGCATACACTGTCTGACCAGGCTGGGCCACCATTTGCTCTGATCACAGCTGTGATATGATGTGGCATAGACTCCACAAGGTGTTGGAAGGTGTCTTGACACCAACCAAATACCAAGTTACAATATTCAAAAAGTGTAAAATGGAATATTGCTTATATAATATGCATGCTCATTTTAGACTAATTCAATCAACACACTATGCCATCCAATTTACAGCCATGTCTCAACAGCTTGATCAATACATTAGCTGAAACTGCTGTATTAAGAGATCAAAATGCCAGTACAGCATTTAATTATGTAACACTTGGTTACATAAATGCACAGAAAACAAATCACTACAAAGGTGTCTGTCTGACTGCTAAACATTAAATCATGTAATTATTATTATTATTATTATTATTATTATTATTATTATTATTATTATTATTATTATTAAAATATCTATAAATAGTTTAAGAAAAACAATTTGTAAGCTCCCAATCTACCTGGAAGGCAATTCACCTTTTCAAATAGTTCAACCATTTTGTCACAAGGTTTTAGAAGTTACATTATTGTCAGTGTCACTGAGAAATTCATAGTAAATAAATAAATACATAACAGTGCACACTTCAAGTTGTAGGAGGGAGACGTTTCACACAGCAGGAGGGTATAATCATTAAGAACGCATCTGTCCTGATATGTATTTGCTGTTTGTGACTGGAAAGTAGTTGTTTGTTCACAGGTCACCTCGCTAATGAAGGATTAAACTAATGAAACCACTCCATAAATATCACAAAACACAAACAACAGAGTCCACAGTGAGATTGAAAATATCAAAAAGTACATTAAAGGGGAATCAGACCAAAAGTGACTGATGAAAATGCTTTTTTTTTTCTTTTTTTCTTTTTTTTTTTACATGGCTCCAAAACTGGAACACTTTCCAACAAACCATAACATACGTGACATGCTAAAAGAATTTGACGGAAATCATTTTATTTACTAACACTATCCTTTTGTTTTAGTTCCGTTTTGCCCTGCCTTGTGTGTTCTAAATATATGTTTTATTTATGTTTGGTTATTTTGTATTTGTAATGGCTGTCATGCTTGGTACAATATTTTATTCTGCATTGTTGTCCAGGACACCACAGGAAATGAAACCCTCATCTCAGTGGGCTTAATCTGCTTTTAAAATTGTTTATTTAAAAAAAAAAAAAAAGAAAAAGAAAAAAAGTTTCCTGAAAATGTATAATTAAAAAAAGTGTATTTTATTTAGGACAAGATTAACAAATCTTCAATGACAGCATGGTCATCTTAACTCACCTTCCCAATGACCATAATGTCATCTGCGCCATACCACTCGGGTTCATAGACTTCATGTAGAGACTCTGTTAACTTCATGGAGGCTTCCTGCATCGCTAGAAATCAACAAACTAAGAATTAGCCTTAAATGCTCACACCACCAGAACCCATTTCACACTCATATATGTAATGCAGTTCTCCAACAGTCAACATAATCAAAATAACATGCAATCACAACTGCCCTGAAATAAAGAGAACAAGCATTTCCTCCAGTCTTGAACTCCAAATCATGTGTTACACAGAATACGAAACAAACACCCCTACGTGTTTAAGATAACGTAGAGTATTTTACTTTGTTGTTTGTTTTAAGTTTCGTAAAATTAACTTTTAAAAAAATCGGAGTTAATTAAAGACTGGAGTAAATGAGAATATGGCTCTTGATATCCTATTGACAAGCCCCCTTAAAGTGGAAGTATGCAGCAACCATGTTTATTTTCCATACTTATGTATCAGAAAGCAGAAACCTATTCATTGTACAGTTTAACAGTCCACTATAGTAATTTTATCTATAATTACACAATCCTCCCCTCAACCCATGTGCAACTACGTAACCACTTGAGCATAAGAGCCATTCTCCTGCTACTACTTGCAGCAAGATACAGGTGTTTTCAGGCTGGGTGTAGCTGCTATTTTTAACATGGTGTGACGGAAAGATGAGTTCTGGTGATGAATCTTCCTCCCGACCTGTGAGGGCGCTAAAGAACGAGAGGAGAAGTATCTGGAAGGGCTGGCCTGACAGTTCATTTCCGGGTCAGGGAAGTGGGTCAGCCTGGAAAGAAGCACGACTCTGCTGTAAGACCGTATTGATTTGAAAGGTAAACGAGAGGCAGCTGCAAGTAATAAGGCAGCTGCAACCGTTTACCTAGATATCATGCGGGATTACATATAGGGGCCAGGGTAACGCTGATCTTTTCCTTCGTTTGGGTAACGTGAGGAGAGAAGGACTGAGAGAGGAGCTCTCAGAGTGTATTACGTGTTGTGTGTTGTCTTTGTTTGTTTATAATTGTCTTTTTCTCACCACTAGACAGTTAACGCACACCTCCAGAGCTGTCGCCACATAAAGCACTATCCGGAGCACCACTGCACAGAGCACCTGCACGTTTGAATATCACCCAGGACTGGTGACCGTGTCTTTGTTTGTGTGTGAGACTGTACTGTGTTCACCATCCCCACGCTTTACACATTGTTGTGTACGGCCGGGGATTTATTATTTGACGGTCGCCAGACCTGGAAACAGCACAAATAAACACCTGTTCACTGAATCACTGTTGTCTGTTCATCACTTCTGCATCACATCACCGCTACACCTGTTCCCCTTACCAACCACTTTGCCACACATGGTCATCACAAGTGACAGCTGTAAGCATTGGGAGGCTTTTTCCTTTTCCTTTTTTTATGTCTTGACAAACACTGATTAAGGCAACTTGCTTTTAGGTTCAACGCTTTTAATTCAGCCAGACTGAGAAGATGATTTTAGTTTCATATCGATCTCTGCAGGCTGCGTGGATAACATAATAACCTTGACCAGCTCTTATGAAGCAGTCTGGCTCGGCTTTGCAGAGGAGGTGTGCCGTTTCCTTGATTATACTGGGATTTGCAACCTTCAAATTATTGCTGAGCACAGAATCATTTGCTGAGCTTTCTCACCTTTGACAGCAGCTAAATATCCCCGTAGTTCTCTCTGGAGCCTCGTCCCCTCTGCCTGTAGAAAACAAAATGCACAAAAGTGAAGTAGCAGTTTATCTGGTCATAAACAGCACCTGCTGCATGGAATACAACCATGTAGCAACTTTCATATTAAATAAGGTTGCTTTACTGTTAAAATATCACTCTCTCATTAAAAGATAATGAAATATAAAAACATTGACCACAAAATATCTTAATACATACATTATGAAAATGAGTATCCACCAACTCCTGTAGTGTGGTCTATATACGTACTGTTTTTTCAGTAACTTACTGTAGCAAATGTTAAATGTGTTTAAATTACTTCAATAATAATTCACAACGATTCGATCACGAGTAGATCCTGAAGAATGTACAGTAATGTCTATACCCATTTTCATCAAAACATGATGAGCAGTTTTAAAGACATTGCTAAAAATATGCTTCCTCATGGGGGCTATTCAGTACCATAATGGAAGAACAAATAAACAATAGACACAAACAGAAACATTGGGATAATTATAAAACTGAAATATCCAGCTAACAGTGCACTAGTAAGGAACAGGCCTTGATACACATAACAGCACATTGTTCCCAAAATGTCTTGCATTCTGAACTTCTATTGCTGATCTGATGGGGTATTATAGCAAGTGGGTAGAATAAACTGCGCAGGGGTGCAAAATACATTTGAATCTGTAGACCGTAAATAACAACTGAACCAAATAAGCTCATCATGAGAAAAAAAAAACATGCAAAAACTTGACAGTCAGAATCATATACCCTGTTCTGTGAGCAACAGAGAGCTCTTACAATTCAGATTGAACCAGGTGTATTGAAGGCCCTTATTATATGTAAATTCAAAAGCTGCAGAGCTATGCATAAGCCTTTTTTAAAGTCAAAGGGCAAGTGCAGTAATCTGTATGAGTGTGAAGTTAATTAAGTAATGAGTAGATCTAAAGAGTTTCGGGTGATGCATATGAAATGAAATACAACTACAGTATTTCACCACAACGAGGCGTTCATTAGTCCTGGGGTGAAAATAGTTTTATACAGTAGCAAGTCTATCATTATCAACAGCTTTGATTTATATGCCAGGGCTCCCTCTGGAATTTATTGTTTAAGTTGCAGCTGGTGATCTTAAACGAATATATAAGGATATATATATATATATATATATATATATATATATATATATATATATATATCATTCATTCACTCCAAGTTCAAAAGGTAAAACGAGATAACGGAACAGAGCAGGATCAGTTTACTCATCAGATCAGCATATGACGTTCTCCCATCACCACAGAAGCTAAACCTCTGGGTATGTGAGGATCCCTCAAGTCCTTTGTGTTCATCACCTCCAACATTAAGGCACATTTTGACAGGATGAAAGGTGGGTCTTAGCCAAAGACGGTTTATGGCGCCATGACCAGGTATTGCAATGTTTGGCCTTTTAGAAGACAAGCGTAACCTGGCCAATAAGTTGCCACCAGTTCCATCAAAGCATTACACACAAATGACAATATTCCTCCATCCAGGAGAGCAACCACCAAGAAAAGGTGTTAAAACCAGGCCTCGTCCAGGACAACTGGAAGCTGCTAGTTGTAAAAGAATATTACAAGTGGGTTTAAATTAAAAAATATTTCATTATGGTGAATATCCATCTACTGCTGTTTTGTAGTTTCCACTGCAAGTTTCTGAAGATACACAAGTTTAGTATTTTAATTAGCAATGGTGTTAGGGAATTATATTACCGTAAAGTCCCTAAAAACTATGGGGCGCCATTTGTACAAAAATATTACTTTACATGTTTTTCTCTGATTTACATTTACTTATTTTGTGATTTATGTGCCATACAAATAATGTATGACTTATAAAACAGTATTACCATATTTATGACACACTTATGATAGTATCACACTTATGACGCACTTATGGTGAGGGCTGTATTTTATTCATGGCTTAGTGGCTTTTCACAGTCTAAAAATTCATATTTCAAGCTGTTTCACTATTAAACATGTATGTATTAAAGCTAAAAACAAATTGCGTTGTCATATTCAAAACTGAGCATTTATGATAGAATTATTCTTAAAATATGTAAATGCTCACATGAAAAATGGTAAATAATAAATTGTAGAATATTTCACTTTTTATTTCCACCTTTTAAAGACATTCTATTTTCACCATCAGTGATTTATCAAACAAAATAAAAACATAAGTAAATGTAAATATAACAATAAACATGTGAAATGTCCCCTTATTGTATGGGACAGAGCGATCTTTAGCATAAAAATATGCCTTCTATATGGGACAAAGGGTTGCCATGACCATGCCGCTTTATAGGCTTTCCATGGGCCTCTTACTTCTGTATTTCAGAATTAAAATACATTTAAATCTGGAATCAGCTTTGGACAGAAAACTCAAATCAAGATATTTCATTTTGTATAAATACATTGTTGGCACAATGCAATGAGTACAATCCATACCTCCTGTTTCTTGAAGTTCTGGATAAACTGCTCAAACTGCTCATCTTTTGTTTCATCAGCTTTCCCCAACTTCTGAAGCACCTAAAAGTAAGAAAGAAAGGGCATCATGAATGTGAAGAGCGAACACAGTGGTCTGCAGAACTATTCACCCTCCTGCAAAGCTTTCACGTTTAATTTGCACCTGTGTGTACTCCACAACGCTTTCAAATTAGACTTTACATGTAGAATCTACACAAACTACTCCACATTGATAAAGCTAAAAAATGCCCATAGAATATAAATAAGTAAGATTTACACAGAAAAACAGATTAATCTCATTTGCATAAGTATTTAACCCCTTTGACTGCAGCCCTAAATCAGCTCAGGTGCAAATGATATGTTTGAAAGGTCACAAAATTAGTGAAATGGTTTCAGCCTGTGTGAACTCAAAGCGGTTTAACTTGTAGATAATTTCCCTCAGGTATATCAAGACTTTCAAGCCACAACTCACATAGTGATCTAACTAAGCAACCATGAAGACCAAAAAGCTTTCAAAACAAGTCAGGGATAAAGTGGTAGAGAGGCACAGAGCAGGAGAAGGGTACAAGAAAATTTCAAAGACACTGATTACACTATGTAACACTTCTTATGATTATACTGTTTAATACTGTAAATACAGTATAATCATAAATCTCAAAAAACTACTCACTTCTCAATCTTTTGTAGTCATCTTTGTATTACTTTAGTATAAATACATGTTAATTTGGATTCATATGTTGTTTTTTTCTGACTTTATGTGAATGAAAAGACACACATTTGCCCGTTTTCTCATTGGAAATAATGATATTTCAAAATATCACTGTCCTGGTCACAAAAGCAAAGTTTGTGGGGAATAATAGCCATTTTCTATACTTTTGAGGCATAAGCAATTAGGAAATAACACTTACTACCCAGGAACCAAAATAAATAAATAATTGTTACACGGTGTTATCCCTCTCAGCACAGTGAAGTCCATCATTGAGAAGTGTAAATGCATCATACCACCAAACACTACCCAGATCAGGTCGCCCTCCCAAACTGAGCAGCCGGGCTTGCAGGAAACTGGTTCAGGATGTGATTCAGACAGATCTGCAAAGTTCTGTGTATGAGATGGGAGTCAGTGTTCACACATCAACAATAACCAGTCTCTACACAAAGCTGGCCTGTATGGACGGGTGGCAAGAAAGAAGCCATTAATCAAAAAGCCTCATCTTAAAGCACATATGGAGTTTGCGAAAAAGAATGTAGATGATACTGCAGACATGTGGGAAAAGGTTTTGTGGTCAGAAGAGACAAAAATTGAACTTTTCTGTTTAAATTCCAAGCATTACGTCTGGTGCAAGCCCAACACTGAACATCATCCAGTCAACACCATCCCAACTGTCAAGCATGGTGGTGGCAGAAACACGTTATGGGGCTGCTTCTCTTCAGCAGGACTGGAAAGTTGTCAGGATAGAGGGGAGAATGGATGGTGCAAAGTACAGGCAAATCCTTGAGGAAAAGCTGTCTGAGTCAGCCAAGACTATGAAACTGGGAAGGAAATTCACATTTCAGCAGGACAATGACCCGAAGCACAAAGCCAAAGCCACAATGGAGTGGTTGAACAAGAAGATAATTAATGTTCTTGAGTGGCCCAGTCAAAGTCCTCACTTGAATCCAATCAAAAATGTATAGCGAGACTTGAAGATTGCAGTCCATCGACAATCCACAACAAACATATCAGAACTGGAGCAATTTCACCATCCTACTGTGCAAAGCTAGTAGAGACCTATCCAAAAAGACTCATAGCAGTAATTGCTACAAAAGGTGCTTCTATGAAGTACTAACTTAAGGGGCTGAATACTTATGCAACCAGTAAATTTCATTTTGTACATTTTCTTTGCAAGTTTTGCTGACATTTAACCTCCTCCTCATATAACAATGTTCAGTTTAAATACTACAGCTTTGAATAAAAAAGTTGGTTTGAAAAACTGTGCACACGTTATTTGTAATTCAACAAAATGTGACATTATTGGTAGGGTGTGAATACTTCTACAAACCACTGTATATCTCTTATATATATATACATATACTGGAACCACTGAAATGCATAATGACATGCAGAGTGCTGGTTTTCATGAGTCATTAGCACAATACTGAGTTGCAATCTGCTAGTGCCAGAAGCACTGCATTCACAAAGAGAAAACAGATCAGTACTAAAAAGCAGGCAACTGCTGCTTTTATAGTTAGAGATTTTGAAAGCAATCTTTACTACATTAAGTCATCACAAGCCAACACAAACGGTTTTATATAGCGTATCCCCAATGTAGAAGTGGCAATATACTGTGACATGATATGCCGTACTATATACTGCTCATAGCAACGTGTTGGAAAGTCAAGATCAGGGACAAACTGATCATCATTTTGCCAAGACAAAAATAAACTACATGATCTTCTGTAATCGTTTTGCAAATCTTGTGTGAAGAAATGCTTACCACATAACAGCAAAGAGAAAAAAAATAATGCAAGGTCATGATACTTTGTCTATTAAAAAAATAAATAAAATACAAACCAGAGAAGTCCTACACAGAACAATCCCCGCGATTGTCAAAAGTACATTTTCAGGCATTTCACAACAGCTTTCCCTGAGTAAGCTGTAAGTAAGTTATGCTCCTGAGTGGCGCATCCAGTAAAGGCACTCCGCCCGGAGTGCAAGATGCGCCCTATAGCCTGGAGAGCGGTAGTATGAATCCAGGCTATGCCACTGCTGACCGTAAACAGGAGTTTCCAGGGGGCGGCGGACAATTGGCCAAGTGCTGCCTGGGCGTGGAGAGTTCAGGTCGGCTGGGGAATTCTTGGCTCACCACACACCAGCGACCCTTGTGGCTGGCTGGGCACCTGCAGGCCTGTCTGTGTGCAATTCAGAACTGTGTGGTCCTCTGACGCTGTAGATCGGCTTCTCGGCAGGCTTGCAGTACAAAAAAAATGGATGAAGGATGAGAGTGCTCATTTTTGTCTCTCCCGAGTTAGGGCCAGGGTTGCAGAGGTGAGCCAGGTTGAATAATTGGGCATTTCAAATCGGGGGTAACATAAACCACCAAACAAAGAATTTTGTTCCCCCTTTCTACCAGTAGCCATTCTCCAATTAGCGCTCAATTACCTGATTGGAGAACGGCCACACCTGTGATTGTTGGTAGAGACAGAATGAAAACCATATCTGCCAACACATACTATTTATACAAGCAGAGTTTTTTTCCTGCCACACATAGCCAAAAAGCAAAATACACATTAATAGCACACACTTAAAACTTAATTGGAATTAGTCAGATTGGCACAACTTTAGCGCAGCACAAATCTTGTTTTGTACTAAAAGTAATCTTAAGGGAAATATTTTCCCAAAAATTGTAAACATGGCCTAGATGACAATGAAACTAATTTGAACTAATTTAAAAATTGATTATGGATAATGATATTCAGACATTTACATTACAGTGTTCACATACATGTAGACATTCAAAGTTGTTAATAGCAGCTGATTTTTGCAATAGAGAGATCTACCCCTGCAAAACAGTTCTGCAGCTCTCCAGTGAAAAGCAGGGAGCAGGGTTAGATTTGGTACAGAAACATTTGTCAGCACTATTAAAACGGTAGAACTGGTATTGCAATAAATATGCAAAGTAATGTTTTCCCTTTTACGAGGCAAAGAGGTTCGAGTTAATCCACCCGCATGTTTAGCAGGTGCCTGATGCCTGCTAGGAAAAACTGCTGCCTGTCACATATGCATTCTGAGCCATGTTTGGACCACTTTCAGAAGCAAAGTTAAAATTTACTTTGTAGAAAAAGAAATTCAAAAATTACTTCACTTACAACTTGTCATTTTACCAGACGTACCAACCTGATAAATCACACATGAAACTAGCTAAGAAACATAGTTTTAATTTTAGGGGGACATTTTCTTTAGTGAGGGAGTGAGACAGAGATCGAATGATGCTTGGTGTTAGACCTCCTTCCTGACCTGTGAGGGCACTAAAAAGAAGGAACAGAGTAACCTTAAGCAAATGGCAAGACAATTTATTCTGTAGGGTAGGTGGAAGTCGGCCATTTAGGAAGGGGGCAGAGCTACGGCACCCAAACTCACTGACTTGGACAGTAGACGCCGTGGCATCTGAGGATTGAAGGAGCGGATGCGCTTGTTAACCTAGGGGTCATAGGCGAGGGTATAAATACGGGGGCGTAGCTACAGTGATCTGTTCCTTTGTAGATGGTTAGTAAACAAACCTAGGAGGAGCCCGTAAACTGTGAAATAGAAGCTGTGAGTGTTCTGTGTATTCGTCTGTCTCGTAACACTGTTTGTTTTGTGTTGTTTGTCTTTAAAGAATACTCGCACGATCCAGAGCTGTAGCCACAGGCCAGCATTAACCCAGACATCAACACTCATTTTTCACTTTGCACCACGAGCACTTAATTCATGCACTGTAGGAACTGTGTCTGTGTTTGAGTTTGTGTGGGTGAGGAAAGATGGGACTTTTTGGTTGCGGGTCAAACCTGTGCGATTACAAACAGGAGTGATACATGCTTCTGTACCACTTTCATCATTGTTATTGTTTACAGGTTTTGCCATAAGACTCTAGACACTGTAATCAATAATAAACCCTTGCACATGTAAATCTTTCCGTCTGTGTGATTAATCCGCTCTGCACTGCACTCACCTGCATGTATACACCACTTTGCCACAGGGAGTCAAATGTTTTTTATTTAGAATTCAACACAACCATAGTATTTGTATGCATGCCAACAGTTTACTGACCTTGTGTTTCTGTAGAGCAAAAAAAAAATGCAAACACATTTAGTATTCAGTCAGTAAGAATGATGTCTTTTGAAATTACCTTATTAAAAAAACTGACAGAAAGAAGGTATTCCTGCATTACACAAGTCACTTTTTGCAGCTGTTGTGCAGATTCTTCTTTCCTTTCATTTCTGAACTTTGCCAGGGCCTTCCTATAATCAAACTCCTTCCAGTGAGGCCCCTCCACTCTTATGACAATGAGGGTATTTAGTCTGTTGCTGAGGGCTGTCTTCAACACATTTACATTTCCAAATTACATTATAAACCCCATTATAAAAATTAAGTACAACAAATAAAAACAAAGATATAAAGTAAAAAATGTGTTTATCTTTTTATATGCTGCAAAAGGATAAATATTAAAATGACCACACAGCTTGTATTGTTAATATGTGAAGTAACGTCATTAGAAAAATAATTAGCGTTAGCTAAAATAAATAAAATGACACTCGTCATAGCTTGAAAAATGACATACTGACGTGAGTTAGTCATATGATTTATAATTAAGCACATTTTTGTAGAATGTGTAGAACATATAAAAGTAAAGTGAAGTTTAAAAAATGTAGCTGCCTAATCACCCAGTGCCTAATCACTTTGTATGTTTCAGTGCAAATTCACTCCAATAGAATGGGTGCAATCACATGACCTACAGCAATGGTACGAAAAGCAGCACTTCAGCCTTAGTGTTATATCTAGTCACAAAAACCTTTGAAGTGCTTTTTATGAGTGTGCAGCATCTTAAATGCTTTTATAAAAACATGATATAAACTTATTCCTGCTTTTTTAATTTAATGTTTTATTCCCTTGAATGAAAATCTACATGCACTAAATGCATTTTTATTGGAGTTGTCTTAGTGTTGTATCAATAGATAAAAACCTAATTATAAAACTTAAAAAATCTACTAATAATGTATTTATTTTAAATGTATTTTAGTGGTATATTTTATATCAATAGTGTTGTATTTGACATTGCAAAACAAGTCATGAATCAAGTCATGAATCAACACATTCTCAGTGCAATAAAGGATGACCTTAATGACAGGATGTGACATTAAGATAATGAGTTCTGGTTGTAAATCTCCCTACCGACCTGTGAGGGCGCTAAGTAGCAAAAGGGTCAGTCTTTAGACGGGCTGGCCTGACAGTTCATTTCCTGGGTCGGGACGTCGTCAGTCTGGAAGAAGGCGAGACTCCGTTGCAGGAACGTACTGACCCGGAAGGTAAACGAGGTAGCAGCTGCAGGCAATAGAGGCAGCTGCAATCATTTACCAAGGGGTCATGCGTGATAGCATAAAGGTGCTGGAGAATCGTAAATCTTTTCCTTTGCTTGGGTTTTGACCATAACCTGAAATGACTGTGACAGCAGCAGTAATGACTGCTTAAAATAAAGGAGAACTAAATAAAAGAATATTCGTGAGTGGTTTGTTTGTTTGTTTTGTCTGTTAGTAACTGTCTGTGTTTGTAAACCACCAGACAGCTAAAATGTATCTGGAGCTGTCACCTCGGGACAGCACAAGCCGGATCAGCACTGCAACACAGTCACCAAATAACCTGTTTATCACCCCCCGTGAGCACAACTGCACACACCCAGGACTGGTGACCGTGTCCAGTATTATTGTGGGGTGGATAATTGGTGTTTATTGTTTGGACCGTAACCTGTTTTGTCTCCTCTGTTGTTTGGGGTCAACTGTTTGGTTACCAGACCTGGATTAAAATTAATAAACACACTTTCCAAACTGGATTACAATCTTCTGTTATTACTCCTGCACTGCATCACCTCTGCACCTGTTCACAATCACCAGCCACTTTGCCACACAGGGCAAGACAGCTGATCATAGCATTGATTTGCACTTCATTAAGTAACATAGTGTATTTAGCCATCTTTCAAACTAAGAATATTTTAGGGATAAAAAAAAATGGACTAGGTTTTGTTTGTCAGGATAATCAAAGGATGAGACAAGAGTTATTCAGCCTTGTATTAGAGCAGCATTGATTTCTGAATGAGGATGGCTATTTGGCTCTAACATCCTTTATTATTTCATAACTAAACCTAACCCTGTTTCTCAATTTAACAAGAGGACATTCACACTTGCACCATTGTGTGCAATGCCAGTGGTCTACTTCAGTTGACTGATAAAACCATTCGACAGCGACCAAGTTAACTATAATCTTCACTTAGATAACATGGTCTTAATATATACCAATGACGTAAGATTGAAATAATATTTATATTAGATGCTTGCTGACTAACTACATAAATGAATACTTACTACTTGTATACTTCACAGTCAACCTAGGTTATGTGATCTATTTTTCAGTTCTCCATGAAAAATATATCACTGCTATGCTCAACAACCATGACAATGTATAATTAAAGGTGCAAGAGACAGTTACTGTACTGTACATTTTAAAAGCTGCAGTGCCCCTCTATCATGTTCAATACTGCACTAAAATCTAATGTATGGGTGACTGAGTTGACTACATGATTTCCTAGTGTCCTTTCATATATTGTGGGAAACAGGCTTTCTGTTTTTTTGGGGTTTTTTTACATTCCCAGGGCTGTAGGTATTAAGGTTTTATTTTTTGTGTGTATTGAGCTTTCCACCTTCTAATTGTGTCTTTATTCATGTCCATTTTCATAAGCAATTAATTTCATATGCAGAACAGCATTTATAAATGCAACTGCGCATTTGCTCAAATTGACTTAAACTGGACGCATACCCATTCATCGGTTCATCCGTTTTGCATGTAGGTTAATAATATACTTTTTCAGGGCGTAACTTCAAGAATGTTTTGTGACAGGCATTTTTAAAATTATTTTACAAGTAAGGCCATGTGATGCTTGTTCTTAGTAATTACTTACATGACGATGAAGAAAAAAAAAAGCTAGGTTTATTATATTAAATTAAATATAGCTGGTGCACCAGTACCTGTAGAGTTATCAACATTGATATACAATTGCAACTATAACATAATCAATGGAGGGCTTTTGTTGTCAAGGAGGCATTCCCCTCTGTTTCATCCAATGTTAAATTTAGCGGAGTTTTTTATTATTATTTACTGTAACTAAAAAAGGATTTTATCCAACTATTTTCCCAGATCATTTGTTTGCTTGAAAAAAATAATACATTGTTTTTATTTTTCACATTTTAAGAAATAAATCGAAACACCCCATTGTTTCTATTGATTTGACTTGTTGTGAATGTGAAATCAAACAACTAACTGAAAATCTTGGAAAATTGTCAAAATAGACAAATGTAATTGATAACTTTCATAAGCCATATGTGCACATATAAAATAGTAAGAGTAAAGGAACACATAGCCATAAATGGTAAAACCCATCCAAGTTGCTCAAGATGTTTGAGGTTTGTATGCAGGCAGGTATATAAATGATATAAATGACAAGTCTTGAGGTGTTCTAACACATTTGCACCCTGCTGTATGTATTTCCTATGCAGACACCAGCAAAGACACATAATGGAATGGGTCACAGCAACACAGAAGGTCCTTCATTAAAAATGAGGGAGGCATGACAAAGTCATGGTTGAGATATACAGTACAGGCACTTACCCATACAGCCCATCTCACAAAGTCTGCTAGATATGTATACCTTTATATTTTACAGCATATATTTTACTTTCTTTTAAAATGGGTGTCTATTACAGGACAAAAACTAAAAAAATTTGCTTGGGACATTATTCCTATTTTAGGAACTGGGTGACATTATTCTGACTGATTCTTTTATTAGGGGATGCATAGGGGAGTCACTGGCTCAGACTGGATTGAATTAGGTCAGGAAAAGCTCTCAGTCAGTACTGTCATGCAGCCAGTTGTCTAGTAGAATTGAAACAAGCCTTTACTTCATCAAATTTCATGCTGGAATGTTACATAAAGTCCCTTTCTACACTAAAATACACCCCTCCCCCAGACTGCAGAAAGAGCTACCAGGTATTTCAACAATAGATACCAACAGTATCCTTTTTTTAAGTCTATATTGGCTCGTTCCTAGTTTCCTTGATTGAAATGTTGACTTGCAGAATGAGTTGAGAAAAACTCAGTCTTAATGATTGTGGATTCCAGAAGTAAACACAGTGATCCGACGAAACAGATCATAGCTATATCATATCTATCAATATAATTTCCTATACAACCGCATATAACTACAGTATGAACAGACGGACATTTTTCGATTGATCTTCTTATTTACCAGAATTTTACTTTGACCCACATTTAGCCAATTTTTCCTTTTTAATTCACTTCCTGTGTTACTCATAAGTGCTAAGTTCATCAAAATAAACCAAGATTTGTCTGACCAGTCTCACATTCGCAACACAATGTAGACTGAGAGTAACATCGGTTACAATTACACACAAAGAGACTGACATCTGATTTCTTCCTTCCTTGCACCTGAACCGAGTCAACATTAAACTGTCTGAGACAACACTCTTATATCAGCTCCATTTAGTTAGACAATTTGCATTTATTGTAAAGTGTATAACTATAACCACTTAAATACAAGTTTTGCTGGTATTGGGTTACATATGAGAGAGACCAGCTTTGAAGCACACATGCTGCTCCAATCTTATATTTTAACAGTTCGCTCAGGTAACACAATCTTTGCAACAAAAAGGAGTTCATTTGACACTGCAATGTGTAATTATATAGGCCTGTAGTGAAATTTAATTTGATTCATCATAGTGCCAGCTGTGAAGTTAAGACCCTCATTCATCGCTGGGGGTGTTTGTTTCACAGCCCTCAAAATGGTGACCATGAGGTCTGAATCACACCAACTGCAAAGATGACTCTTCCATGAGACCCCGCCTGTTTAACTGGAATAAAAGAGAGTCACATATAATGTTTTATCCCACATTGCTTAAGCACACCTAAATTACAACGCTACATGAAAATAAACAGGTTCACACAGGTTAATCTAAACTGTTTGTGAACACAGGTAAAATAAATAAAAAGAAAAGGGCCGCTGTCTAATGTGTCTATTCTCAGTCTCTCACTTGCTCTCCGCTTCACAGCGCTGTTTCAAAATGATTATGCCAGAGAATATGTTCTTGTGTGAGCATATATTTATATTAAACATTTTACTTCATATAAAGCTGCAGAGTTAAAATAGGCAGTGCTAATCACAGGTATGTCAAACTGTATAACAGAGCAAGTGTAATAAAACAGCTCTTTAAAAAAAAACTAGTCTGCCAAGGCTGTCGTTAGTTTAGACTTGACTAGAGAGAGTTCAATAACTCCTAGTTATTTGCTGTCATTCACTCTTATGAATAGCAGGTTGACACTCAGGACCGACGAAAACTTTATTCTAGTGAGGTAATCGTTAACCTTTCTCTCAGTTAGTTAAAAACATGCCTTTATAGACGAAATTCGCTGGGGCTTAACAACGCATCTGAATTATCTGTCATGAATAGCAACTGCCGTTAAGTAGTTCACATACCCTGAATCTTAATTACTCACTGTTTGTCTAATTCATACATTATTTTGTTTCAAAAGACATGGAATTGGTTAATATAAACCCTATTGGCTATTTAAGAAAAGACTGGTTTTGATTCAAGAAGGCTATTATGTTAAAACTATGGAATTTCCATAATTATCATTGGGGTTCACAAACTTTTTCTCGGCACTGTATGTATATATATATATATATATATATATATATATATATATATATATATATATATATATATATATATCGTATTACTTCAATTTGGCGCTGCAGCATTTATTTTAAATTGATCAAAATGACTGCGGCCCTTAAATGAGAGTGGCGATTATACGTTTATAACACTATGCTTTACAAACACTGCAATATTGTATTACATGATTTAAGGCATTTTAGAAGCGGTGCCGTGAGAGGCTCCGACCTGCAGCACCATACTCTTGTGTGTTTTGGAGGCTTGAATATAGTACATTAACTGACAGTTAGCCAATTAGGTGAGAATTGGGAGGTCAGGGGAGTACTGTACCAGCGAATCAGGAGTATGTATTGGTTGCTATAGGGTGGGACAAGAGGAGGAGAGAGAACGGTAGCTGAGTGTGATGCAGTTGTTTTTCATAAGAAAAAATATTACCTCTGAATGTCGGTTTGATTTCTGTTAAAACTAAAATATATCCTACTCTGTTATTTTTTTTCACTGTAATTTACCATCTTGTTTGTAATTTCTCTGTAAAAAAAAAAAAACTAAACTAAATCTTCTCATAGATAGTAAGCAAGTTTTTTTGTTTGTTTTTTGTATATATATAATTGTACAGGACTGTTTATCCCCTGCTGTGTTTGCACTGAACTCTGCTGGGGAAAAAAGGGATGTGAAGGACTGCTGTGCTGTAAGTAGATCATCTTGGGTTGTCTGTCAGGACTGTACCATAAAATACAATGTGCTTACTAAGGTGTGTGTGCATTAGTTTGTATTAGAGGCTGGATTGAAGCTTGAAAAAAAAAACCTTTATTTTTCTTTATTGAGAACGGCATTTATTTGAGGGCGGGGTGTCTTTTAAAAATCTGATATCTGAGTGAGGCGTTAATTTGAGGGCGGCATTAATTCGAAGTAATACAGTATATGGTTAATCAGGATATGCACATTTCAGCATTACAAGTGCCAATTAAATCATGTAAAAGTTACTAAAGGGCTTCTACATTCACAGCATTTTAAAAGTCAGAGTACAGCAACGGCATATATATATATATATATATATATATATATATATATATATATATATATATATATATATATATATATATATATATACACACACACACACACACAAATACATATACACTGTATAAGCTTCCTTTGCCAGTCACTATCTGTACTCCAAAGTTCATGGTATTTTTTATTTATTTTTCCATAGTTATTTCTTGATTTAGGAAAACTGCTGTATGATATTTTTATTTGCAATATTACTGGTTTTTTTAATGAGTAGAGTAAGATCGATGGGAACTGACACAGTTTCTACATGTCAACTGACTTGGAATTCTTCAGTAGCCAAGATGCTCTGACTAATCAACCAGCTTTCAGTGTGAAGAGTACTTGTCCAAAATAGCATGATACAGTTTTGATATGTCAGCTTACAGTTTAGCAAGCAGCTACCAGCGCAATCAAGAATAAGCCACAGGAAATAGATACGAATTTGAGTCTAGATTTAAACACCATAATGTAATGATTCCAGAACAGATCTTAGCACAGCATTCTACATATTAGAGGCATATAAAAACATGAATTATAAAGGTCTCTGGGAGTCAAAAAACATACAAATGTGAACTACTGCTAACATGCCATTTTACATGCATTTGAATTCCATGCATATTTTGTTGGATTTGAGAAATGCATAGTTTTGATCCCATTACATAAAACAGAGAGCATACATTTAGGCATTCCCCCAGCAGTCAGTGTGACTGGGAGGAAATAGTTATGGTTTAGTTCAGCTGTCAAGGACCTTAATAACCAACTGTGCAGGGTTATCAAGGAAGTCATTAACAAATATTGTCAAGCTGATTTTGTTCCAAGGAGTAAAGTAACGATGACTAATTGTTTTAAATGACACTTTTATTTTTATTTTCACACACCAAGCCTATGTCTTTGCTCTATCAGTATACAAAAAAACTGCAAAAAATACCACAGGTATATCATTATAATGCTTAGCAGTACCATTAGTAGACCGTAGCACAAATTTGGAGCATTGTATTAAAAATAATAGTAATATGATAGCATGCAATGTGTTACCAAAGTATGTTATCATGAAAATAGAATGGTATAATGAAAAATATATTGAAACAACTATAGATTGTTGTTATCTGTATCTTCATACACAGTTCCATACAAAAATGATATTCCGGTTCTTCCCAAGTCATTATTTTCCGCTCGCTTCATGCACATTCTAAGACTCTAATATAACAGTTTCTAAAAGAGGAAGAAATACAAAAAGGAAGAGGTAGAAATTCACTTGCTGACATGTACCTAAACAAAACTGGGGGAACTTTAATTAAAATGAAAGTTAGTTTCATTCTACCCACTGGTCATACTAATGCATTAAATATCACCCATACTGGTTTCTAGCACACACTGTGAGTCCCCATACTGTAATGTCTAACTGTGATTTTACTTACGATTACAGGAAGTTCTAGAAGAGAGGCAATAAGAAATTGTCTTGTATATTTACACAGCGTGGTTAATAAATGAACCCCTCACTTGAACGGTGCCTGAAGCTCCATATTTAAGATATAGATCAGATTCAGACTGCCTGTGTCGGTGTGATTTACTCTTATCTCAATGATACAGTGAAATCATTTCCAGGAAATGTCTGATTTACCTGAGGCTTCATAAGTAAAAAAAAAAAAGCCTCAGCAGCCTTGACTGGTCGAATACAGAAGCCAAACTATAATTCAAACCTGGCTAGATGTAGATAGTTTTTAGTGGACAAAGAAACACCCCTTTGATAGATTTGAAACATGGGCAGGAAATGTTATCAGGCTTCCTGTCAGCCCATCAAACATTTTTGTCTTCTACATCAGTTCATGAAAAGCCTACTAATCAGACCATCTTGAAGAGGTGACACAGCATGGCATATAACCCCTGCTGTGATAAATATTTTAAAATGCCTTCTTTACACATCATCTTTGATTTTTAATTTACAAGTCTCTTGTACAGGTTTATTTACAGGGAGATAACAAGGGTTGCCACATTTAGATTGTGTAAAAAAAAAAAAAAAAACTTGACAGATGGTAACTGGGTAAGGTTAAAGGCTATTTTAAATCATCTTCAGTCACTCATCAGTAGGCAGCAGTAGGCCTCACCTTCCATGACTTCTACAGCAGTTGTATGGAGGAAGGCACAAGAAAAGAAAAGGCTGAATTCCTGGCCAGGTGGCACACAAAGGAAGGCCTCTTGGTCTTGCACATTCTGTTTTTTTAGAATGTTCAATTCCGTTCTCCCATCTCAGCAACTCCCCACCGCTCAGGAAAACTGAAGGTCAGTGGATTTCAATCCCACCACCAAGGCAATTCCCTTTTTTAACCTGGGTGATTGAGAGCACATGACTGTGCGTTTCTGGTCCAGGAAGGACAAAGACGGGGCTTGAAATGAACTTTTCCAGGAACTAGCCACCATGGCTAGTGGATGGAAAAATCCACTGGCCACACAGACATTTTACTGGCCAACATTTTTCCGGCGGGTGACAATGACAGAAGAAAATGCAAAAACAAGCAACATTTATGAGCCATCTGAACAGGGTCTGAAACAATCTGCCTCATGAGTGAAGCTATAGCTTCTGAGATGGGCATCTGTCCTCTCCAAACACTGCATGCCCGCAAACTGCTCAGTCAGCAGCCCTTTCTGGCAGAATCATACATATACTAGCTCCTCTTGCTCCTCTTCTATGACAGCGCTATCGGTTGAACCATCTGACATCACTGACAGGATCTTTGCACCTTTTATTTTCTCTTGCAGCTGCCTTCTTTCTACCTCAGCAACTGCTCAGTGCAGCCCTTTCTGGCAGAATCATAAATACTCTTTGCACCTTTTATTTTCTCTTGCTGCCTTCTTTCTTGTTTGTCATTCCTTGTTTGTCATTCCTATACTTCCTAGATTTAGCCCATTCTGTTCATCAACCCTATATATATTTTTTTTAATGCTATTTTCTATTGTCACACTTTCTGACTGAAGATCTGCTAAGTGTTAACTTAGTATGTTTTTTCAAGCTTTAAACAAGTCAATTCAAGATAAAATTGATTACAGTAAACAGTAAATTCACCAAAATTCATCACTAAGAATACAATTTTGTTACTGTATATTTTTAGTACATTTTACAGGCGTGTTGAAGAAACAAAAAAGAAGAATTCACGAAAATGTCACGGAAAGGTCACCAAATAATGTATGTTTAGCTACATCAACATACACAAGAGCTTTTAAACAGTACACCAAAACAATAATATAAAAACTACTGCTTTTTACTGCTGGAAAATTTAAATGTTACTTTAGAGTACAAAACTTAGTTAAAGGTCCTTTCACACCAACATAACTTTTTTTTTGTTTATAATACTGTACAATGCAGGCTTTCACTGAAACAGACTGAAATAAACTGTGTTCCTATTTCTCTGTGCTTGTCTAGCGTAAATATATATATATATATATATATATATTATATATATATATATATATATATATATATATATATATATATATATATATATACATACACACACACACAAAAAAGCATTGAATTTTTTATTCAATAATAAGAACGGTATGTTTAAAATGGTTGTTTCTGAATAGCCTACAGAGCACTGCCCCTTTAAACATAAAAACAACAAAAAAGTTGAAAGTTCAAATCACACAGACAGCAACGTGTCCAAGAAACGGGGCATCACAAAGTGACCATTCTCACTGTAAGACCTTTCCATGAAGGGTTAACTTATGAGTTAATTAAATTATATCTGTGCGGCAGGGCTGAGGTCCTGTGTATGGAAAACATGTATTTTGTATTTTGATTTTGTTAAATATGGCAGGGCTGGGGTAAGACTCCTCTCCCTGGTAAAAATGTGTGGAATGAGGCCAAGAGCTAATTGATTTATTTATTAACAATTAGCCCTGGCCATGTGCTATTAAGAGCTGGAACGCCAGTTTTATAGGCAGGGATACAAATGGTCTGGACAAGATGAATTGGCTGTAGACACTATATGGCTGTGTGGAAGCAGAGAAACCAACCACTGAGGGTCACCATGTGTACACCTGGATCCATTCTATTGAGTATTTAGTATTGAGGAAAAAGGGATTTCGTTTCAGGGATACCTATCCCACAACAGTTTAGAGAGGATGCATCAGGGAGACTGTTACTGGGACGGGACCCCCTTTCTAGCGAACAGCGCTCAGCCATTATTTTCTAGAAACTTAATTTTCTTAGTTTTGTTTTATAAAAGTTTTTGGTTTGCCGGTTGCCATTTCTGGTACCCTGGTGGTGGCCACACTACACTCCAATGAAACTACAATTGTGTAAATAACTGTAAATAAATGTTGGATGCCAGTGTGTCTCTCACCTTTCTAAGCAGATACCTGCCCCCTCTGTTTTACTCAATATGCATAATTACATTTTGCTATGGTTTTACTATGGCACACTTTTATAAGGGAAATAGGGTTTGATAATAACTGTCTAAACTGGTGTTAAAAAAGCCAACATCTGTCTTGAACAGTTTTTAATTTAAAATTATATTTTAAGGATTGCAAAATGTATGAGTTAAAGCTTTGTGAATAGCGTCTGGAGTTTCAGAACATGTGACCAGAACAAGTGAGCATCACACAACAAGCATGTTTCAGTTCCAGCCATTGTCAAATGTGAATGCCTGTGAAATCCTGTACATTATAACAATACAAATGATCAGCATTTTACATTAAAACGTGTTAGTACTATAAATCTAAAAGCAGCTCACAGTCTGTGATGCAAGCTGACGTGTATATTTAGTCACATGCACACTTATACTGCTGTTGAAGGTCTCTTAAGATAGCCCTGCAAAGCCTTGAGCTGCATAAGAAAGACTGATATAAAGAAAAAAGCAACAGATTACCTTAAGAGTGACATTTTTGTTCACTGAAAATTGAAAAATTTGCATATAAAAGCTATTCTTATGTTTTAAACAAAACGAACGAGTGTCGTAATTACATATGGGTGTCACTCTGCAAACCTCCCTGAATAAATACAGTAAACCCTGGAACTGCAGGCTATGGTTTGTTTGTTTATTGCCTAGCGTAGCACGAGGGAGGAGGGGTGGTGCCTGATTTCTAAACTTACTCTGTTACATATCCTATCATCCTGAAACAGTTCTCAGCTGCTATCCACTGTCTTTCCTACCAACATTCAGCTGTTCATAATACTAGGTGTCAGCTATGTGGACACCCATTACCTTTCAATGGTAAACCGAAAGATGTTTCAGTACCACTAACCATTTCTATTAAGGGTACGATGCAGTGTGGCTTGCAAACTGTTTTTATTTTGATGACCAGGAAGCAATGGTAACTGTTCCTTAACTAGTTAACTAATGTCTCAGGAAGGAACTCTAAAACATGTGCATCTTCTAAAAGTCTTATAGGAAAAGCTGGACTGTGCACCACGGAGCTCTGATTACCCTCCAAGTTAGTCCCATGGTTTAAAAGACACCGTTTTGGCTGGGGCAAGAATGCCTTGTAGCATCTTCCGCTGTGCTACTCATCATACAGGCAACTTCAATATACTGCATTCTTACCCTGGTAAATCACCATCATCATTTTAATGTCATTGAATCGTATTAAACTGGCACTGCCTCACCTTTTTAAACATGTATTTGTAATCCAAAAACAAACAAAAATAAATAAATAAATAAATAAATGAAAACCTACACGGCATATAATCTCATACCTGATCAGTAAATACATCATGAGAATTGGAGACAGTATACTCTCTAAAATAATCATTTAAGCAAGATAAGCCTACCCTAGCGATATAACCCTTGCTGAAAGAACAGGCTCTGCAGGTCGCGCTGTCTCAATTTGGTATTTTGCTGCTGTCCAAATTTTCAGCAACGTCTGAAGGTAAGAACAACGCTACCGCAACAATGAACACGTGAGGTTCAAAACGGAAGCACTGTGTTGGACGGGGGACGTGGGACGGGGGACTGGGACTGGGGGTTGTGCTGTGTGTGATTTCTTTTTAAAATAAGAAATTACCAGTAATCGGATCCCGCTAAGCAGTAAATGGCAAAATAACCCAGAATACATTTCAGTGTAGTCTTCAAACTTAACGGACTGATAAATAACAAAAAAAAAAAAAAAAAAAAAAAAAAAGAATCGGGGATGGCGGGGATGAAGGAAGCAGACTTTCCCTGTCCTGTTTACATGCCAAGCAATTCACTCTGACAGGACATTTTACTGCGTGATTTTGATCGTCGATAACAACACCTGAAAACGCCAGAGCAAATATTACTCCATGGATGCAAATAGAAAGAAAAAAAAAAACAATCTGTCGAATTATATTTTAAAAATAGAAGAAACCACTGAAATGATACAATTCTGTATTTCCCACATGCCCTGCAACGTTGATGCGTATATCTGACGGGGAAGCATAGTGCATATTGTTTTACTAATTATGGTATAGGTGCGAATTATTCACATATTTGAACAATACACTTCTTATATGAATAAATAAATAAACAAATACTGGTAGTCAATCAAATGTCTGCCACTTTTAACATCTAACGGTGTACCTGAAAGTATCTGAAATAGGACAACATTTAACCTGGAAATGACTTTTATAAGTCCCTCCCTCTACCTAAGGTATAGCATTGCAAAGTCCAGATAGATTCTCTGGTATTCACATACTACACAACTCAACGGTTAAATGTATCGCTGAAAAAAGCCATCCATTCCTATGGGCTTTATGGCGAGTGGGATCAAGCATTTTTGCCCTCCCCTTACGTTGACCTTGCTAGAAAACAAGGAGGTGTTTTAAACAGGGCCATCTTTAACAAATGCGGATTAATTTTTAATCAGTGTTGTGTTTGTGACTTCAAAATAAAAACCGCAATGTATTATTATTGTTAATCTAATTTCTTCTGATAGCGATACCACTGATGGGTGTAATTACATTTGTCCTGTGACTTGGTGTTCAAAATTATTTCATGCTGGAATAACAAACTAGCCTCTTCTAATGAGAGAAGGTGGCTGGTTCCGGATTCAATTCAGCCAACTAACAGAGCCTGGCCATCCCAACAAGGTTTTTGTTTGTTTGTTTGTTTTAAAGCAACAAGGATATTACACCTTTTTGATGGGACACTCTTTAGGGTATCATTTTTACGCTCTGAATATAAATATCCATATTTATTAACGGGTGCTGCAAGTTTACTGAATAACAATGTGTTCCTCAGGGCATCTTTTCAGCAGGGCAGCACTAGATAACATTGCACTCCGTCATTGGATCACACTGCAATTTGCTGCTGCAGCAAAGTGATTCATTAAACAAGGGAATAAACAAAATGCTAAAATAAACATATGTAAATATGTAGAACAATGTCATTCAGTATGCGCATGTATGTATTATTAATACTGTGCATTGTTATGTATTACTGTTTTATACCCTGCCGCTGCCCGTTACACCTGCTCCTCCCAGATATCCGGAGCATCCTCTCATTTGCGCCGTGTTATCCCGGAATTTAAAAATATAATGGTGACAGTCCGCTTTGTAAGGGTGGGCTCTCGGTGTGTGTGTGTGTGATATGATATATATAATATATATATAATATATTATATATATATAGTCATATATATATTATATATATATGTAAGTGCCCGCGTACCTTTTCCTGCGCTCTGCTGATCCTTTTCTGGACATTTTTTGCAAAGACGCCCGTTTTGATCTCGGCCATGGCTGCCGGTGCTGAAGTGAACTGAGCACAGCTCGAGTACCCGGAGAACCTGTGATGGACAAAGCAAACGGGAGGGAAGAAGGGGTGGGGGCCCTCTTAAAGGAACAGTATTTTACAGTATGTAACACGTAACGTGGTCATGTTTTATGTAATTCCAAAAAGACAGAATGAGCCCGTTTGGAAACTGCTACATTTTTTATTGTGTTAGGTTTGTAATTTGTTTCTTTTAAAATAACCTATGGGAGGAGTTGTCAAAACCACGTGGGTATGACGTGTCGAGCACTTGCCACATTGTGTGTGCATCGGCACTTTATGTTTTTAAGTATGGCTACAGTTATGCTTTATTAATACCAATTGCAAGTTAACTACTTTTATGTTGGTATTTTTATAAGCTGCTCTTGATATGCTAAAAAGTAAATATAAATAAATAAATCGTTTACTGAAGCTGATCTGACCTGTAAGGCTCTTTACCTCCGTTTCCACTCATCTGAAGAAGAGACCTTTGTGGTCTCAAAAGCAAGTATATTTTATATACTGTACATATTCAGGTGAGCCTATTAAACGTTCTTTTTTACGTTCTTAACAATAACACTTTTTATTACCTATCCAAAGGAAATGAGAAACGTGCTGTTTGTTAAATTAGTTTTACTTTATAATAATATCTTCATATAGCACCTTTCACAGTGGACCACAATCATACAGGGCTTAACAGAGGTAGGCTGTTAACTGTGCATTACTTGCAGAGTCACTTACAATAGGACATTGATTTAACATCTCATCCGCAGTATGGAGCACAAGGAGGTTAAGGGACTTGCTCCATGCCAATACAGTGAGTCAGTCAGTGGCAGGGTGGGATTTGAACCAGTGGCATTCTGTTTACAAGCCCTAGACTTTAACCACCAGACCACACATAGCCTGTGATTGTTGAAAAAGTGAATGCCGCTTTTCCAAGAAATCATAATGTGTAATGAACTACAACCGTTTATCATGTGATTGTTATTCACTTAAAAAAATATATTAATCCCAAAACCAATATCTATTTCAGGTGTTACAACTAGTCTATAGACCCAACACAACTGTACACTTCAATTAGGTCTCTAGCTAATAGAAACTACAAAAACACTTCTAATAAACAACCGTTTGTTATGCAGGTTTGGTATCTTTTCTCCAGCACTGCGACAATATTTACTGCAAGCTGTCTCCAGATAAAAAAAATTAGAAGCAACTGATGAATGTCCCCTAAAGTGAGAGACAAACCCCTTAATAAATAGCAGCCACGAAAAAGCCTTTCAGTAGACCCAACTGACTGGCTTCCATGTATAAGACATTTCTGCTGTGATCACATTATCAGAGTCAATCTATGCATGTTCTTTTTTAAAATCTGTAGCTATTCCCAGAATAATGGGGCACATGCAGTCATTTTTCTCTCCAGCATATTGTGATATTCCACACTGTTATCCTGTGTGAGTAATCTATGTTCACAGAAACACTGGAGCAGAAAGTGTTGTCATTTCTATATTTCCTGTAAGCATAAACAATAATATCACTGTCCCCTTCTTGTTTTTTTTTTTTTGCTGGTTATATATGGTATTGCAATTTATTATACAGAACTAAAAGAGTAAAATTATGTACAGAATGTTTTTTTCCCCCGTTTCTTCCTAGTTTCAACTCACTTCCTGTGAAGTAGATCCGTAGATTGGTTGCCACAAGGTGATTGGAAAGAAACTGAGCCACAGCAATGGACATTATTTAGTACCAGGAAGCAGCTGGTTACTTATGTGACAGAATTTTACTGCCATGACATCATTTTTGAAATATCTGCATATTCCAAGTTGAAGTGTAAATATACAGTCAAAGTGAATGACCCTTTACCTCATTTCCAATGTTGACCTTGTTTTACAGCAGAGGTGGTATAGGAAGGAGGAGTGACTTTATCAAGGTCACAGCAGTGAACCAGGAGGACTACTGGGAGCTCCTGGCTCACATTCCTTTCGTTCAATCTACCAGATTACATTGCATCCCATGCAATACAAAAGAAACAGAAACATCAGCTTGTATTGACAGTCACACTTAAAGGGTAGGTTTAAATGGGCTATATCATCATTTCCAAGCTTCTACAGTATTTTCAACTCTTTGAAATTTTTATTTCAATTTGTGTTCAATTACAATAATGTCAACGGAATTGTAATCTTGCATAGCAGATTAAAATATGGTAGTGTTCTTGAAAAAATAAGATTAGCTTTATAATACAAATGAACTATCTTCAGAGCTTTCCACAGTTTTTATTTATTTATTTTGCACAGGCTGTGATTTAATTACATTTGTAACAGTTCTGGGTGTTTCCTCCTGTCTCAGGAAAAAGTGCAAGTTACACTTGAAAAAGAGTTTAATAAATAACCCCCCCCCCCCCCCCCCCCCCCCCCCAAGAGCAATTACTAAAGTGCCCTGGGAAAATACACATACTGCTCTATATTGACTTGTATTGACAACATGGGTTTAGTAAGAGTTTCACTGTCGTTCACAATAACTAATAAAACTCAATTTGCCACTAACAGTTGTCTCTGTTTGAGCCTTGCTTGAGTTTACAGCTACAATGTTGGATCTTCTTACTCTTCCCTTTAAGCATTTGCTTGTATTACACTTTTTTTTCTTTTCAGTTTCAATGTATTCCATTCATACCTTGAGACCTTAAAATACAATCTAGCAGATCCAGCGTTCATAGTCTGTTTTCACGTTAAGGTATTGTACATTTCTAATCCAAGCTGCGGTCTATTTTTTTTATTCATCAAATAAATGTCAATGGATTAATTTGTATTTATAATTATCATTGAGAGTGTCTGTGTTATATTTTTTTTTTACTCATTTTTTGTTTTCTTTTGGGGGAAAAAATAAAACAGAACAATAGTGTCAATTTAAAGCTGAAATATGGAGGCTTTAGCATTGCTCGTCCCTCTATAAATACATAAACATAAAAAAAAAAAAAAAAAAAAAAAAAACTAGTGCCTCTTTACTTGTCAGTTGACTCCTTTTAATTAGCATATATTCCAACCCTGGAGTTATCCAACAAAGCCTAATAACCATAAACCACTGTATTGATTTAGTTTTTAAATGACCTGGAGACACTCACACACAAGTAAGTTATTCACATAAATTACACCTTCTTTCATTATCAGAATGTAAGACTGAATCAGGTTCTAACAAAAGCACTATGTAAAATAATTTTTTATTAAAAAAAATACCCATTTACACATGCAGCTTCTCAGAGGTCCTCATACACATGCTGGTGCAGTACCCACACTACAATGCACATTACCTACACCAGGTATTAGTTGAATTAATACATATAATTGAAGTTGTGGAGAATTTACCAGAGACTATTTAAGGAGTAGACCAGTAAACAGTACTGATACAAAAGTCTGAATTAATTATAACCTTGTGACTGTCAAAGTGTCAAATACTACTTTCATACAAGTTGTACAATAATAATAATAATAATAATAATAATAATAATAATAATAATAATAATAATAATAATAATCCCTTATAAACTCATGAATGATTTAGATTCAGATAGCTCTGAAATTCATAGCGTTTGATTTACTGTACTAAGCAGACCTGGGCCTCAATTAAATCAAAATGATGGCAGCTCTATAGCCAATTATACTGTGGCTATGGTGCCACCATATACTTTGATTTAGTTCATGCCATCATAAGAGAAAACCCCCAGTAAAAGCTCACAAGAAATGGTCTATATTAAAACGGTAAATTAAGCCACTGCCGGTTGTTGTAAATATGGTAAGGTTAAAAGAAAATAACAGCTCACAGCTCTTTGTCATGAAAACAAATTCTATCACCATAAAGATTTTCAAATGAAATCGTACCTTACAGTCAATCTTTTTCAGGTATTTAAAATGTAAATAACATATACAATACATAACAGTATTTTGGAGCTCCTTTCTTATGTTATGTAGTGGAAGTTGTTAATGACTCAATGACACTATAGGCATTATGCATTGTTAATTCACATTCACAGCCAATCAGTAAAGCTTGTTATAGTGGACATAATCCCCTGTCTATTTCTCCAGACTATAATTAACATCTATGTATATTTATGCTGGCAATAGCTGTTTATTTACTCATGGTAACTTGAGGATTCACTGTGTTTGTTTGCAGTGTGAAATGCTCTAACTTAATCTATATCTTAATCCTTCTCATAAACCTCCCAGGTCTGCAGTTCATTAGACCCCAGGCAATTACAAATCTCTACCTGGAACAGTATGTACAATATCATTTGCAATAAAATTACTTAAAAGCAAAGAGTTTTGAAATAACATTTTATACATTATCCGCAATACCAGTGGGCTGCGAAGCTGAAGATTGTAGGCTCAAGTTCAGACTTTATCGCTTTATGCAACTCTGTATACTCAGGTGTTAAAAGGTGTAATAACAAAGTTTTAATTATTTTGTTTTGTGGTTGATCTTTTTTTAAATTATTTTATTCCCCAGACTCACTTCACCTTGATGATGGTCCATTTTCCCTGCTGCAAACAATAAGTTCACTTCCAGGTAATACAGTAACTGAGCCTAAAACTTCAGATTCTCCTCCTGTAGGTGTAGAGTCAGCTGAGAGCACTCTCTGGCTGAGCCAAGGTGGAAAAACAATGTGAGAATGCAAAGAATGGGAGTTGTTAAATTCTTAAATAAGTAGCTTGTGCACGCAGCCTGGTAGCCGTAACGGAACACTAAATAGAATTCTACATTTGTGAACAGGAATCTGTGAAGGGAAAACTCACCGCTAAGCTCTTGAGTTCAGTGGCTTGGAAACTTCCCTGCTATAAAAAAACTAAGCTAAAGAAGGATTCTGTGTCAGGGTGTGTAAGCCCTTTAGGAGTCGAACCTGCCACCTGCACAGAAGACAAAGCGAGTGCATTCAATACCATGACTGGCCAGCGCAGGGAAGATAGATTGAGTAAGCTTGTAGGAGTCGAGCAGCATGAATCTCATTCTGTATTGCGTAAGTAAAAATAGATAGGGCTGTCAAGCCTAACATATGTATATGCTTGAGTACTGTTCCAGAGATGGGACTCCTCTCTAGGAGGGTAGCGCACACAGTCCTTGTGAAGCAAATTTTTTTTTTGCAAGGAATTTTTGAAGGGTTTTTGTTTGTACAGTTGTGTATTACTTGTGTGAAGATGTCCCACACTAGGTGCTACCATGGCTGGAGCTGTACCCTTGTGATGAACCACTGTAAAAAATAAATATATAAATATATAATTCTGTGTTCTTTTACAGCCCCCCCCCCCCCCGAGTCTGAGCAGCTGAAATAGATGAGTTCAATAAGCTGAGTGATCTCAGGTGCACAGTTAGGTTTTAAGGCATGACAACATGTAGTGCTACTTATGTTTATTGACCAACCACACTTTTTAAAACAAATTGAATATAGTACATCATTCATATCTCTCTCTGTCTCGAGAGAGATATATATATATATATCTCTGTAATACAGAGCTATATATATATATATATATATATATCTATATATAATGTAGAAACGACAGATAGGGCTCAGAGCTAACATTACCCGCTTTCTTTGGGATTTTGCTATTAACTTACAACCGTATAATCACTAAATCATATTTTCTATTACAAGATAAAGATTATTACTGATTAATTTAGTTTTATTTGTATCTTAAGCCATATATAGAGCCAATAACATTACACAATGAGTGCATGAGCCATATCTTTGTTTCCACTCCAGCTGTAATAACAGTATGGATGCAAAACTAAGCCACGTTTAAAGAAGGCTGTATGGGTTTTATTTTTCAAATCTCCATGATTGCACTGCCAGGCCCTCTGCGTTTAGCACTGCAGATGTTGCAGAACTGAACAGAAGGAATCTGAAAAGGAAAAATAAATAAGTTATAAAAGCACCACACAAAAAATGGATCATCAAAATATCTTTCACATATTTTCAGCAATACAGTGCACATTTGAGATTGAGGTGTTGAGAAAGTCTAAAGGCATTAAACTACTATATATGATTTTCTTTGCCTTTACTCAATCTACAATGATTAGTTGTGACACATGGTTTTAACTGCACGAATGAATGTTAGTTGTTGCAGCTAAATATCTGTGCTATGGAGCTCTATGATGTAGATGAGCATCTAAAGCTCAGTACTGTAGAAGTGAAAAGTATCTGGATATGAGTGACACACAGGGACTGGATATGAACTAAACTCACCACGTAGGAGTTTAAATTCCCAGACAGTTTCAGTGGCATATTGTCAGTAACACACACATAATCCCCCATGGATATCCAAAACACATGACAGGTGGCAGTGTGATGAAAAGATACCATCATTTACAAATGACCATGCTTATCAAAAAACTGAAAAGCTGTAGCTGTGCTATAAAGGCTATCTTGGTTAATAACTTTTCAGACTTTGAAGAACAAATACATTGGCATTTGTTTTAATGCGTCAGTGCAGTAAAAACATGTGCTACATTCACAGTATGTGCAAATATCAGAGGTATAATTACGATTCATTTTTTTGCATCACTGCACAGATTAGCTGAATGTGTTGTGTCCGGTGTCCTTTACTTTTAGAATGAATTGCTTCTTACTCTCCTGATTATGAAAGCAAACCTAATTGTTACAATGTTCTAATTTGTTTCAGCAATTTTGCTACACCTCGTTGAGCAGCTAGAAATACTCCAGTGTTATTATGTAATGAAATTAGAACCACAGTGCTTACAGTGCTGGGGGAAGGCAGGCAGTCTTTGTGAAACATGTGTCTGCAGTGGAATACCACAGCATTGAAGACCTTGGCAGTATCTGTGAGGCAGAAAAAAGACAAAGAGGCAAGAACACATATATTCTATTGTAAATACTACATTTCAATCCATCTTTAAAAAAAAAGAAATAGGTTCCTATGTCTGATTTTTATCACTGGCTCAAGTATTTTCTAAGCTTTGGCTTGTGAAGATATAAGCTTCAACTGTCTTATTAACAACCCATTGTAGTAAATGATGCCTCTAATAACAAAATGTATATGTGTGTTGCCCAATCCCAGATGGGAGGCACCTAGGCTCAATGGTTTGGAAAGCAACATGTTGCTTCATTTGATGCCTGTATAAGTTTTTGTATTTTTGAAATGTATGAATTACCTGCAGCCCTGTTCTTGCGATCTATTCAGGGTGCTCTTAGAAACAAGATGGTTCATCTCAATTAACTTTTTTTCTGGTTACAATTTTGAAGTAATACAGAGTAACAAAAATGTTATTCAGGGCAGCATGGGGGAATTATTTATGCAGCACCACACAAGTGAAATGCCAGGAGTAAATCACAGATGAGCAGCTGTTGCCCCTAACAGCCACGAGTGGCATGCCCTGGTATTCTCCTCCTGTTTTTCTCAGCTTTTACACTCCAAACTTCACCCTCCAGCAATGAACATGTTTGGAGAGCCATGAGTTTCAGTTTATTTACAAATACAACATTTGCACCACACAGAACCACATTGAAAACACCCTTGTTGACTTTTCTTACACAGCTTAGAATGCAATTCCAATTTCTGAAACACATAAGCTTCATTAAACTTGAAGACCTACCTGATGGTAGTATCGGAGCATGGCATGCCTCACAAATATTCTCTTCTATATGAAAACAAACAAAGAGTTGATATTAACAGGTGAAATCCTTTTTTTTTTTTTAATACTTCCCACACAGGTGTGTGTTGCAGTGTGAAGTACCCACCATCGACTCGGACCCCTCTCATCTGCGTTCTCTGCATCTTCTTTAGCAAAGACAAGGAGTCTGCCACCAGGATTTTCTTACAGCCCTCTCGCAGCAGAATCTACAAGAGGGCAGGATGGTACATTAAGAACACCATTAACTTGACTTTGTAACAGGGCACACACACTCAGGTTGTCCTTTTACTTATCTGAGCTGTCTTTGAAGTTTGTGTTATTATGTTGTTGTCCATTGCAGCAAGGTGAAATCTGGTATGTTGCACCATGGAAATCATATGTCAAGAGTTTTCACAAATGGGTACAGTGGGCACCACCAATGCATCTTAGCTCCTGTCGGGTGACATCTTGCCTGTAAAGGTCATGTGATACCCACTGGTGGCATGTCCTGGTATTTTCCTCTTATGTTGCATGTTACAAAACCCCAAATGTCATGCTATCAAAATATTTAATACTACTGCACTTTGCTATAATTGGAGTTGTGGATTCATTTTACTTGGACTTTTTTCAGATTTTATTTCTTAAAATTCATTGGAGTATGCTACGTGCAGACTGGCAATGCAGTTCTGAGGCTTAAGTGGTCTTCCCAGTTCTGCCAAGCTGGTGGTTATCTATTTTTAGCTAAGTGACATATTATGTGTTAAAGCTGAGGCAGCAGCTCTCATGGGTAACCTGCAGTGTTCCAAGACCATGGATTTATCGATTGATCTTCCAGTGCATGGTACGAATACAAATATGGAAGTAGAGCCTTGAACATTGTTTCCCCTACTATGTTATTATTTTAATTCCCAGATCATCCAAAATGTGTGGCTTAAAACAGGGGAATGCTTTCTTGATTTTATAGTACCACTTTTTTTTTTTAAGGGAAAGTCAATGCAGAAATATCAGTTGATTATGCAACAGTACTGGTTAGCTACTCTGCACGCTAGATATAATTTGATTGGTTTTATTGCAGTGTAATAACAGCCCACTGTAGTTTATTAGCTTTACTTACAGCAGATCTACCATAAATAAATTACAATAAAGTGCTCCCGCTTACACTGTGCATAAGACACGTTTCTATTTAAATAAATACAACATGCATACTAACAAAGCACACACATATTCTGAAGTGTGATCAAGTTGCGTCTTTGTTTAACAAATCATGCCTTTAACAATACCATGTGTGTTCCACTCTCATCCCACCTGTAGGTTGTAGTCCTGTAGAATCTTCACCAGCGAATCCCTCAGGTTGGGGATCTCCATGCCTTCTTTGATGCGGTGGATAAGGAGGATTGGATCAACGTGAGTCCCAATGTTGTTTAGCAGGCCTGTGATAAATGCTAGAGAAGGATAATAACACACCATTAAATGGAAGTAGATAAAAAAAGACAATGCATTTACTTAATTTATGTTTGGATAATTAAAATCAATTTTAATCTAATCTACCAAAAAAAAAATACTCAAAGCTTCTTAACAGCTACTTATCTGATAAAATCTAATATATTTTGGTAACTCTATAATAAGTAGTGTGAATTTCGATGCAATTCGATACGACAAACCAACATACTGTATCTGACTGAATCTCAATGAAGAAATTATCATATAATAGACAAATAATGTATCATAAACACACACAGAATGCCAAACCTTATGGCTTTGCAATTGTGTTAGCTGGTGGACTCTGGAACATTTGCATGCCCTAGTTGAGAAAAACTCCAAGTGAAAACAGATTACCTTTCACATGCATTTGTATTTAGAAAGAGTGTATTTGCCTGGGCACAGTTTACTTATGACCACCCTTCGGTTTGGCCTAGGGGTACTGTGGAAATTACACATTTTATTAAAAATGTATTATTTAAAAAAGTAATCAGTGAATCTCGAGACACAATTATCCAATTCCTAATTCCAGTAGATGAACAATTATCACGTTACGGCAACCAAACGCAAAATTAAAATGTTGGTAATGTTTTCATGAAGAATCTCAGTCAGTTCATCCAAAAAATATTCAGCACACTCCTACTACAGGTACTGAATTCACTGACAGCTGTGCACCACTTTGAAACATATGACTTACGAGGCTTGTCGATGGAATAGGAGATCAGGTCTTCCCAAAGCTCAGCATCATCCTGTTCTTTTGCAAACTCGATCGCCTTGTCCACGTCATGCAGCTCTTCCATTATCATCTGCAAGGCCCTTCGGCTGTTACCCATCCTGCCTGTGAGGAGAGCCACATTGTTTCAGACACCACCTCCCAGCTACAATACCTATTTAGTTTCATTTAATGTCTGACAAAGATGCCATATAACCTCCCTGGTGTTTTATAACAGAAAAAAATAAGTGTTGAGTCCACTGAATTACTTGCTAAATACATTCCCTTGAATAACTATCTGTATGTTTTCTTTAATGCAGTGTTCAAAATGAGTGCCACTTGCACTGACTGCAATTCCAAAGCAATTCGAAATGTCCAGACAGTAGATCCCAGGAGCAGCGAATTGTTTTGACATGCCATAAAATGCAGAGAGTGGCGTCTTCCCTTTGGTATGATTTGTGTGGTCTTCTTTCCTGCTATGTCAAAGAATATGGGAACAATTCCCAGAGCACCTTCTGTACACAAAGCCCATTTCTTTCAAGGCTGTTTCAAGGAAAATGCAATTCCTTGCCCATTGTTATACTTGGCACCAGGACACAGTGGATAGCCACCAGCCAATCACATCTGGAGAACATACTCAGCAAAAACACTGTCTCCTCCACAAAGTTCCTCTGCTGGCAAATCTCAAGGGCCTGAAGGAGAAGACAAAAAAAAAAAAAAAAAAAAAAAAAAAAGTAAATTTGCTTTGTAATTTTGAGCAGACATACTACAATGACAAAAGATCGCCATCTGCAGGAGAAAATAATATTCCACTTGAGGCATCTGACGATTACACTATGTAACACAATTTTTGTTCCTGGGTAATAAGTGTTATTTCCTAATTGCTTATGCCTCAAAATTATAGAAAATGGCTATTATTCCCCACAAACTTTGCTTTTGTGACCAGGACAGTGATATTTCAAAATATCACTGTTTCCAATGGGAAAATGGGCAAATGTGTGTCTTTTCGTTCACATAAAGTCAGAAAAAAACAACATATGAATCCAAATTAACATGTATTTATACTAAAGTAATACAAAGATGACTACAAAAGATTTAGAAGTGAGTAGTTTTTCGAGATTTACAATTATACTGTGTTTTTGTACAGAAATGTTACTGATAATTGAATTTATATGTTAATAAAAAAATATGAAAATGTAATATAAAAGACCATTACAATGAATTATAAAAATTATAGGTGTACTTATCTCACATATCTTATTTGATAACACCCCATCTTGCCACATGTCATGAAAATAAACTTTACAGAACTAAGTTTGGTTCTGACAGATATAACGGCATCAATCTGGCTAGCTGATGCTGGCCCTACCTTTTCTAAAGGACAGTGGGTACTGTCTCTCAGGAACGGCAGCAGGTTTGGTCGATCATACTCTGCATACAGGCTGATTTGTTTTTCATGGTACTTCTGTCCTTTGTGGTGGTCTCGCTTGAACAGCTTATGCAGGTACTAGCAAAGGAAAAACAAGAGAGCCTTTTAAAAAATGGATCATGTCTAAAATGCATTGTAAACCTTATATCACGTAATTTTGACCGAAAACAACAATTTCATACAGTATATCAAAAACTAAAGCCCCGAAAAAAACGATTTATATAAAACTCGAAAATAGCTCAAATTAAGCACCAAAAAATACAATTAATAAAAACAGAAAAACAGAAGCCCTAATTATAATGGGGTAGTGCTGTCTATGGAAAACTACAAAGCATTATGTAATTCGATATTTTAACATAAGATTATTCAGCAGGTTTCATTCGGTTTTATGAAGCAAAATTAGTTAATTCTATAGGGGGATGCAAAACCTTTGGCCAAAGCTGTACACTACCTGGACCCTTTATTAGGTCATGTCTACCCGATCAAATGTGGCATCGCTGCTGTGTACAGCATGTTCTCCTGGTATACCCTAGTATAGGGCATGTTCTGCTGGTATACCCTGGTGTGGGGCATGTTCTCCTGATATACCCTGGTGTGGGGCATGTTCTCCTGATATACCCTGGTGTGGGGCATGTTCTCCTGATATAACCGGTTCCCTTGATTACTCTGGAAGGCTGAACGAATGTCGTGTTTACTAAGCACTGCCGCAGATCAAGACCATCTAACACATGTATCCTGATGTCGATGGCTAGTTTTAAGATGTGGGGCAGGGCAAATCCCTGCCTGAAGAAAGCGTGTTGCTGGTTGGCAGGGATAGGGTTAATTTATCTCCCTGCCCGGTAAGTGTGTGTGGCTGTGTTTGCACAGCCACAGGTGTAATTCATTTATTTTATTTAATTAGTGTTACCTGCCTTGAATTAACAGGCATGTATTTATACAGGACAAAAAGTTTGTTCTGGGCAGTCTCCAGTCTGTGTGAAGAGATAGACTGTCACTGTGAAGACCTGTGTGGTTTTCAAAAAAAGGTAGTGTGTAAAACCTTTTTGTTTTCGTGTGTTTAAAATAATTTGTTTAATCGGTAAACGGCCTAGCCGTTTAACGTGTTAGTTAGAGATAGAAAAAAAAGCGCAGTTAGTACTCCACATGAGTTATGTTTTTGTTTTGTTTTCAGTTCTTTTATTTCTGTAAATAATAAAGTCACACATAAGTGCTTAAACACTTCAAATTTCTGTGTCTGGGTCTGCTTAAAAGGGGGTACGAACCTTCAAATTAAGTTAAATCTTTCACAGATGCTAATGAACCCGTCCTCTGTGTCAGAATGGCATGTAGATTAGAACGAACCCCTCCACCGTGTCAGAATAGCATGCAGATGGTTTGAGCAGCAAGGCAGAGACTCCATGCATCCACACACAGGATCTCAATCCAACTGTCCAAATGTTTGGGATGAACTACCTCTCTACACCAATTGCACAAATATTAATGAGTGAACAAATTAACATCCCTCAAGACACCTTCCAGCACCTGTGGAGTCCATGCCAGGTCGTGTCTGTTATCAGGGCAAACAATGGCTTAACCCAGTGATTCTCAACCTATGACTTTTCTAATACCATTGCAGTTGGAGTCTCGTGGGTGAAAAATCTGAAACCTGAATGATGCAATACATACAAATACACCAAAACAAGGGCAGTTACACGCTTACTGCTACAACTATACAGAGACGGCTTGTGTTAGGGTTATGTTTTGACGTTTTGAGTTGACTTACATCTGAGAGCAGACGCTGTTTAAGTTTACGTTTGTTATGTTTACAGTTGCCGTATTGCGCAGCATGGCTGTGTGCTTGGTTGCCAGGATACAGACCACTAGAACTTAAGGCAGTGCAATTTGGATATATTCTCAATATGAGCAAAATAAACGTATGCTGATTTTTCAGTGAACCCATCGCATTGTGCACTTTCAGTACAGAACAGCTTACACGTTCAAGGGGTCCACTCTGTACTTTCAACAATAAATAACCTGTCGCTATCTATCATACCAGCTACTTTTATGACATCCAAATTCCCGGGCAATTCCCAAGAAAAGTTCATGAAACTCCAATAGTGGCACAGCTAATGCACCATTTTTATCAATGCCACTAAATCAGCTTTGGTTCCTTGTTTTTATATTTGTACACCTATTTTTGGAGAGAGAGGTGTAGTGGGGGGTGGGGTGTCACAGAAATTGGACACTGACAAAAATGTGTCGCAGGGGGACAAAGATTGGCCTAACCTGCCACTGTGTACCAAACCTAATAATGTTCTATAGAACTTGGAAGTTGTCTGACATATTACTTAATACAGAAATGTATACAGCATTCAAAAGTAATTTAAACTACAAAACAGCAGTCAAACATTTTAGTAAATATTATTTACAGTTCTTAACCAATCTCTCATGCAGTCCTTTTTTATGATCTGTCTGAAATGGTTCCAATGTAAAATTCATAAAATGACCTGTAGAGGGCAATAGCTCCTAAACGTTAAAAATATAAACAAAACTGTTTATTTTATACTGGAATTCAAACCCACTCATTTTGGACAAAGTGCTCTGACATAGAACTGTGGTTCTGAGGGGATATCTTCTTAATGATACAAAGAAAAATATTTAAAGTGTTTTTTTTTTTTTTTTATTTTATTTTATTTTTTTTACATTTCTTTGTGTCCATGAAATTATTGTAGTACTTACCACATGCAGCAATTCAGGACGATCTTTTAGTTCCTCTACAACTCTGTCAATCTAAAAAATACAAAAGTACAGCAATAAACGTCACAAAACATATTTTTCCAGGAGAACACTTACTTCAAATTGCCACTCTGTAATGCCTTTGAAAAGCCAAAAGAAAATGGGTGGTACTCACTGAGATTTTATCTTCATTGTCCAGCAGCATATCGACAGCTTTCTGAAAACAGAAACACTTTCACCTTGAAAGAGTGTGTCTTACTATTTATTTTTTTCGCAAGATGCAATCTCTGAACTTAAATACATTAAACAGCCATTCCTTATACTGCAGCTGCTGTGCCTCACACAATATGTGTTTGGTTTGATGAAGTTAATCAAGCTGGTTTGGAGGATGACTCTCAGTTTTGTTCTTATGAACAGAGTATCCTGAAGAAACATTCGGCACATCCTAGAACACTACTTTTATATAAAAGACTTAAATTTATGAATTTACATGATCTCCTCTTTTAAACACAGGGCTATATAATGTGATATTACCAATTGGTATTCAGCTTCAACCTTACTAGACCCTTTAGTCTGAAAGAGGGTAAGTAAACCCCATATGGCGAATACAACTACATTGAATTTATCTTATAATTCAATTAATAAAAACAAAAATAAAATGTGATTTTTTTTTTTGTTTCCATGTGTTTAAATATTACACAATATATGTTTTACTGTACTTTTTACTATAATGAACTGATTATTATTCCAGAAGCACTTTTGCATTCACATTCCTACCTCTTTATCAAAGTCCATCAGCAAAACGATTTTGTCGTCGATGGAGGAGAAAAGATTGTGTTTATGTATCAGCTGGTAGACGTCTTTGTGCCTCAGCTGCAGGTAGATCTCGAGAGCCTTGTCATAACGCTGGTCATAGGTATAGCTGGAAAATATAGAGACAAGGAGCTAAAGGCTATTTGTAAATCAGTTCCTTCCAGCATATAGTGTAACCTCTGCGGCAAGCTGAGGAATTTGTCACAGCAATGATTTTTTTTACAAATTGACACCAACATATAGGTATCAGAACCTTCAATTGGCTGGCATAAAGGGCTAGCTTCTGGATGAAATAATTTTTTTAACATACTTACAGTTCTGCTAAGGTTGTTAGCAATGTCTCATTGTTTGGATCTTTCTTCAGGTGGTCTCGTACAGCCTGTACAACCGTCATATTGTTGTACAGATCGCCAGGCCATTCCCGTATCAGTGTGGCAAACCCCTGGTGGATGTACATGCTTTGATTAGGATACAGTGAACATGTATGGCAGCCAGTGTTATAGGCCGGGTTTAAGTGTTAGGGGTTGATATGTGGATGAGACATCACGATAATCAGTGGACACTAAATATCTCTAATATCTTTCAAAGAATAGCAGGGGTATTAGCCCCTGGCTATATTATAATATACATGTAAAAATAACCAGGTACCTCAAAGTCACTCTTCAAAAACTCGTGGAGGATCATTTCATAGATGGCAGGCCTCAGTCGTAGATCTCCTCTGGGCAAATACTGGCTAATCGCCTATCAATACAGATCAATTTTAAAATTCAAGATTCATAGATGATAAACAACAAACAGTACAGAACAGTTCTCTTTTTCATAATAAATACACTGTTAAAAAGTGTTAAGGCCGGTTTATACTCAATCGCTCGACTGTCAAAATAAGGCTACCAGCATCATCACGGTTATGTCGCCAGGCAGTTTATAGTGTAGCCTGACAATCGCCCTGCTCGAAAACAACACAGTCGCTGGTAGCGTCGCTGAGAGTTCAAATCAACTAAACTTTGATTTTGTCGCTGACCTTGTTGCTAGGGGATGGAATGCTAAAAATGGATGATAGGCTGTTTGTTGAGAAGCTGCTCAGTATACTTACTGCCTATCTCAGCCTGTATGCAATAGACAGAGCAGACAAAGATCAGCAGAAAAAAAGAGAATGCTTGGGAATCCATTGCTGAGCAAATGCAATCAACTTGTGAGTATTTTACCCTCACGCCAAATTAAAGGCTTCACGATTGTGTTTCTTCTTTACCGACACATAATGTCAATATGTCAATTTTAATAGATGTTCAAATAATATTAAAACAACCACAGTGCGGAATTGTAGGATAACAAAATGCAACTATAAAATGGAACACAACAAAGAAACAAGCTTTGAAATCAAGTGATTAGTCTATATATCTATCTACTGGTATCTTTCGAATCTAGCTAACGACCTACCTACTACATTCAGTGTTTTTATTTTCTAGAATGCAGTCAATAAAAATAACAGAAGGACAGCTACATTGCAATACAGAGCAGATAGAATCAATATTAATTCATAACAAGGCGGAACACCAGAGCTCAACAAACAACCCCAGTCTGTCTTTTTTGTATTCTGCCTTGAACACGCGTATAATACAAGATGCCCGAATACATCTGCATATAGCGGAGGGATGGAGATAAGACACTCATTACATAGCAGTTTGAGACATTTGAGATTTTACCAGCTGCAGGCTCTTGATGAAGCAGAAAATCAAATATTTGTTTTCTGCTTCATTGCTACATTTGTTCACGAGCCTACAGCTCGTAAAACCTGAAATGCCTCAAACTGCTTAATTCTTACTTCAAACCATGCAGGTGGTAGCTCATTGTCACAAAGACAGCTGTAGTGGGTGACATCAGACCAGAAATAAATACACAGCACTGGGAGTAAAATAATGAATGAATGCACTTCTGCGCGGTTTATTATTATAAAATAAAACAGGACAAAAACAGGACACGGCACTGGCAGCCAAAACAAAGAGACAAACAAAAACAGGCTACACAGACAAACATGGTGAGCTTCTATTTTACTTTATGTTATTATTTGTATTATTACCTCTGTCTCCAATCCCGTTCTCCACTCACTGAACACACAACCCTGAGTATGTGAAAACATGCTGCTTTTATGCAGCTGTACTGAGACTCGATTGCTAATCAATCATTCAATTTGAGTCGCGGTACAACTGCACGTGAATTAATAAAGTGCAATTCCCCGTGCTCACATATTATTACTTTTTACTTGCACGTGAAGTGCTGTGCAATCCTCGTGCCTAAACACAAATATACATTTTAAACACTTGTGTTACACAGACCCGTTTAAATCCTGTGTACCAATGACTATACACCAACATTAACATACAACAAATAACACAAAATACACACAGGGGCGGGCACTTTGCCATACTCATACATAAATGACTTTGTCAATACAGGGTTAATACATAAGGCTTTTTTTTCGTATAGAAAGCGAATGTAGTAGTTTGCCAGACCATAGAATAAATGTTTCCTGTGTGTGGGTAGACAGACAGAGACTGTAAAAATAATTACAAACTACTAACAGCCTGGATATCATGGTATGGATATTTAACAAAATATTGAAAGTCTGTAAAAAAAACGCTTCACCGTTAGAAAAAAAATATATAAATATAAAAAAAATATACCAGTTGTGTGAAACATTTTGTTTTTTGACATTTACAAATCAAGTTAAAGCTATACATTACAAATACCATAGCACATCAAAGTGAAATTAAAATGACTGTTTAGTCTGTAGCACCATGTAGGTAACCTAGAATGTAACAAATCTTTTATTTTATATCTATCTTATATGATTCATTAACAATGGTTGCTTCTTGTTTTCTGACAATATTGTAGCAGCAGTCCCTTTTTCACCACGCTCAGCTTTTGTTGTTTTTGCTGAATTAAATTATGTAAAACAGTGACTGTTTTCTTAAAACTAACTAGTGTAAACTAACTGAAGAGCGTCATCTTCGATTTCTGCTCAAATACTTCTCGGGTCAAGTGGAACTTCAGCATTGCTGTGAGTTTATAGTGTGCCGATGGACGATGGCGGTGTGTTGAGCGGACGATAATCGGGCGACAGACGGCTGTCACTGGGTTTTCAGTCGAGTGATGGAGTGTAAATGGCCTTGTTATTTCTGTTCAAATACTTCTCGGGTCAAGTGGAACTTCAGCATTGCTGTGAGTTTATAGTGTGCCGATGGACGATGGCGGTGTGTTGAGCGGACGATAATCGGGCGACAGACGGCTGTCACTGGGTTTTCAGTCGAGTGATGGAGTGTAAATGGCCTTTACAGAATCCTCTGCAGTGTTTACAAGAAACACTTTACTCTACCTTTACAGTATCCCATGTTGTCCATATTGCAGCAAACTTTTACTTGGGAAATTTTGCCAGGATAAAATGATTTTTTCTTCTAAACATCACAGTGTATCTAGTTCATGATCTGCAGCAATGCTCATGCTCTGATTGAAACGAGTGGAGTATTGTGGAAACAGAAAAGCAGCATTGTTGCAGGAGGGGATTTGGATGGTTGAGAAATGTATTGCACTGTTGATGTATGACCCATGATGCCGTTAATATAACAACAACAACAATAATAATAATAATAATAATAATATACATTTGAAATTGTATTTTATTTATAACTTGAAATTGCCTAAATAAAACAAAACATTCACTGACTAATGGTTATATTCTCCATAATTGTAAATAATATTAAATTTATTTTAAATTAAATTAAATTAAATTTTTTTTATTAAATAATGTTAAAAAATAAAATGTGGTTATTGAACTAAAACAAAGCTACAATGTGAACGAGTCTGCAGTCGGCAGCTATCCAGCAGCACTGGCTATAGTATTGGACATGGGTTTGCAGCGATCCTGAATTTCTAAATTTTTAAACTCTGTTGAAACAGGTTTCATTTGTTGTTGTGGTGTTGTCTGTAGCAGAAAAACTACTACTAGAGTGTATTTTGAGAAGTGAAAGCATGTTTTGCATGCAGGTCGTACAGCAGACTAGATGCACTTCTGTGATACTGGAACTCACTTTGACAGCAGATGCAAATAACCCTCTTTCTGTCCAATGAACCGTCAAAGTTTTAAAAAAATAAAACGTCCCATTCACAAGTTCTTCAGTTTGAGTGCTTTGCTACATAATGCGGCACTGTGACTAATTTTATATTCCATTTTTTCACGATGACTACACTCATTCAATCCTGGCATGCACTAAAATGGTGCTGCAGATAATGAATTACGGTACTTAATAAATGTACACATTAATCGCAGAGGTTAACAGTGGTGAATTGACAGCCCTAATGTTAATGTCCAGGCTTGTTAAATCATATCACACATCATTATTATTACTTACTTTAAGCTGCCCTATTGTCTTGAATCTGTACACTTCATTTTCCCAGAGTTCCATGTTTTTGCCAAGCACCTTTTGACATTTTCTACAGAGAGGGAGACAAACATGTCTTTTCACACACTGTATTGTAAACCTCAAACAAACCCATAAACTTGAAACAATAAAGTATCTCTTTACCTTGCTGCTACATCGTACTCTCCTTTCTCAACTAAATGATTGATGTAGGCAATGCCAATTTTCTGGTCAAAAAAGAAAAACACTTTTCAGAGCATGATTTCAATAAGTAATTAAATGAATGTAAATTGGGACTACACATGTAAATGTCATCATTTCAATTCACACAGTGCAATTCACTGCAAGGCACCTCAAAGCTCTTCACATATACAAAATAAGAAACTAAAAGTCTTACTGTTCTGATGTCACAAAGCCAGATTCCTATATTAGCTGTGCATACTAATGACGACCAACATACCTGCACTTCATGGCGTTTTATATTTTTGAAGCTTATCTCAGCTGCCATCAAAGCTTCCTGTGGGACAGAGAGTACAATTTGTTCACAAAGTTGTGTGTCATTATTCAAACAAACCATAGAACTTGACCCCGAACTGTGTCTAGAAGTAAAAGCCCTTTTTTCCACAGCATATCTTACTTCATTGATAATGACTAAACATTTGTCGTTTTCTATGTATTATTTTGCAGAAGCAAATACAAACTCACTCCAACTGAACTAATTACTTCGTTCTAACCATTCAGCCACAAGGCTTCATTCTGGCACATGCTGTAAAATGTGAAAAGGCCTATACCCAAAAGAGAGTAGACTTACTTCATATTTCTTTTTGTCAAGCAGCCAGTCGATATGATCATCTTGGTCCCGTTCTTTGGCAACAACAATATCTTTAGGACTAATGATGTAGAACAGGGATTCCCCTTCTGAATGCTCTGTGAAAAAACAAAAAGTGTCTCAGTGCAAACTCAGTATGAAGAGAACAATTTACTTTGCCACTATGACCCTCGATGGAAGAACTCCGAGTATAACGCATGGCTAGAATCTCGCAATAGTCCTCCACCCAATGGGTTTCAGAACTACCCTTGCTTAGGTATTAAGGTGAGCACGTACTAAATCTCCTCTGAACATAGGAAAGTTTACAAACACGAGGAGGCCATTCGGCTCATCTTGCTTGTTTGGTTAGTAGCTTATTGATCCCAGAATCTCATTAAGCAGCTTCTTGAAGGATCCCAGGGTGTCGGCCTCAACAACATTATTGGGGAGTTGGTTCCAGACTCCCACAATTCTCTATGTAAAAAAGTGCCTCCTGTTTTCTGTTCTGAATGTCCCTTTATCTAATCTCCATTTGTGACCCATGGTCCTTGTTTCTTTTTTTCAGGTTGAAAAAGGACCTGGGTCGACATTGTCAATACCAAGAACTGATCAGGCTTATCACAGCTTGAATAAGTGTCATCTGAGTTTATAGGGTAACTATTAGAAATTGCTCATGCAGCTTCAGGGAAGGAATAATGTATTTAACTGGGGTCTGATTGGTCAAACTCATGGCTCCTGCTCTTTAAATAATGTACTTCATTTAGGGAAGTTCTGGAAATCAGGACTGGGTGCAGACCCTCTAACCTTGTAACAGCACCTTCTCTAAAATTAATGTAGACTTTTTTGTTCTTGTCTTGTGAATTGAATGCTCACTAAAGCTAAATGTACTCCATTTTAAAATATGGATTTGTCTTGAAGATATAGTTGGAACTGAATTCCACAAACCCACGTAAAGAGACTGGTATTTTACCTAGTCCATAGTCCCGGCACTCGTTTTCCTGGAAGTGCCTCACAGTCAGGGCATCAGAGGAGATCTCCTCACAGGCCTCAGGAAGAGGCTGGATGATGTCCAGTCGTGGCCTGGCGCGGAACTCCTTGTCCTGCTGCAACAGAATGAAAGATTAGCAGGTGATGAAACAGTATGTAGAGAGTTTAATGGGGTTGCTGATTACCCGGTATTGCTTCCCACTTGTGTGCTGTGATTAAGCTCTGAACATAAAGTTGGTATGCTGCAGCTGCTGCCATCTAGGGACATCTCTGTAAATGCAATTGTGTACCTGTCTGTTAATAATAATAATAATAATAATAATAATAAATATAATAATAATAATAATAATAAATAAATAATAACTATTTTTATATAGCGCCTTTCATAGTAGACCACCATCACAAAGCGTTCTGGCTGTGAACTGTGCATTATATGTTCTGATAAACATGAACAAAAAACAGCTTAGGTAGAAAAAGTCTTGCAGCAGAATGGAAGAGCCAAGGTCAAATACCCCAGCCTTCACTACCACTATTGTTGAAGCAAACCCATATTGTTACAGCTCAATAATAAGATTGCTTTTCTTAAACATGTACTTTTCTTACAAATTTTTAAACAGTGTTGCGCATAAACATACAGAAGTGCTTCATTTGTCTAACACTGGGCTGTTTCGTGAATGGAGATGTGTGTAAGTGAGAGCTGCTGTTACCATCTCATCAGAAATCTCCTTCACGTAATACAGGACCACCAGCTGATCTCCGAGGGGTCCCAGTCCACTGATGTAGAACTCGGTATCAAATGCAGACACTGGAAAAGAGAAATTAAGATTTCCAGAGCCTACAGTTTTCAGGAATGTGTACCATTTAATATTGAAGCAGTCCACACAGTGATTTACATGTGGTAGTGTATAAAAACAGCTGGGAATGTATGTGTCGAAACCCATCTCTTGAAATGTGGAAAAGCACAGACTCCTACTACCCTGCAGCGCTCATGAAAAGTGAGGGAGGAAATGGGCAGTTGGGTTTATTAACATGCTGGGATGCTGGATAAAAAAATGCATTACAAATAAATTCAGAGGCAGAATGTGTCATCTTCTGTAAGCCAGAAGTATAATGTGGAATTTATACACATTCATAAACCAGAATGTATCACATATGCAAGGTAAATCTGTCGTGAAAAAACATAAAACATAAAGAACACTACTGAGAGGAAGAGGATTTCTCTCCTTTGCTTGTAAGCCCTGTACATGCAGTCCTGAGTCAAACTCTACCTTGGATTTGTAACTCAAAAGTACTTGCCAGGCAATTTATCGGGCTGCTTTATCTGCTCATGCTGTGAAAACAGCATGCTTTTATGTGTAAATACCTTTGAACTACACTGAACAAAAATATAAACGCAACACGTAAAGTGTTGGTCCCATGGTTCATGAGCTGAAATAAAAGATCTGAGACATTTTCCATATGCACAAAAAGCTTATTTCTCTCAAATTTTGTGCACAAATTTGTTTACATTCGTGTTAGTAAGCATTTCTCCTTTGCCAAGATAATCCATCCACCTGACAGGTGTGGCATATCAAGAAGCTGATTAAACAGCATGATCATTACATAGGTGCACCTTGTGCTGGGGACAATAAAAGACCACTCTAAAATGTGCAGTTTTGTCACACAACACAATGCCACAGATGTCTCAAGTTTTGAGGGAGCGTGCAATTGGCATGCTGACTGCATGATTGTCCACCAGAGCTGTTGCCAGAGAATAGAATGTTCATTTCTCTACCATAAGCCGCCTCCAACATCGTTTTAGAGAATTTGGCAGTACGTCCAACCAGCCTCACAACCGCAGACCACGTGTAACCACACCAGCCCAGGACCTCCACATCCGGCTTCTTCACCTGCGGGATCGTCTGACCAGCCACTCGGACAGCTGATGAAACTACGGGCTTGCACAACCGAAGAATCTCTGCACAAACTGTCAGAAACTGTCTCAGGGAAGCTCATCTGCATGCTCGTCACCCTCACCAGGGTCTTGACCTGACTGCAGTTCGGCGTCGTAACCTACTTCAGTGGGCAAATGCTCACCTTCGATGGCCACTGGCACGCTGGAAAAGTGTAGCAGTTCCCGCCAATATCTAGCAACTTCGCACAGCCACTGAAGAGGAGTGGGACAACATTCCACAGGCCACAATCAACAGCCTGATCAACTCTATGTGAAGGAGATGTGTTGCACTGCATGAGGCAAATGGTGGTCACACCAGATACTGACTGGTTTTCTGATCCACGCCCTTACTTTTTTTTTTTTTTTTTAAGGTATCTGTGTATTCCAGGCCATGTGAAACCCTTAGATTAGGGTCTAATGAATTTATTTCAATTGACTGATTTCCATATATGAATTGTAACTCAGTAAAATCTTTGAAATTGTTGCATGTTGCATTTATATTTTTGTTCAGTGTAGTTTACAGCAATACTCAAGTATTTTGCCTTTAAATGTGATTGCGTACAAATTGTAGTTTATACATAGAGAGAGAGAGAGAGAGAGAGAGAGAGAGAGAGAGATGTGCAATTACGGTCTTTTATAAACGAGACCAAACATCCTGTCTGTTTCAAATGCCAAAAGACATGTCTGTCCACCTGCAGGCTTTCTTAACTCTAATTAATTATTTGCTTGTGTGAATCAGTACCTGAAGGTTGAACTGTCTATTTAATTAGTCTCTGCAATTATGAAGTACAGCACACTGACAAGGTGAAAAGTGTGTTAATGCATGATGCCACCTACATTTAAACCAAATATAATTACATGAACACACGTTCGAAACGTTCCTGGTAAGAGCTTACTTTTCTTTTCGGTTCTTTTTTTTGTTTGCCTGGAATGGAAGCTAACACAGTGCAACAGAAAATCAGCATACATTATGGCAAGCTGATCGTAAACAGAAGAAGAAAATACAATGCCTGCAGCACAGTTTTCTGCTGAACCTACAGCCCTCTCTCCCAGTTTGGCAGGACATTGGATAAACAAACAGGTAAGGTCACACTGTCAGCTTCAGCACATCAGGCTATACTCCATAGCTGAACCAGCAAAGTGTTTAATGACATCCAAAAAAACAAAAAAAAACAAAACAATGTCAGTACCGATTTCCACGTAGCGACTGGGCAAATCTCTCACTTCTGTTGGGTCCCGTTCTTTCACTGCACAAATCTGGTGGGAAAGAAAGGTCTTTTTTTTTTCTCTTTTATTCTCATGATTCAATCAGGATTTAGTATGACTGATTAGTGCAATAAAATTGATATTTTTGTAAAACATATTCAGTGACATGCTTCATTACTCGACTGCTGCCTAGTATTGCTTCATAGAAATTAGTGGCAGTAAATTCTGTTCTCTGGAATGGCTCATTAATTTCTCACTAAAAGAGAATCACCTTGAGAATCATCTGTAAAGTTTGTAGAATTGCCAGCCAAGGGCCTGCCCTACTGTACTGCTAAAGTCAGATTTTCTTAACAGGCTGTAACAGGGAGATACAGCCTTTACATTTTACATAATGCTTTGCATGTTAGGGAAAATGTACAGTATTACAAAATCCAGTAAATGCAAGGGACAGCCAATGGTTTATGCTACATATTTTTATTATTATTATTATTATTATTTTAGCTATTAAAATAGCACCTTATTTGTCATCTACTTGTACTTGCTAAGCATATTTCAAATGTGCGTTTCGAAAGAAACACATCTTATAGCACAAGTAAAATACATCTCTATCCCTTGATTTCAGGTAGAGTTGCACATTCTTGATCATTTCATCTCGAATTATCCCCACCCCTTGAAGGTCCCTTTTCCAGTTATTAAATCAGCCAGAAGCTTAACAAAAGGTACATTGACCTCAGAAGTGAAACAAAGCGAGCACCTGAAAATAACCCATGATCTTTAACCTAATGTACAGTACCAGATATCATTTTTTAAATGTGAGTTTCTTTCAAAACTGCTTACGTGAGAACTGTATCCTTCGGATGGGACATGAAACTGAGGTCCTATTGTAAGTGACTCTGCAGCAGCAGTTGTGGTGCATAGTTCACCCCCTTGTCTCTTGTAAGTCGATTTGGATAAAAGCGCCCGCTAAACAACTGCTTAATTAATGTAATATCTAAGGAATTATGTCGTTAGCTACTGAATAACCACTTACAAAAAATAATAAGTTTGGGGGTCCCATTACCAAGCCCCACGCCGGATCATCATAGATACTATTGATAGCACAGTAGGGGCTACTCTGGGTCATTATTTTGCTGGTCTAACAACCTGTTTCAGTTGAGCAGGAGTGAAACGATATAGCATATCTACATGGAATTAAAACCAAGTCAATACTAGACTACAGAACCCTACACTTCAGTGAATGTCATTTGCCTTAGATAATTTTGCTTCTGACCTAAGCAGACTGAATGCTAAAATAAGTTTTACTTCTTTATTATGCAACATTAACAATTGAGAGGTCAAATATATGTATTTTCTTGTTACGAAACTGCCCTGCAGTGATAACAAACCAGCTGTTCCTTTGCCACAGGATCAGGCCTAATGAAATTTCTAAACTAGAAAATCAATTCTGTAAAACTTGATACCTTACAGCTGTTGGGCGTCTTACATTAGATTCCCTTAAACATGCCAAGATAAAAAGTTGTCAAAGGAAAATATTTATTAGTAATTTTAGTAGTGCAGAAAAAAACAATATTCAATACAATAAAACAAAGACCTCTTTTTTTTTTTTTTTTTTTTTTTTTTAAGAATCGCTTATAGAAAGGTTTGTAAACATAATATAAGAAAATGTGTGATCTAAACCACTGATAAGGGCAAAGCGTGTTAGTTAAAAGTACATTTGTACTGGACAAAACTGGTAATGGAACTTTACTGAGAAAATCATAGAATAAAGCTGTACAAAATATAGTACAGTCAGCACTCGGATATCCATTACCCAGATACATGTCAGTCATGTTTTACCGCCCTTGTATTAAGAATAAAATGAATCCTCATTATATATGTAACAAATTAACACACTTACCTGTCACACGTGATTTCCAACTTCGTCACCAGTTTTCTGGTACAAAGCCTGTCTCTTCACTGTTACAATGTACTTGTTCAACCGTCACAGCTGGCCTTTTTATTTTATTTCTGGCACGGCAAATCAGTCTGTCTTTTTATTATTGTGCAGTTACACAGCACTTCCTCCAAAAACAAAGTGAACGAGACCAGCTATGGTAATGTAAATGTTAATAATTAAACAGTTTTAGATACTGTGATGTTTTTTTTTTTTTTTTTTTTTTAATTAAATCTGTGACCTTTAGTTGTTTTTGTGCATTTTCATTTGCAAGTGAACTGTTACATTAGGGACTTATCGAGCACTATATTTTGCAATTCTGAATACTGACTTTGGATACTGTTTTAATTCTGGAAACCGGTGTTTTTTTATTTTTATCTTTTGCTAAATTGCATTGCCTTTTACGTTTTACGCAGTTCTGTGCATGGGTAACATTTAGATTTCATTTTGCTGTTGGGTCGTTAATAGAGAATTTTACATAATGCTAGTACAATGCATACTGGATTTAAAAGTGTGTACTGTATTACAGTCCATGTGTCGTCTATTTTGGCAAGCGATATTTTCAGAATCATATCATTCTGAATTAAAATACTACTTCTGTTAAAAATATAGCACTGTACCAGCAAAACCAACTACATGGAAGCCTACTTATTTTAAAACAGTCCTTTCAGCTATGTATTTTCTGCAATTGTATCTTTTTTTGTGTTCCTTAAAAAACCAGACAGGTGTTTGTCTTTTACTGCTGCATTACTCCCAACACGTGCACTAACAAATTTCAATGAAATAATCAACGAAAGACCCCTCGGATGAAAAACAAAAACAAAACAGGAGGACCATCTTCAGACAGTTAAACACTCGAGACAGATTGATGTAAATATTCTGCCTTGACCCTGCTGAATCAAATCTTCCATGAATGATCTACCATCATCATGAGCCATCTCTTGTGATATGTCAGATAAAAGAAAAAAATAAGAAAGAAAACAACAGTACCAAAGAAAAGACAAATACGCACTACAATATACAGCTCCCTGTACAGTTCCACTAACCTAAGACATATTTCTTTCCGTATGAAATGTGTGTGTGTGTGCAAGCAGGGGGTTGTCAGGGTGGCAAGGGGCAGGTTACAATGTGCTCACCTAGATACATATCAAATAAGATGAAATAATCAGATATGAGTCACACTTGTATAACCGCCTCTGAAGTCAGTTTTTTTTATAGGGTCGGATATGCGAGTGCTGACTGTAACACAGGATGCTGTGTTTATATAACATGGATACCGAGATACTCAAATGATCTCTGACATATGAAGTTTTAACAATGAAGAGGTGAGAGCTGTGTAAAAAATTACTGCCACAAAAGGGTTCACTTTTCTGTTCAATACCCATGATCAAAGCCAACATCCAGCATCAGGAAACCAAAAATTCACATTACCACAAAGTGGCAGCCATATTAGGTCACAGTGAACGTTTTGCCTGAGTGATTTTCCGAGCTATGGAAACTCCTCAAAATAAGAAAATAACATCTAAAAGATGCAGAGACAATGGATTTACTAAAACACAAGCATCAAGTGGGATGCTTAATTTCACTATGTTCAGGGGTACCTTCACAGAGGTTCCCCAGCCAATAACAAGGGTGGTGTTATCCTTCCAGCAAAGGCTGCATGGGTACATATCGGGGCGAAGGCTGGCATTGTCCCGTAGCACATTGCTTATTCGTTGTCTTGTGCTGATGTCATAAATCTTCACACCCTGCAAACAAAAATAAAACTGTTTACTATTTAGGACTAATTTTCAATTTTCTAAAAGTAGGCAGATTAATGGAGTTATCAACAAGTAAATGGTCACACAGACAAACTGATATAAACATTTCCTCCTGTGTTTCCTCCTGAAGCTATAAGTAGCTGAAGAATTCACTGGCAAGCAGCTGACGCTACTGTTTGGGAACGTAGATAAACTATCAAGAAGCTCTGCTTTCTGATAAAGCAGGGTGTACTGAAGGCAGAACAATCATGTTGTCAAGACACAGCCAAGTATAAGAAGCAGGTTTACTTTTCTTTGCTGCATTTTGTGGTTCTTATATTGTGCCTAAATAAGTTGCTCATTAGAAGGTTAAAGACAAACTTACCACGCTGTTTGCCCATGCAATCAGGTTGGCCCTCCACTTGATGTTGGTAATAGTCCCTTCTCCTTCATGCAGAGTGAGGGTCTTCCATCTGTTCAGCCAGTTTCTTTCATACAGTTGAAGCTGATAAAATTTGAAATACAGGTTCATTTGATTTACAATCATGTTCTTGTTTGGCCCTCATGAGAGCCAAAATACATTTTGCACCATGCATTTATCAGTGCTGACAGTCTGAGAAGTTTTATTAAAGGCAACCGTCGTACATCTCCTATATATACAATATCAGTATATTAAGCTATGTAGAAAATGCTCCTCAACTTAAGTTAAATATCCCAAATTAAGGGACATGCAGTATGACAATAAATGTAATTAAACTGCAAAAGGAGAGTATGAAACAGGTGTAATTACAGTAAGTGTGACTACAACAACTTTTTCTTTTTTTTTTAACATAATACATCAAATTTCAAGCCTTATTTATCATTTTATCAAATAAAATAAAATAAAATAAAATACAGCAGGGGCATACATGTGTAAAAACCCTTGGAGGATCTTGGATCTTGTTTATTGAAATCCCTGATTGACGGAATTCATTTATTAGTCATAGGAAACACAGAACTGAGTGGAAATAATAATAATAATAAATAATAATAATAATAATAATAATAATACTAATAATAATAATATATATTATTTTATATAGTGACTTTCATAGTGGACCACCATCATATAAAGATACAGATATTAACATTGTGTACCATGCTCTTGCTAAACCTGGTAGATACTGTTAAAAAAAATAAAATAAAATACTCCTTCCTATGACAGCCAGTAGCATGCTTTCTGGGAATACTGTCACACACTCCATCAAACACACACACACACATGTATTTCTTCCTACCCTTGCTTGCTATGTTGTAGTTCATGTACGCGTAGTATTATAATAGATTTGTAAATAGTGAATAATGCAATGCTTTCTTTGTATTTAATTACCCTGGGACACTGTTTAAATGAAAGGAATACATCTGAATTGTATTAACCCAATGAGCAGCTTTTTGAGAATCCTCAGTTTCTGAGTACTGTGCACCAAATACAGTGAACTATAACTGTTATCTGTAGTTTCTTATGCTCACCACAAGATGGCACCTGGATACAATTTATAACAGTGCTGTTTCCAATTATAAAGGAGCACATATACAGTGCATCAACAGTAATATTTCCTGAGTTGATAAAACCATTGTAGTAATATAAAACAAGTAAGAAGCAATGTAATAGCAGGAAGGCACAGTTACATTATAGAGACAAATAAACCAAAATATTCCTATATCTGGGTAGATTTATTTACATATTTAAGTAGTGATATCTAATGACTTTATCTAGAGCAATATTTGTTTCAGTTGTTCCAGAGCTATTTTACTCTGCCCTTTGCCTGAATCATGTTGTGTGCTGAGGCCTATTATTGCAGCTAATTTATTTCTGGCAGTTTATTGTTTACCAAGCGTGTGGTCAGCTCCCCTGAGTCTGTCCACTGAAAACACTAGCCTACTCTTCTCATCTCATTGAGATTGGCCCGTATCCTTGGAGATTTGCCATCTGTTTTTCTGTCTCTTTTCTCTCCAGGGTCTCAACCACCTGCAACATGCTGGGATCGATACATTAAGCCTCCACAGCAGAAGCACATCAGAAGTATATGCTACTGACATAGACGGTCTCTGTCATTGTTAAACCAGCTGCACATTTTCACACTTTTGTCTAAAGTATACATTAAACAAAAGTATATTGATCGCAAAATCTAAACATTTTATATTCACTGGAAAGAATGTATTGTATATCTAAATAAACCACAGGACAGCCTAAATCGTCCTTTAGGCAGGCTGGTTCTGAGAGGAGATTATAGGGACACCTGGAGTATATATGTCCTGTGTCTCCAATATTTATTCAAAATCTATGGATTTTTATATTGTCGGTTCAATTGTGCAAAAATCTAAAATGGGCCGTCTTTTGTCAAACTGCTGCTACAGCGCCTAATCTCTGCCTCGCTGTGTGATGTCAATCGTATGTTACAACCCGCCACATCAGTGTTACCCCTGTTGAGCTCCAAACAAGCAGACCAAACCCATTTGTATTGAATAATTCCTGTACCGTTTATATAGCCTATAAATCAGCATTCCTTCTTTGCTATTCTTAACACTGGCACACCAATTCTAAATAAAACTTCAGAATATAACTATTAAATTAGATATGATCCTATCACCTTTGTGTGTTATTTTGAATAATAGTAATATTAATTATACATATTTTTTATACACTTGACAGTCAGTTTAATAATAGGTATAATTCAGTATTCTGAAAATGAGTATTCAAAATAAGTATTCTTTTCAATCTGTTTCTCACCACTATTCAACATTTACATGCAAACAGAGTTTTTACAAAACAAGCCTAGTTTAATAGGTGTAATGTATTAATTATAACAAGTACACACACAGACCAGCTACTGCTGAACAGTATCTGAGGTACAGTGCTAGGCAGGTTTCAATCCAGCACTCTCAATATAGCATTATTCATAACAGTTAGAAGGGAATTTAAAAAGGTTATCCAGTAATCTTTGTAAATGCACCACATTTCTGTTTTGTATTGCAACATCAACCTGTCAGCTGCGGGCAACACAGGCTGTTTATTTGTAATTAAAAAACCCAACATAACCATTTCCTTAAAACTGCAGGCTGCTTTTAAATTAAAATCTACATCATACATTTTTTTGCAAGGACACAAAAATGCACCCCAGAAGTGCTATTATTTGCATGGTATCTTACAGAGGTTAATACAGGTTTTCTAAATCCCTGACTACAATAGTTTACTAAATTCCACATCGTAAACATCTTAACCTCAAAACTCTTCTTCGGACTAATGCTTACCTTACTGTGAATGCTATGTTCACGTATTCCGAATACTGAGTATTCTGAATAACAGTGGGGTGTTAGCCTGCATGTAAATCCACTTTTTCATGATGTATTTCTGTATGCCATGTTAGCTCCGATTACACTATGTAACACAATTTTTGTTCCTGGGTAGTAAGTGTTATTTCCTAATTGCTTATGCCTCAAAAGTATAGAAAATGGCTATTATTCCCCACAAACTTTGCTTTTGTGACCAGGACAGTGATATTTTGAAATGTACCTATTTCCAATGAGAAAACGGGTGAATTTGTGTCTTTTCGTTCACATAAAGTCAGAAACAACATATGAATCCAAATTAACATGTATTTATACTAAAGTAGTATAAAAATGACTACAAAAGATTTAGAAGTGAGTAGTTTTTCGAGATTTATGATTATACTGTAAATCACTTTCACGAATCAGCCCCCAAACATAGTCTCCCATCATGTTCTCGTTATACTGTCCTTGGTAGCGGTGTTCAAAGTCCAGTATATCCTGGTGGAAGCGCTCACCTTTCTCCTCCGAGTACGCTCCCATGTTCTCCTTGAATTTATCAAGATGAGCATCAAGGATATGGACTTTGAGGGACATCCTATAGCCCATTGTGCCGTAGTTCTTCACCAGAGTCTCAACCAGCTCCGCATAGTTTTCGGCCTTGTGATTGCCCAGGAAGCCCCGAACCACTGCAACAAAGCTGTTCCAAGCCGCTTTCTCCTTACTAGCGAGCTTCTTGGGGAATTCATTGCACTCCAGGATCTTCTTTATCTGTGGTCCGACAAAGACACTGGCTTTGACCTTTGCCTCAGACAGCTTAGGGAAGAAGTCTTGAAGGTACTTGAAGGCTGCCGACTCCTTATCTAGAGCTCTGACAAATTGTTTCATAAGGCCCAATTTGATGTGCAGTGGTGGCATCAGCACCTTCTGGGGGTCCACCAGTGGCTCCCACTTGACGTTGTTCCTCCCCACAGAGAACTTGGTCCGCTGTGGCCAGTCCCGCCTGTGGTAGTGCGCCTTGGTGTCCCTGGTGTCCCTGCTGTCCCAAAGGCAAAGATAGCAGGGAAACTTGGTAAAACCGCCTTGGAGACCCATCAGGAGTGCCACCATTTTGAAGTCTCCTATGACCTTCCAGCCATATTCATCATACTTCAAGGCGTCCAGCAAGGTCTTGATGCTGTTGTAATCCTCTTTGAGGTGCACCGAGTGAGCCAGGGGAAGAAACGGGTACTTGTTACCATTATGGAGCAGCACAGCTTTGAGGCTCCTGGATGAGATGTCAATGAAGAGGCGCCACTCATTCTGGTTACAGGCGATTCCGATTGCCTCGAACAGACTGGTCACATTGTGGCAGAAGCAGAGCCCATCTTGACAGGTGAAGAAGCTGGAAAAGGGTTGGTGACGCTTCTTCTGATCTGCGACTTGCACACTTTCATCCAACAAGTTCCATTGCTTGAGCCTAGACTTTAAAAGCTCGGCATTGGACTTGGTGAGACCAAGATCTCTAATCAAGTCGTTTAGGTCTTTTTGGTTGGGGTAGTATGGGTTTCTCTCCTCAGCTCCACCTCTGAAATTGTCATCTGGATCTACAACGTCCTCCTTGCTCTCTGACTTGCTGCTCTCTTCTAAAGACGGCTGCTCTCTCTCCGGAGGAGTGGGTACGGGGAGCTAATGGCAGTGTGGCACTGGGGCGATGGATGAAGGAAGGTCCGGATACGTGATAGCAGGTGCATTCTTGCCAGTCCGACGTTTAGAAGGGTCCACCATGCAGAAGTAGCAGTTGCTTGAGTGGTCAGTGGGTTCCAGCCAAATTCTTGGGATAGCGAACTTCATGGCTCTCTTTTCCCCTCTGTACCATCCTACAAAAATACATTTATTTCACTCATGACTGGTATATTTTATCAATAACATTGAAAATTGTAAAACATTTTAAAATTAAAAACTTTTACAATTTTAAAAATTTTAACAAATTTTCTAACATAAAATTCCAAGCAACAATTGTCCAGCTTACCTTTCAGAGATTTTTTTTGCAGTGCTCGCAGGTGAAATGAGGTGCCCAAGGTTCGTCTTGATTCCCGACAGGCATGCCGAAATATGCCTTGTAGGCCTCACACATCTTAGCAGATGCTTCCACGGAGTACTTTTTCGCTCTTGTCTTGATAAATTGGCCGCAGACATAGCAAAATGCATCTGCCGGATGCTTGCAGCCTCTTGATGCCATCTCAGAAAAATGCAGATATGTATCCACTTAGGCAGCTGGAACTAAACTGAACTGGTGGGCTTAAGGCCCCTGTATTTATACTACTATTTATATTACTGGAAAGTTCTAGAAAGTTCTAGAAGTTACTCCAAGTTTACTCAGCACTGAATCTATCTGGAATGTTCTGGAAAATAGGTAAATTTCAAAATATCACTGTCCTGCAAAAGCAAAGTTTGTGGGGAATAATAGCCATTTTCTATACTTTTGAGGCATAAGCAATTAGGAAATAACACTTACTACCCAGGAACCAAAAAAAAATAAAAAATGTGTTACACTGTGTTATTATTATTGTCATGTAATCACCATCGTGGTTTTGTCAGCCTTCTGTTTCTTAATCAATGCTTTATTTTGGCACACATCAAACCCTGAAGAAGTTGATGCACTGTAATGTGTCTGCATTTCTATAGACGATTTGCTGCTCTTGACACCTACTGATTTTGGGGGAGATACACTTACTCAATTCCCTATCAATGCCAACAGTAAAGTTAAGTCTACAGTTGTCACTAAGATCGGCTAGTGCTGTGACTACTGATTATCAGCAGTTACAGAAACTCGTTAGAAAAGGCCCAGGCACAGCCACTATACTGCTGTCAGCGTCATGTTCCCCATGACCTACAATCACAGTAAGGGTGACATATATACAGTACGCACGTATGTATAGACATAGATTAATACAGACAGATAGTACTGTAATTGCACTAGGATTATAAAACTCTCAAATAATTTTACGATATGTACTGGCTTCCCTACATAAACCCAGATAATGTACTTGGTAAATGATTTTTTCAGCTTGAAAATAGTTAAATATGTATTTCTTGGAAACAGGTATTGTTTCTTTGTAAATGTAATAAGCAATGCTAAAGGATACTATCACCAAGCATTTTGTTGATAATTGGTGCCTGCCTCTTCAGAGGCCATTGTAGGCATCCCTGATGACTTCCTAGAAAGGGGAGGACATCAGGTTGTCGGCAATAAGAAAAATCTGGAGGAAAGCCAACGTTTGAAAATGAACTGGAAATATTTCCACTCTGTCAAATCAAACATTTCCTCAGGGTCCACAGAACTCTGGAACAATGCAACTGTATCATTCTTTTCAATGTTTTTAGCATCAGACGTTTGTAAATCCTAGTGTAAATGAAAATTAACTTTACTCCTTGGTAGACAACACCATTTAAATTATTTACTCTTGTAATGACTTTCAAAACTGTCTTTAAAGATGAATGGATGTTATAGAAAGCTTGTTTTTACTCTGCGTCTCTATGTGTGAGACCAGGTCACAAAGCATTGTGGAAATAATACTGAACTAACAAGAGTGAGTTCTGCACAATATTGCATCATCTGCATCAAGATATACCTCCCTTTGAAGTTTATTGATTTTTATCAGTCTACTCCTCATGCTTTCTGGGATATTATTAAATATAAAAGGCAGAGGGAGGAAAACAAATCAGTAATAATTGAGTGAAATAACATTTATTGTTATCCTTTAATAAGGATCCAATGTGTATTAAAAGAAAGAGTAAGCTTAAACAAGTCTCTAGGAAGAGATCTCAGCTATTGCTTTGGGACTGTAATCTCACAATACCAAATTTGAAGTTGAATCCCAATGGCAACAATTCTGCAAATGCAGCTCAGTTACTAAAACAAGCCATTGGAGCTTGATAGTGTTCTACATTCACAACAACATTTTACACTGAGCAATACAAACTGATTTTGATACTATATAACTTCCTGTCACAAGGACGGCCAAAGTCGGTGACGACAGACCAGAAACAGGAACTGACTCTGCACACAGCTGTTGAAATGGTGAAGGCACTGATGTGCAGTTTAATAATACAACAGGCAGAAAATAAAAGGTTTGTAACAAACAGCACACGGCACATGAGGCCAAAATAAACAGACAAACAAAACGAATAGACACGGACAAAACACAGAGTGGACGAACGCTACACAACAATTGAGATCTATATTTACACTTCTCTCTCTCTCTCTCTTTCTCTCTCTCTCCCCGTTCTCCACTCGTGAACACACAACCCCACCTATATGACAACATGCTCCTTTTATGCAGCTGTACCGAGACTCGACTGGTAATCAATCATTCAATTGGAGTCTCGGTACAACTGCACGTGAATTAATCAAGTGCAATTCCCATTGCTCACATATTATTACTTTTTACTTGCACGTGAAGTGCTGTGCAATCCTCGTGCCTAAATACACATATACATTTTAAACACTCGTGTTACACAGACCCGTTTATATCCTGTGTACCAATGTCTATACACCAACATTTAAACACACCACACGCAACACATAACAGATAATATACACAGGGGCGGGCACTTTGTCACACTTCCACATTACGATGTACTTTCTTGGACACTAATAAGTATATACCCTAATGCCACCTACTGGACATTTTTAAACCATTTGTGAAATGGTTGTATCAGAATTGAAGGACAGCACCTAATATACTGACAGTAACCTATATGCACTAACCTAAAACGGGCTGATCCGTCCACTACCCAGATTAAAGCAGGTTAGTTTGGCACAGTACAAACAGCAGGAGTCAAGGTGCTTTGGAAGGACAACAAGGCCAGACCCCTGCATTGTAATATACTTGACCTTCACGACAATCCACTCCAGTATCCTCCTGCCAGCCCTCAGGAGCAATTACAATCAGCAATGAGCTAAAAGAAACACAGGTGGCTCTTGCAGTGAAGCATATTGCTTGGGTTGCATCCCTTTGAAATCAGCAAGACTTTGACAGTAAGGAATAACTTAACCTCATAGACTTTTACTTACCAAGCAAGAAGCCAGCATCTAATTTTAAAAAGCACAAACAAACTCTGGCATCAAATTATAATTTTAATAAAGACAACAAGTGAGACAGACTGTTCAATTTTCCTTGCCCTCTATGGGACATTCACCTTGCTGCCTCCTGTGACAAACTGCTTGCTGCTTGATCTTCCAAACTGCGGATGGAGCGCAACTATCTGAAAAGGTACATAAACAATAACAGCATTTAAATAAAAGCATTGTAAAAGTCTGTTCGATGCTTAACCCAGTATGTAAGCAATTATGATAATAGGCACATTTTTTAAAGGAAGTTATCAAAATAATTTTAGTATTAAGAATCACTTTCTAGGAATCCCGAGGTCACACTTAATTATAAATGTGGATTTGATTTTTTAACGTTATTTTTCTGCATTAATAAATGAACACAAATAAAAGAAACACACTTTTTTTGTGACCAGCGTGTTTTTGATAACAGGAATGCAATAAAAATTGAACTGGCATACAAATTAATTTTAAATGGTTTGGGCTAATTATCAAGCAAGCAACCTTTCTTTAAAACTATTCTCTTTCAGCTAATAGAGAAGGTGAGTTGCTAATGAAGTCAAAATATGTGTGTGTGTGTGGGGGGCAGGTATTTTAACATGTATAAACAGTGGCTGGTTGGGGAGATACTATAAAGGAATTAGAGAGAAGCTTTGAGAATATGCACTTAATCCGATCTATAATGTTAACAGATGGGACTTTAGTGGGTTTTAACTGAATAATGCTGGAACTAAGAAAGCCTGAGGCTGAATGCAGTTTGTGTGCTGCGTCAGCGCGGTGGACAAGCAGCAGAAAACTAGGATTTTATTTTTATGTTTTAACCGGACTTAACTTTATTTTATTACCCCCCCCCCCCCCCCCCCCCCTCCAGCACCACTGCTAAACAACTTATTTTAATTTCCCTGCACAAGCCAACCTTTTAAAACACCTTCCACCCTTCTTGGCTCTTACCCTCATATATCTTTTCACATAATTGTTCCAGCCACGCACCAGTATTATCAAAGGGAAGCTGATTTATTGTATCTACTTAGCATGTTTTACAAGAGATTGTGTGTGCCATGGATTAAAAAGGCTACTGATTGCCTTTCCTTTTATTACCTTTTTTCTTTTGTGATTAAGAGCTCTTGAAAGGTGAGAGATTGGCAGGCCGGGAGACTGAAGGGCTCAGTTTATCATAAAGTAAATGAGGTGCAAGCAGTCAGTAATGAGAGCTTCTCTCAATGGGTCTCTATGAGACTGGCTCCCAAGACAGTAGATGTTAGTACTGCCATGATAACTGATAGAACTGTGTCCAGTGGAATAACTAAAGCATTTTTTCCCCCCCGAATATAACATTTTATGTACATTTATCAGTACTTAATCTATAACTATAAAACTATCAGGGATGTATGCTGTATGAGCTACTATCCTTAATATAGTTGATGGTTTCTTTAGTATTACTACATACTGTATGCATCAGTGCTGAATGAACCATTTATCACATTTGTTGAAAAGTCTGTTAATATTACTGCTGATTGTTTTTTCCAGCAAATTAAAGTGCGGACAACCCGACTGATTGCCATTATTTGGGCTATTGTACTGTTCCAGTTGACGCATTTTAAAGGAGCAGAACGGGGTCAATTCTTGATGAATCTGCCCTTGATAAAAGCACAACGGTTGGTCAGGGATCCGTAGCTGTCCAATCACCAACTGCCATGCCATGTGGACAAACATACAGCCAGCAGCATCTCTGCACGGTGCCTGGCTTCATTTTATATTTCAAAAAACAGATTTACAGAAGCTAAAAGAAAAACAAAAACGACACTGTTGGGAAACTGATGCCCACCCTAAAATTATAATAATAATAAAAGAACCAAACACAAGAGAAAGTGTCTACTTACCTTAATGGGGCAGTCAAAATTTTCATGAAAGCCTTCTCTGGTGTACAACCCAAATACCTGAACCTGTTAAAGGAAAGAGAGAGCGAGAGAAACCCTTGAGGTTGGATGGTTGGTGTGGAATGGTATTTCACATTATTAAAACAGCTTGAACCAGAGCACCTCAGAACTGTTGCATTTACATTGCACTATTAAAACAGCTTGAACCAGAGCACCTCAGAACACATGCATTCACATTGCACTATTAAAACAGCTTGAACCAGAGCACCTCAAAACACATGCATTCACATTCCATATCCTACCACTTAATTAGCAGACCCCACACTTAGCGTTTGTACGTTATCTAGCACCAGATCAATCACATTGGACATAAGGAGTGCTCTTCCATTTCACAAATGGTTCTGCATAGCTGCAAAGCCAGGACAGTTCTCTACAGACACTTAGTGATTCCACTAAACACGGTGTATAGTGTATATTGCTGCATTCAGCTCCTACCAATAGCATAATATATGTAATCTGAAATACCAGACAAGTGCTATTGAATATTTGGCAGTAAAACCCTAATCAATAAATAACACAGGAATTCATACAATAAAAAAAACAATAAGAACATAATGTAAATATATTTAAAAATGCACCCTATAAAGCAGAAGCCAAAAATAAATAAATAAATAACTCGGACATTGAAATCAGGAGGATTCTGACATTGAAATTAGGGGGATTAAGTTGTTTCAAATTTGTTTTACCGTTGTAACTGTAATAAATGGTGCAAATTGCACTGTGGCATAAAGACCTTAAAAACTGAACTGGCCCTGTGTCTTTAACATATTCAGACAGACTGCAAAACTGTTCACAAACATGAAGACGACACATATGGACACTTTGAAAGGATTTCTCACATATTTTTAATATCGCAAATGCCATTTACAGTGTAATAAGGAATAACCTGAGAAGCCTTTTCTCCATGAGGCACAGTAGCATTTGCTTATAGCATTCAGAGTTGTGTGTAAAACTGTGTTAATATATAGTATAGGACCATTTTTTTCAGGGCCCAATTTTGGTAAAAGGTAAAGATAATAATAGGCTTCATATTGTGATTTTTAAGGGAGTTTGAGCTTAACTCTTGTGCTGCTCTGAAAAATATTGGGCTGTACGAAACATTTTCGATGTTATGCCTGGCACCAAATTACCACCTTGCCAGAATCTGAGTGACAGAGAAAATGCCAAGTGAAAAAACTGCTCCACCTGATGTGTAGTATTGATTTTGAGAGAGAGAGAGAGAGAGACTGAGAGAGAGAGAGAGAGAGAGAGAGAGAGAGAGAGAGAGAGAGAGAGAGAGAGAGAGAGAGAGAGAGAGAAGATCAAGACAGCATCTCAACCTGTTTAAAACAAAGTAAGTAGTTCAGGATGCACATGCAACCCAAGCTGCCAAATAGTAATATCTACTTAAAGTCACAGTTGCTGCTTAACATTTGGAAAGCAAGTCAGAATCAGGGGATACAGATACAAACACATCACTCCAAAATGCCTCAGCACTGACCCAAGGGAAATATTACATATAGTGATCAGCTAGCCATGTTGTTATTCTACAGGAGAAATGCAATAAACAAGAGCCACTTTTTTTTTCATTGTACAACAACCTCTTTTCCACATTTATTTTATTTGAAGTGTAATTCAAGTGAAATTTGAAAGTTTTCCATTGCTTGTTGGCTACAAGTGTACCTCAGTAATGTTATTACTTTATGAAAATGTCTCATTTGCCACTTTGTTTACTGAAAAGAAACGGCCACGGCAGGGATTTAAACTACTGTATGGCTTTACTTTGTAGGTAAGGCTTTCACAACCTTTTTTTTTTTTTTTTTTTTTTTTACTTCAGGGATATTTTCTTTTATTTTAACAGTGAATACAATGAATCTGATTATGTTTTTATGTTTTGGAAATGAACGAACCGACGCACATGAAAACACCACGTTCACCTCAGCACTTACAATCACTTCAAAAGGTCTGCTGAAACGCACAGGCCCAGAAGGTGCTGTAGATGTTTAGCCAGTCTTAGTGTTCCAGATTTGTAGGGGTAATATTAGTTTTTTTTGTTTTGTTTTGTTTTTTTGCAGCAACCTACCTCGAACGATCTTAATACTGCCCAAAACACCCTGCTACTCATCTACCTGTGAAATTATTTTCCAGGAGACCTTTTGATAAGATCTTAGGTGACTTAACCTTGTAAGAGGGGCTATACTTTTATGTTCCCTGATGTCTGTCACAAAGCACACCTAGAAAGAGTTTTTGTGAAATATTGTTTGTGAAGAGGTGTTTTAAAATAATACCCCAAAAAAAAAAATCCAAAAAAACATTTTTGCATTTTTTCATAATCAAGGCAGTTGTTTGCTAGTGGGCTCCGATTTATGACCGGTACATCACTCCCCCATGGCTGTCATCATAACCGACATCTTGAAATCTGTGTTAATGTTTGCTTTCTCTTATGGTGTATAAAGGCTTCACATTTCAAATGAAGCGGGTCTCAAAGGATCCCAGTGATTGCTACAACAAGAATATACAGTTTTAAATAAAATAAGACCATTACAAGCTATCATTACATACTTTCACAACCTTTACAGGCAAAAGCATGTTTGTGTGCACCATCTCTAAGTATCAGCTGTAACACCCAGACATTAGACAACATTTAGATATGAATCAATAAGAGTTACAAAGTAACCAAATCCTTACTGACAAACACCGTCTTATAAAGAAGACACATACAGATCTTTGTCATAGTTAATTTCAGTCTGGATTTTCTTACACACGCTGCTGGGAATTTTATAAGGCAAAAGGAGTCAGGTAAAAGACAAATTCTCCTCTTTTAAAATGTTAGTTATTCATCCTGTGTGCAAAGAAAAAGCATTTTCCTTAAATCGCTGGCCAGTTCTCTTGAAGAGAAATGAGTCATAAATACTAGCTAGCCAAGAAAAATTTTATTTGTTTCAACTGGAGAGTTCAATTAACAGTTACCTAATATTGTTAATTTCAATTAACAGTATTAGGTATCAGATAGTATCTTCAATGCAACCGTTGAGTAAAAGACTCAGTATTCAATAAATCTGTATTCATTTTCAAGAGATAATCAACTTGGAGATTTGTTGTTTATTTTTGTGATACCAAGAACCATCATGTTTCCTATTGATCTCTAATTGTACTGTTAGGTTGGTACACTTGATGGGCTGCTGTCAAATATACCACTTAACATAAATAGCTGCCACATGAAAGGTACATTCTAAAATGTAATATCTAATTAAACACCCAAATGTAATACCCAGTTTATTTTTCAGAGAATTCTTACTTATATCACAGTAGACCAACAACTTGAAGGAGCTACACACCGTTCACACTTGCGGTTTAGGCCGGCCAGGGCCGCCTTATCTCATGTGTAAACGCTCGAAAAATAGAAAGGCGGCCCTGGGCCGGGTGAAATTTAGACCAGCTTTTTGATCCCAACGCAGGCCCAGGGCCGGCCTTAACGCGTCAGTGCGGTGACGTAACCACTCACCTACTAGGTCGAGCGTAGTAGATCAAAACAATGTCGGTTTTAAGGGGTAGCAGCTGGGACGATGCAGAAATGAACCCTTAGCGGCCCATTTATTCAGCGCTTGTCAGGAGCGTCAGGTCCAATTTATTTTCCAATTTATCACCAAACTCCTCAATTATGCTATCCAAGTCATTATTTTATTACTATAACATTTCAAAAAGCTCTGCAAATGTCTGTGATATTCTTTGAGCACTGGATGCAGAAGCAGCTATCTCCTTTATGTCCGTGCTATCTCTGGTGAAAACCTGCAAGTTTGTCCAAGAACTCTCAGAAATACTGAGCAGCAGGCCAGAAATAAACCCACCAGGGATCTTGGATTTTATGGAACCTACGGTGATCACCAGCCCGTTAAATAGCAATGGGGAATGCACTGAATACACCGACACTTTTGATGATGATGATGATGCTGGGTCAGCCATGAATGGTAAGTACTTCTTCATTGTACAGCTTTCATTAAAACGATAAAACTTGCACTCTCTCGCGCTCTGTGTGTGTGTGTGTATATATACACACACACAGAGCATGCCAAGACGCATGAAAGCTGTGCTTGAAAATCAGGGTTATTCCACCAAATATTGATTTCTGAACTCTTCCGAAGTTAAAACATTAGTATTGTGTTGTTTAAAAATGAATCTGAACTTATTTTCTTTGCATTATTCGAGGTCTGACAACACTGCATCTTTTTTGTTATTTTGACCAGTTGTCATTTTCTGCAAAAAAATGCTCTAAATGACAATATTTTTATTTGGTATTTGGGAGAAATGTTGTCAGTAGTTTATAGTATAAAACAAAAATGTTAATTTTACCCAAACGCATACCTATAAATAGTAAAACCAGAGAAACGGATAATTTTTTTTCAGAGCTGTATGTGTGTATATATATATATACACACACACACACACACACTTCAGATTGTAGCTAAGATTGTAAATCTCAATTTTGATAAATAATGCATATGACGTTGCATATGCAGTCACCATTAATATAATAATCTGTATTGTGACTAAGGTAATGTACACGTCCTTGTCTGCTGCATTTACGCAAGAGCCAACATGATCACTTCTTTCCACAGTAACCGACTGCACTGTCAACACACACCTTTATCATATCTTATGCAATAAACACAGTACCAAAAGTATTGCAAAAAATATAATAAGATTGCCATATTTATGTCTGCAAATTTCCCAGCTCAATCTCTTATGTTGACTTTCGGGAATGCAGTGTTTACGTCACTGTTTACATTCCTGACACTTCGATGCAATTTAGGCTTCCTTTTCAGCCACATGTGTGAAAGCACTCAGGCCCCCTAAAACCGCAATTGTGAACGTAAATTTTGAGGCGGCCAAAGGCCGACTCAGTAAGTGTGAATGGGGTGCTACTGTACTAGATCAAATACAGCATGTTGAAATAAAAAAGCTATCTTTTATTCTACCACTGGAGGGCATCAGAGAGCTATCTGCAGCAGTAATGAACCAGACAGTAACTGCTATCTGGGTTGAGGGAAGTATAATGTCTTGTGCTGTTGTTAAAACATTGCTGTTCAAAAGTAAATGGTAATCTTCTTAATGTGTTGAAAAATACAGTGTATTATAAAAGAAACAATTTACCTTGCCATCTTCTGAGCAAATTCCCACATGCTCCCCGCTATCATCCAAGCTGATCTGATTTATTTTCACCGGGCTCTGGAAAGGCAAAACATAAACTAATCAGGATTGAAAAATGTGACATGTAAGATTGAGACAAAAGCTGCGTTTAATAATCCATTTAGTGTCTGAAGGCACGGAGGGGTGGGGATCTGCTTTGACAAACTGTCCTTTCATCTGTGGGGCCTGAGTTTTTAATCTACCCCCAAACTCAAAACGTCAAAAAATCAATTTGACAGTCACACAAGTTCATATGTGAAATGAGGCCCGGCACATTCTTAGCCCTTGTACTATGTGTGATGAAGCACTGTGGCAATTCATTTGGAGTGTAACTTTTGGTAATATTGAGAAATCCCGATCAGGCAGTTTTCAGGTGTTACAGAACATAAACCACTCATAGTCTTTTACAGTGGCACCCCCTATTTGTTTCAATATATTTCCTATGTACCATGTAATAAACATTGTTTTTCATTAAATGCTGTGACACTGTGGTAGAAACATTAAAGTTATTGGTCAATCTCTAGTTCTGAAGATGCTGGTGAATAGAAGGCTGTAATGAGCAGTCGAAACATTTACATTCTTTCAAACATTTTACTGTCAAATGTAATTTATTATACTGTGTAACCAGAAAAAAAAAAAAAAAAAAAAAAAAACACCATAATTTAGTCGTAAAAAAATATGTACTGACTTTTTTTCAGTGGAAGGTAGGCCTTTACTCAAAAGTCAGACAGTACAGTACTGGTCAAATGTAGCAAGCAAATTCCAGGTTAGGTGTCATGCAGGTCACCGTGCCAAGAATTTCAGTCTCAGGGGTTAGTTTCAGGCCCTGTCCACACTACATAACCAGAGACTGTACTCAAAAATGCTTTAATTAATCCAGCTCAAAGCATCCACACTAAAGTACCGTTTCATGTTTAGTCGGGCTTAATGCGTACAAACACTATAAAAATAGTTTGGTTACAGTTCCTAGCAGCGCAAAAAATCTTACAAGAAAACAGGGTAAAATAAAAGTAAATACCAAATGTCAAGAGCCTTGGTAAAATTGAATTGAACAGTCCTATCCTTAAGGAACCCTCTGAGTATTTGTCATTAGTTTTGTAACATTTACATTTTAACATTTCTTTCAGATTTTTACACTGGCTTAAAATCACTTGATAAATAATGGGGATCTGTTTCAACTGAAGGACAAGAGGGTTAAATGACCTGCCTAGTTTATAATGTAAGATCACCTCTTCTCCTCCCCTTTTGGTCAACACACTCCATCACACTGCATCACATTAATTTGTTTAAATAAGTGAGAAAATGGATGAAACATTTAACCAGGAAAAAACCTACTGAGACGCATCATCTCACTTCCACGAGTGCCCTAGTGGCAGCAGCCACTGGCCAATCACACACTTACAATTCCACAGGTCCAGGGAATGATCCTCAAAACGTAAAACAAATTAACACAACTAAAGAACCTACTTATACGACACAACCGTTCTCCACTTCCAGAAAAACAAATAAACAAACCGAAAAAAAAGCAGACAAATGAACACAGGTCCTGTCAATCAATTATCTAACTGTCCATGGAAGAAAAACCAAAACACTCGGATCATGTCAGCCCTTCAATTCAGGAAAAAAAAAATCCCGCCTATACTCTATATGGGAAGTTCCCATTAATTGTGTTCACTGTGGCAAAGCTGTCTCCCAGAACACCTACTGTCAAGCCACCTTTTACTCACAATCCCCTAACAGGAAAAAGAACAAATCAATCAGCTAATGTATAATTTGTAAAGCCTCTCCGCCTAACAAATGGATAATTGATTATTTTTATGAAATGCTGCCTCACTATGGAAATGAAGCAGAGGGGTGAGTTTAAAAAAAAAAAAATGTCACAGGGCCTTACAGCATCACAGGGAGGACACAGCATCTGAAACAGCGAAAGGTGAGAGTCTTTTAATAACCGGTAAAAAACCTTTTAAAACTGTGAGTGTGAACAGGCCGCCCAGCACTAAAATCTGACAGTGTCCCCAAGGTCATTTGAGGTCACTTTAGTTCAAATATATAATATTTCAATCAGTGCTTTGTTTCTCTACATTATAAGTCTGAACTATTACAGATATGTCATATGCAATTACTCTGAAGAATACCAAACTGCACAGCCGTTCAAAGAAAGAAAAGGCTTGACTTTGAAGAAATACGTCATACTGAAGAGTTTCAGATATTACAGAATGATTATAAACACTCACAACAACATCAAGATGTTACTGGGACTTCATTTTAATTCAAAGCTGTTTTTACTGAATGTTTCAGGGAGACTGGTATTTCTATATTAAAAATTGGATTTATATGATTATATTAGATTACATTATGAATAATCGATTCATTGGTTGTTCACATGCTCTTATACAGTGCAAGTATTTATAAAAACAGAGCAAAGCTGTGTATAAGAAGCATGACAAAAAGTTGAGGTCACATTAGTAGTACTGTACAATTTCATATGGAACTTAATGCAACACTTCCAGTCAACTTGTTGACATTCATGGGGAAACCAGCGATTGGTACTCAAATGTGAAGCAAATCATGAAGCTTCTGAAGCTTAGTGTTCCCTAAAGGATAAATGGAAAATATTTAGAATTATATTTAAAAAAAATTCGGGAGAAATACATATTTTTAAAAAAATAAGCGCAGGGAAAGTCATTGTTTTAAAAAAAATAAATAAATAAATCATCAAAATTGTTTTTCCTACAAGAAATCAAATTCCCAGAAGAATTCCATTGTTCAGCCACATTCCTTCATAGGAAAGTGCAGCACAGAAAAGAGTGCAAAAGATATTTTTTTGCTTGCAAATGCTTTTGGGGGGGGGGGGAATACAAAAAAACATTAAAAGCCAAATATACGCCTAACAGTTTGTGCACATAAGAAAATTGTATGAAGTGACGGGCAATACATACTGGATAAGACTTACTTGGATTATTTTGTTAGCTCTGAGTACTTGAAGATATGCAATTAATTGATCTAATTATTATGATAATATATTCAATTCCACCTGAGTGATATTGCTGTTAAAATGCTGTGGAGAATGAGGCAGTTTTGAATAGAAATTGACATTTGAGTTTGGGTGACAATGTAGTAACCATACAATAAATTAAATCAAGGTAATCGCAGGGACACTGCAGATCTGCCTCAGGCCCTATGATGGACTACGAGGAATATGGGGAAGTAAACAGATCCTTGATCACTTTTTTATGCAATTAAACAATCTACATGTAATACACAATTACATTTATTGTGATTAAGTATTCTATTAATAACGATTACTACATAGTATATAATCTTTAGTATAAACCGTTTGCTTATGCAGGAATGGAAAGTTTGAAAGTAAAAGCAAGTTGGCATTTGCTCAATTAAAAATGTCACTGTGGTATTTTGGATTCAACCATTATTCAGTCAACATTATTCCAATACTGTCCTAAGGAAGCATTTAATTAGCAGAACTGGACTGCTAACCTGCTTGCATGTATATTGACTGGAAATAAAGACCAAGGATACAACCTGTGTGCAACGAGCCACAGTGGTCTTATGGTCGAATATTTGTAGTTATGTATGGATGCCAATCAACAAATGGTATCAAAAACACTGTTTTCTTTGTGAAAACATAGCATATTTGTTTTTGGTAGTTTTACTAAATAGTCATTTAAAATGAATGTTATTTTTTAAAACTATATGTCCCCATTGACAGCACAGTATACTCACCTAGTCCTTAGGCATACTGTGCATCTTTTTACAGTGGTCCAAGTAGTACACATGCTAAGAGGCAATCTATGCAAGGTTTCTCATTAAACAGTTGTTACTGTGAAGTTTCTCTTAAAAAGGTGCTTTTCTCGTTCACTCACCAGGCACACTGCCTTCACAGCTCAGTAAAGAATACTTACAATGTCAAACTTCTGGGTTACATTTCCCTGTATATCCAGCAGAAACACCTTGCCAAAATGTGTGCCCAGAGCCAAGAACTGAAACAAAGAAATAAGAGATTTAAAATAACATTTTACATTACAGCATTCATGCATGAACTACTTGTTGCACTGCAGGCAATTCTATACATCATACCATGCTCTTCCATTCGCTCTGTCTATGGATCGTTTTAAATGAAGCACATAAACCAATTTGATTTTAACAAAATGTAAAGAATCAAATATCTTGTACCAGTTATCATGGTTTTTGTTATTTGTTACTTTTTAAAAGTCACTAATTCTAACTAGATAATAGTGCCATAATTAAAATGCCTTTTGATCCATTCAGGTGGCATTTTCAGTACTTGATCTCTCCCTTAGGCTACCATCTCAGTAATGGTCAATGTTGTCATGGCTCGACAAAGCCTTCTGAAACATTCTTCTTGTTTAACTAAGGGGACAGATGTATGGAAGAATATGCATTTTTGTTTCCACCAATGAAACCCAACTTTAGTTGACTTGTCTAGATTTTAACCGGACAGAACACAAATTAATCCGGAGGTTTTATTTGGAATTATTATGCTGTTGAACTATATGTCATTAATTCATTCTGGACACAAAAGTGTTGCTCGCATCACAAATTAATACTTTTCTAAAGTCTGTACATTATATATAGTATATACCGGATCTTCAATTATTAGTATGGTATATACAATGCTTAGCAACACTAGAAAAAAAAATAGAAATGGGTGTTTTGTGTGTATAAAAAACAAACACATTCTCTGTGGAAAACCCTTTTATGTCTTTATCCGATTGCCTTGATGAAATACACAGCATTATAATAAACTCCCTGGCGTCTCTTTGTAATGTAAAGAAAGAGTTTAGAAAGACTGGGCAAAACATCTGTGTGAACGGAAGAGAATGAATCCGAACTGTAAATCTACCTCCCAACCTGAAGGGGCACTAAATAAGGTTGGCGGTACGCATTCACAAGGATGGGCCGACGTGAACCGGATGTCGGCCATCTTGGTGAAAGGGCGTAGCTGTAAGACTGCTGAACAGCTCTACTGTGATCAGCTGTGCTGCACGCGGCGATTAGACAAAGCGTGGCAGCGTGCTCATCACAGGAAGGACTTTGGTAGTACAAAGGTGAGTACGGCCACTTACTCTGAAACGGTAAAGACACCAAAGCATTGTTGTTGAGTTTTTGTATTTTGTGCAGATGGACATCACGGGCGCTGAACCTACGGAGCCACCACTACTACCCGGAGCACCTGCACCACCACCGCACCTCAACCCGATACAGCACCTGCACCACCACAGCACCTCAACCCGATACAGCACCTGCACCACCACAGCACCTCAACCCGATACAGCACCTGCACCACCACCGCACCTCAACCCGATACAGCACCTGCACCACCACAGCACCTCAACCCGATACAGCACCTGCACCACCACAGCACCTCAACCCAATACAGCACCTGCACCACCACAGCACCTCAACCCGATACAGCACCTGCACCACCACAGCACCTCAACCCGATACAGCACCTGCACCACAACAGCACCTCAACCTGATACAGCACCTGCACCACCACGGCACCTCAACCTGATACAGCACCTGCACCACCCCAGGACCTCAACCCGATAGAGCACTTGCACCACCACTGCACCTCAACCCGATACAGCACCTGCACCACCACAGCACCTCAACCCGATACAGCACCTGCACCACCACAGCACCTCAACCTGATACAGCACCTGCACCACCACAGCACCTCAACCCGATACAGCACCTGCACCACCACAGCACCTCAACCCGATACAGCACCTGCACCACCACTGCACCTCAACCCGATACAGCACCTGCACCACCACAGCACCTCAACCCGATACAGCACCTGCACCACCACAGCACCTCAACCCGATACAGCACCTGCACCACCACTGCACCTCAACCCAATACAGCACCATGGAGCACCTCAACCTGATACAGCACCACTGAGCACCTGCACCACCACCACACCTCAACCCGATATAGCACCTGCACCACCACAGCACCTCAACCTGATACAGCATCATGGAGCACCTCAACCTGATACAGCTCCACTGAGCACCTGCACCACCACCGCACCTCAACCCGATACAGCACCTGCACCACCACAGCACCTCAACCCGATACAGCACCTGCACCACCACAGCACCTCAACCCGATACAGCACCTGCACCACCACAGCACCTCAACCCGATACAGCACCTGCACCACCACCACACCTCAACCCGATACAGCACCTGCACCACCACAGCACCTCAACCCGATACAGCACCTGCACCACCACAGCACCTCAACCCGATACAGCACCTGCACCACCACAGCACCTCAACCCGATACAGCACCTGCACCACCACCATACCTCAACCGATACAGCACCTGTCCCACCATAGCACCTCAACCCGATACAGCACCTGCACCACCACTGCACCTCAACCCGATACAGCACCTGCACCACAACCACACCTCAACCTGATACAGCACCTGCACCACCACAGCACCTCAACCTGATACAGCACCATGGAGCACCTCAACCTGATACAGCACCAACTAGCACCTGCACCACCACCACACCTCAACCCAACACAGCACCTGCACCACCACTGCACCTCAACCCGATACAGCACCTGCACCACCACTGCACCTCAACCCAATACAGCACCTGCACCACCACCACACCACAACCCGATACAGCACCTGCACCACCACAGCACCTCAACCCAATACAGCACCTGCACCACCACAGCACCTCAACCCAATACAGCACCTGCACCACCACATCACCTCAACCTGATACAGCACCTGCACCACCACAGCACCTCAACCCAATACAGCACCTCAACCTGATACAGCACCTGCACCACCACTGCACCTCAACTGATACAGCACCTGCACCACCACAGCACCTCAACCCAATACAGCACCTGCACCACCACAGCACCTCAACCCAATACAGCACCTGCACCACCACAGCACCTCAACCCAATACAGCACTTGCACCACCCCAGCACCTCAACCTGATACAGAACCTGCACCACAACCTGATACAGCACCCGGAGCACCTGCACCACCACCACACCTCAACCTGATATAGCACCTGCACAACCACCGCACCTCAACCCGATACAGCACTTGCACAACAACCACACCTCAACCTGATACAGCACCACAGAGCACCTCAACCTGATATAGCACCACGGAGCACCTGCACAACCGCCGGTCCTCAACCTGATACAGCACAACGGAGCACCTGCACCACCACCACACCTCAACCTGATACAGCACCACGGAGCACAGGCACTACCACCGCATCTCAACCTGATACAGCACCATGGAGCAGCTGCACTACCACCGCACCTCAACCCGATACAGCACCACGGAGCACCTGCACTACCACTGCACCACAACCTGGTACAGCACCACGGAGCACAGGCACTACAACCGCACCTCAACCTGATACAGCACCACGGAGCACCTGCACTACCACCACACCTCAACCTGATACAGCACCACGGAGCACAGGCACTACCTATGCACCACAACCTGATACAGCACCATGGAGCACAGGCACTACAACTGCACCTCAACCTGATATAGCACCACGGAGCACCTGCACTACCACCACACCTCAACCTGATACAGCACCACGGAGCACAGGCACTACCACCGCACCTCAACCTGATACAGCACCATGGAGCACCTGCACCACCACCACACCTCAACCCGATACAGCACCTGCACCACCACCGCACCTCAACCTGATACAGCACCCAGAGCACCTGCACCACCACCCCACCTCAACCCGATACAGCACCTGCACCACAACCACACCTCAACCTGATACAGCACCCAGAGCACTTGCACCACCACCACACCTCAACCTGATACAGCACCACGGAGCACAGGCACTACCACCGCACCTCAACCTGATACAGCACCACGGAGCACAGGCACTACCACCACACCTCAACCTGATACAGCACCACGGAGCACCTGCACTACCACCACACCTCAACCTGATACAGCACCACGGAGCACCTGCACTACCACCGCACCTCAACCTGATACAGCACCACGGAGCACAGGCACTACCACCACACCTCAACCTGATAGAGCACCACGGAGCACCTGCACTACCACCGCACCTCAACCTGATACAGCACCACAGAGCACCTGCACTACCACCGCACCTCAACCTGATACAGCACCACGGAGCACCTGCAATACCACCGCACCTCAACCTGATACAGCACAACGGAGCACAGGCACTACCACCACACCTCAACCTGACACAGCACCATGGAGCACAGGCACTACCACCGCACCTCAACCTGATACAGCACCACGGAGCACCTGCACTACCACTGCACCTCAACCTGATACAGCACCACGGAGCACAGGCACTGCACCCTGGAACTGGATTTATTGTTTTACTGTTTTTTGGACCTCAAGCCCACTGTAAATTCCCCAACACCATTGCTGGTAGAGGGTAGTGGTTTGTTAAATTAAAAACCCAAGACTTTTTGTAAATACACCCGTTGTTGTGGACACTGGATCATTACCCGCACCACTCACATCCTGACAACCTGCCAAAACAATCAATATTAATTGCCTGCTATCAACCCTCTGTCAAAGATTGTGAAATATGTCGTCCCTGCAGTCAGTTGTACAGCTCTTATACATGTCATAATGTAGGGGTAACAGGAAGGATATTTAAATCTGACAGTTCACTTACCAAAAAAAAAAAAGTTTAAATAAGTGTGTACTACTGTACATAATCACAGGTATTTTTTGTATATTACATTGTGCCTCGGACAACTTTGATATACACGTTTCAAGAAAAAATGTGACAGAGATGTGCAAACTACTGTTCAGATCAGGCTTGCTCAAGTTGGATGCCTGCAGAAACATGGTATATGTACTTCTGTGCCTATCATATATACTGATAAATTTAGCAGAACTCTAGTGAAAAAAGGTTCTTAACTTGTATTGTAGTGGTAGTGCAAGTTAGCTGTCAGAATGAGGTATGAGGTGCCTTCGTCTGCTGACAACAAATGGTGTGTCTGCAGTCTGTACACACTGGCTGATGGACTGTGGCAGGGAATTAAAAATGCAGCCTGAGAGGCAAGCAGCAAAACATCCTCTGGAGCAAAAACTGTGAAATTGCTGGGGATACCCTATTTATTAAAAACACAGCACTGTGAAATGGTGTTTTATACTATTCAGACTACATAAACATAATAAATGCATTTCAGGTACATACAGACATGCCCATAGGTTTTCAATTTGCCACGTTGTGTGATTTGACTACTTGCTTGCTTACATTTTTCTTTTTGCTTTAAAAAAAAAAAAAAAAACATTCAAAACTGAATTTCAAATTTCAAATTTTCTTTAAAAACAGATTGATGCTTGATAAATATCATTTCAGATGTAGGGTACTACCTGCTGAACCCATCTGTTTGTGAATGTATTTTTAAAATATACCACCCATTTTTGAAAAAAGCAATGTGTCAAAAAAATGGAAACAGCGTTTCTTTAGTAGACATATCTATCTGTATATCTGTATACATTTACTGTATATCAAAGACATACAGTACATGTTTCTTGCATCTAGAATCACACCAAATCCAAGTCCCTACCTGGTATAGTTGCAGTGGTGTGTAATTCATATTGCACGACAACAACATCTGTGTGAGGGACAACAACTTTTGTAGTTATACTTTGCCCGTTGGACAATTCTTAATTTTCCCATGTATGTTCTATTGCTAGAAAAAACACTCTGTGTAGATTTCTTGAGATCCACACAAGTTTCTGAAAACTGAATTGAAATAGTCTAGTATCTACAAACAAACATTTTATTGTTTACCATTTTTCCAGTTTTTAATGAAATTTAAGCAGTGCAAGTCTAGTGAATAACCTGAAATAGTACAAAGGTAAGCGTTAAACTGCCAGAGGATAAAAAAAAAGTTTAGGTTACCAAAAGCTGAAAAATAATGTACATTTCAGAGTTATACAAAAAGGCCTTTTTCAGGGAACAAGTAATGGGTTAACAACTTACAGCTGTTCTGCAGCAATGGAAGTAAATTAAGCCTTGGAAGTTGATGCTAACAATTCCCACAGGTATCCCAACTTTTGTTGATTACTTACAAACCCTCTGTCTGTATAAAAGCAGTGTTAGAACAGACTGTGTTACTACACCCTCTTATGTATTATCTGGACAGTATTATACTGCAGGAAGTAGTATATTGCTATCATAATGGCGAGAAAAAGGGGCAATTAACAAAGGAAGACAGACAGACAGACAGACCATTATAACCCTTAAAAGTATAGGTCTTTCCTTTAGAGAAATTGCAAAAAAAGCCAAGGTGTCAGTGAGTACAGTTTCCTACACCATCAAAAGGCACTTGGAAACTGGAGAAAACTCTGACAGGAAGAGGTCTGGCAGACCCAAAGCCACAACAGAATCAGAAGACAAGTTTCTGAGAGTCAACAGCTTGCGTGATAGGCGGCTCACAGGACAACAGCTTCAAGCACAGCTTAACACTGGTTGAAGTAAGCAAGTCTCAGTTTCAACTGTGAAGAGAAGACTTCGAGCTGCAGGTTTGACAGGTCGAGTGGCAGTAAGAAAGCCATTGCTAAGATGGCAAAATAAGAAAAAGAAGCTTGCCTGGGCCATGAAGCACCGCCAGTGAACTACTGAAGACTGGAAGAAGGTCTTATGGACCGATGAATCAAAATTTGAAATCTTCGGTTCATCAAGCAGGGTTTTTGTATGCCGTCGAGTAGACAAAAGGATGGTTATTCAGTGTGTGACACCAACTGTCAAACATGGAGGAGGAAGCGTGATGGTCTGGGGCTCTTTTGCTGGATCCAGTCGGCGACTTGCACAGAGTGAGTGGCACCCTGAACCAAAACGGTTACCACAGCATTTTGCAGCACTATGCAATACCCTCTGGTATACGCCTAGTTGGTCAAGGGTTCATCCTACAGCAAGATAATAACCCAAAACATACCTCCAGGCTATGTCAGAACCACCTTAGAAGAAAAGAACAAGACGGTAGGCTTCAAATCATGGAATGGCCAGCACAGTCTCCAGACTTAAACCTCATCGAGCTGGTTTGGGATGAACTGGACAGAAGGGTGAAAGCAAAGCAACCTACAAGTGCAACACATTTGTGGGAACTTCTGCAACAGTGTTGGGAAGAACTTTCCGAACAATATTTGATTTCCATTATAGAAAGAATGCCACAAGTGTGTTCGGCTCTTATATCTGCAAAAGGTGGCTACTTTGATGAGTCAAAAATTTAGATGAAATTTTGTTAAACAAAACGATTCCATGATTTCTTTTTTATCTCCAATTGTTTATTTGTTCTATGCTTTAATTTTAGAGTACAGTGCGACATTAAACTGCGTAAATTTCTATAAAAACTGGAAAAATTGAGGTGTTCTAAAACTTTTCAACAGTAGTGTGTGTGTGTGTGTGTGTTTATGTGTGTATAGTGTATATATATATATATATATATATATATATATATATATATATATATATTTATAATATATGTTTCAGATGAAACACCAGTTCGTACATGAACAACCCTATCTTAGAAGTTTAAATGACAAATCTTCAAAAAGTCCTGTCTGAAAGGACCGTTTTTTTACATTCCTAAAAAAAAGAAAGATAAAATCACAACGATGGGATCACATGGTACAAGGTATAAAAAATGTAAAATTTAGGATGTAAATTTAAAAATATATATATATATTTATATATATATATATATATATATATATATATATATATATATATTACACATACACAGTGGCTTGCAAAAGTATTCACACCCCTGGCCACTTCTCTCACATTACTGAATTACAAATGGTACATTGAAATTTCGTTCTGTTTGATATTTTATTTTTAAACACTGAAACTCAGAATCAATTATTGTAAAGTGAGTAGTTTTTCGAGATTTACATTTATACTGTATTTACAGTATAATTGTAAATCTCGAAAAACAACTCACTTCTAAATCTTTTGTAGTCATCTTTGTATTGCTTTAGTATAAATACATGTTCATTTGGATTCATATGTTGTTTATTTCTGACTTTATGTGAACGAAAAGACACACATTTGCCCATTTTCCCATTGGAAACAGTGATATTTTGAAATATCACTGTCCTGGTCACAAAAGCAAAGTTTGTGGGGAATAATAGCCATTTTCTATACTTTTGAGGCATAAGCAATTATGAAATAACACTTACTACCCAGGAACAAAAATTGTGTTACATAGTGTAATCAGGAAGTGGAAGCTGCATCACACCACCCAGGCACTGCCAAGAAAAGGCCATCCCTCAAAACTCAGAGCTCAAACAAGAAGGAGACTTGTGAGAGAAACCACAGAGAGGCCAACAATCACTTTGAAGGAGCTACAGAGTTCAGTGGCTGGGAGTGGAGTAATGGTGCACCAGTTAACCATATCAAGAGCTCTGTATAACACTGGCCTGTATGGAAGGGTGGCAACAAAGAAGCCGTTACTGAAAAATTACCATCTGAAAGCACGTCTGGAGTTTGCCAGAAAGCATGAGAGTGACCCAGCTGCGATGTGGGAAAAGGTTTTGTTGTCAGATGAGACCAAGATAGAGCTTTTTGGCCAAAACTCAATGTGCTATGTGTGGCGCAAACCTAACACTGCTCATGCCTCAAGACACACCATCCCTAATGTGAAGTATGGTGGTGGCAGCATCATGCTGTGGGGATGCTTCTCATCAACAGGGACTGGGCATCTTATTACAACTGAAGGAAGAATGGAATGTACAAAATACAGGAAAATACTGCAAGAGAATCTGCCAGTCCGCTAAAAAACTGAAGCTTGGGAGGAAATTCACCTTTCAGCAGGACAATGAGCCCAAGCACAAGGCCAAAGCAACATTGGAGTGGCTCAAGAACAAAAAGGTGAATGTCCTACAGTGGCCCAGTCAAAGTCCTGATCTCAATCCCACTGAGAATCTGTGGCAATATTTGAAAATTGCGGTCCACAAGCGTCATCCAAACAACCTGAACAACCTGGAGCAAATCTGCCAAGAAGAATGGGCCAAAATCACTCCGACACTGTGTGCAAAGCTGGTACATACTTACCCCAAAAGACTTAAAGCTGTTATTGCAGCGAAAGGTGGCTCTACCAAATATTAATGTGTGGGGGTTGAATACTTATGCAAGCAATTTTTCTTAAAAATATTTCCCAACATAAAACCAATGTCACCTTACAATAATTGATTTTGAGTTTAAGTGTTTTAAAAAAAAATACCGAACAGAACAAAATTTCAATGTACCATTTGTAATTCAGTAATATGAGCGAATTTCTCTGGTTTTACTATTTATAGGTATGTGTTTGGGGTAAAATGAACATTTTTGTTTTATTCTATAAACTACTGACAACATTTCTCCCAAATTCCAAATAAAAATATTGTCATTTAGAGCATTTATTTGCAGAAAATGACAACTGATCAAAATAACAAAAAAGATGCAGTGTTGTCAGACCTCGAATAATGCAAAGAAAACAAATTCATATTCATTTGTAAACAACACAATACTAATGTTTTAACTTAGGAAGAGTTCAGAAATCAATATTTGGTGGAATAACCCTAATTTTCAATCACAGCTTTCATGCATCTGGGCATGCTCTCCACCAGTCTTTGACATTGATGTTGGGTGACTTTATGCCACTCCTGGCGCAAAAATTCAAGCAGCTCAGCTTTGTTTGATGGCATGTGACCATCCATCTTCCTCATGATCACATTCCAGAGGTTTTCAGTGGGGTTCAGGTCTGGAGATTGGGCTGGCCATGATAGGGTCTTGATCTGGTGGTCCTCCATCCACACCTTGATTGACCTGGCTGTCTGGCATGGAGCATTGTCCTGCTGGAAAAACCAATCCTCAGAGTTGGGAAACATTGTCAGAGCAGAAGGAAGCAAGTTTTCTTCCAGGACAACCTTGTACTTGGCTTGATTCATGCGTCCTTCACAAAGACAAATCTGCCGATTCCAGCCTTGCTGAAGCACCCCCAGATCATAACCTATCCTCCACCACATTTCACAGTGGGTGCAAGACACTGTGGCTTGTAGGCCTCTCCAGGTCTCCGTCTTACCATTAGACGAGCAGGTGTTGGGCAAAGCTGAAAATTGGACTCATCAGAGAAAATGACCTTACTCCAGTCCTCTACGGTCCAATCCTTATGGTCTTTTGCAAACCTCAGCCTGTTTCGTCTTTACTTCTCATTGATGAAGGGTTTTTTTCTAGCTTTGCACGACTTCAGCCCTGCCCCTAGGAACCTGTTTCGAACCTTCCTCGCCGTGCACTTCACCCCAGCTGCCGTTTGCCATCCTTTTTGTAGGTCACTTAATGTCATCCTACGGTTGCTGAGTGACATTCGAATGAGTTGGTGGTCATCCCGGTCAGTGGAGAGTCGTTTTCGCCCTCTGTCGGTCTGTTGCTTTGTTGTCCCCAATGTGTGCTGCTTGACCTTGTTCTTATGAACCGCCGTCTTTGAAATTTTAAGGATGGAAGCAACCCGACGCTCACCGTATCCCTCTGCCAGTAAAGCCAGAATTTAACCCTTCTTTTCCTCACTCAAAACTTTCCTTTTCAACTGGTCAATAGTTATTTTTTGATTCCAATTACTTTTGAGGTACTAATAGCACTGTTTTGCCATCCAGCTGGTCCTATTGCAAGAGGATAGTGATGATCACAGGAGTGGTTTTTATACTTTTCCTCGTTAAATAAGATTTGGTTCAGGTGATCCCCTAATCAGTACCTCATTCAGCAGAATGAGGTGTGCCTGTGTTGGAATTCAACAGACACGGGAATGGAATGGCTGCCATACATGTAGAGATGTTGATTTAAGAAAAATTTGCAGTGGTCTCAATTTTTTCCAGAGCTGTATATGCGTGTGTAATATATATATAAACTAAATTTGAACAGAAGGGGTATTAGTTATTTATTGGAGATGCACAATCCATCGATTATGAATATGAAGATTGGCAAATATGTTTATAATGATATTAATTAAATGCTTATATATGAGATTATCTGTACAACAATGTATTATTATTTTAAATTAAAATACAGACTGTAAATCTCATTACAATGTGTTTATGTATTAATTAGTTTATGTATTTACTTTCAGGTGAGAGTAATGCAGGGAAAGAATGTTGCCCTTCCCCATATTTTATTTTTTATATTTTTGAAAAGCCATCATGGTATGAAGCCAGGACCACCCTGCTCCAGCAGTGTTACAGTTAGCCAAAAATACCTAGAAAATGTTTACACCATTAAAAAAATAACATATAAAGTAAAAAATGCAAAGAAACTTGGAACAAAGCAGCAGTAATAGTTGGCAGTGATTATGTATCTGTCATGCAACAAGCTAAAACACCTGTACATCAGGACTTGGATTTTCAATGTACAGAGAAAGTGGGGGAAAAAAAAAAAAAAAAAAAAAAAACAGGCAGAAGCTATATTTATTTGAATAACTCCCAAGTATCACTTGTTATAGCTGTACTCTTAGTATGTTACTTAAATTTACGAGCAAATGTGTTCCAAACTTCACTGAAAGGAACACTTCCTTATTATGCTATAAATTTGTTGAGGCGAGGTGGAGTCATGGGGAACCTGTTGTGTATTTAACGGAATTTACCAGTGACCCAGTTAAGCTACAAGAATAGAACCGTCCCTGTTAATCACTAATTGATTGACTGTGTTCACTGTTAAATAAAACCAAAATCATACAAGTTATAATCCACTTTTTTGTGTGTGTTTTGTGCGACGGGGAGGGGGCAAGCAGATTTTTTTTTTCTAGCATTGTGTCCCTTGGACAAGAAGTTTTTTTTTTTTTTTTTGTTTTCAACAACTGCACTCCCCTCAGTTGATTTGACAGCAGGGCGGAAGGGGGAATTTTTTTTTTTTTTTTTTTTTTAATCACTGCATTTACTCCAGACTTCAATGAACTGTTATAAAGTAGAACAACACTATTGTTTTACTGGAACCAAAACACAGGAATATAATTAGGTTGTTTATCATTTTTTAACAGCCACAAGGAATTCACCTTCTTTTAAACCATATGTTTAAATGGCACTCAGCAGCAGAGTGTGAAGAAATAGTTATTCTATTCTATTTATGTTATATATATATATATATATATATATATATATATATATATATATATATATATATATATATATATATATATATAAGTAAATATGGACTGGAGAGGAGGGCTATAGTGGAAATTCATTGCCCCGAGGGAAGACTATTGTTACCGACAGGGGGCTATAATGCCCAAAGCCGCAGGTTTTTTTTTTTTCCATTTTACAGTATCTTATTGTTGGAGTGGAGCTGGAGGGCATTCCTTTGAAAAGGGGTGGGACTGACAGTGATGTCAACCAATCACATGACAGATGGATACTATTGCCAGGTGGCTTAAAGATGTTAGGGCAATAGTTCAATCTATTTTTACCAATCACAGGCCAGAAATTCCAACCACTGACTATATATACTGCTGTGTCTGTAATAAATGAATCATTAGGCATAGGATGAAAGTGATTGAGTTAGGATATGAATGGCAGCTGGGATACATCTGTAAAAAAGCGGTATGTACTGTGTGATAGCAGGCCCCACCAGTCCTTCGAATTGCAGTTTTAATATGCAACACTAAACAGTAAAACACATCCAATCTTTGTTTACGCAAACCAGAATATAACAGAAACAATAACATGTGTTTTAAAAATGCACACAAGGCTTGCAGGTTCTGATTTTAAAGCCTTGTGAGTACACTCCATCCTGACCTGAACACCCCATGCCATTTAGTCCTGAGATGCTCTCAAGCAGACTGGCAGTTGCAGACTGGCCCAATATCTACTTAGGGCCTCTAGTTGAGACCATCAAACTCATTTCACTTGTGACCTGAGCTCTGGTTTCAAGCACAGGCCTCCAGTGGAGAAAGGTAAATAAAAGCCAAGCACACAACTTATGTAACATGCAGAGCTAGTTATGGAAAGCAATAAGGACAAGGCCCAAGATGATTTAAAAATATCTCTAGTTGGTAATACCAGTGCTACAGTTACAAGAGCATATGTAGTCAAAGTGTCAGCCACTTGTGCCTTGAGTAAACTGCTCCACAGAGGAAAAAACATGCTGATAAATAAAACAGTTGAATTTAAGTATAAACTATCAGGAGTGTAACAAATATAAATTAAAAACCGGTTTTTATTTTGTCAACTTAAAATTCATATTTTATATCCCCTCACTAATTGTTTATTTTAATTTTTTGGCCATCCCCCCCCCAAATCCCCGGACCCAAATCCAAACCAAACACTCCCAACACCCTAACCAATCCTCGCGGGTGAGGCTTTTGGCATTAATCAAACTGTGCTCCTAAACCTCCTCCTGGATCTGTAGTGCACCTGAACATGCTTCAGTGCAGTCTATAATGAAATGCTTATATTTACAGGCACAGCTAAGCATGTTAGCCCATGCTGCACAATCTTAAAAAAAAAAAACCTTCCAGTAAGATCAGGTTTAAAAGGATTTATCAAAATGGAATTGCTTAAATTAAATTCCAATTCAAGCACTTATGTTATGAAGCTGCATTAAGGAAGGACGGGAAGCACAGAGAGACAGAGAGCGAGAGAGAGAGAGAGAGAGAGAGAGAGAGAGAAAGAGAGACAAAAAGAGGAAAGAGGAGGCTCATTAGAAATTCAGCCCTGCAATGTCTTTCACTCCTGCAAGGTTGCCTTTTTTCAGGAAGAAAAAAGTCCCGTGGGTAAAAAAAAAATCAATACTGGTTAATAAAACATCAGGTGAGCAGACATAACTAGGTATGACTATTCCACCGCACAGGCCTGCTTGAATGCACCAGTGCCATGGCGATTAGTCATCCAGTGCAGACAGTCCCTGGTGAAAATACGATGCCTTAAAAATGAAAAAAAAAATAAATAAAAAAAAATCTAAAGAGGGAAAAATATCTTTCACTTTATAAGCTGCTGTGGACAGATCAAAACAAGAGTTGCGGAATTATATTATCCACTTCCAAATAGCATATAATGAGTTTCATCTGTATCATTCATTTTTAATTGGTTATACAACATTTGCAGGTATTGATGAGTGTTAATTATAAATTTAAAAAAGAGCAGTGTGGCATAATTAAGACCAGTTTTACACATGCCTTTTTATATCAAGCCCACTGTTGCATCTGCAATTATAATATGATTATAAATTGGGCAGGAAAAATTATTTTATGCCATCGCAAATCTTGCCAACCTGCTGCATAATTTTCAATATTTGCAAAAGCCATTACCATAATTACACGAGTATAATGCACATTCTAATACTGAACACAGGCATGGTCTTAATATTGAAAGTGACTTTACATTGCCTTCAATAACAACATCAGGATTGTAAAGAAGTAGACTTAAATCATGGTCTCAAAGCGGTGTTTTACTGTAAACATGATCATTTTCAAAAACATTAACATGCTTTATTTTTGCATTTGCATGAATATTTACGTTGTTTTCCAGAGTTAGTTTATTTTAGCTCCAAACTGCAACTAAAATGGTCAGAAATGCAACAAAAATATTTTGTTGGAATTGTTGTTTGTGGTTTAGGAGCCATTGGCGCCTGTAACCCCACAAATACTTCCTCTCATTTAAAAACGTGTCAGTATTTATGAGTGCACTATGACGTCAGTCTGTAAAAAAATAAAAAAATAAAAAGCCAGCATATCACATGTTTAAAACTGAATTGCAATTAGGAGGGTAACAATTGATCAAATACAGATGTCTGAAAGGAGTTGTATTAACATTAGCTGAAAATGAAATATGGTAACCCCAGTTTGGGGCCTGGTAATTTTGTTAATGTAGTCGTTAATGTAGTAATAACAATGTAGTCACTTGTAATGACTTCGTATTCACAGCGTAATTACAAAAGTAGCCAATCACCTTTGGGATTAGATCTATTCAGACATTAAACAAAAAATCAAGAATAAGTAAAATTGCAAATATTACACGAGATATTTTTTTCTACGGTGCACAAATTTGCTGAGTGCTGCCAACTTAGAGTTACCAGGCTTCCTTGGATTGTCCCAGTTTTCAGCCATTAATTTGTTGCGTTTTCCCTGCTTTGCTATTGTACTTATATTTATGTTTTTTTTAAGTATCGTACACAACTATAGCACTGTGTTCACCAAGTTAACAGCAGAGTAATTTCTTAGGCTGTGTCAACATGCTAACACAACCTAAAAATAAACTCTGAAGAACAGTGAAAGCAGAAAGGGAAGGAGGTGTACACCTACTCTGGCACAGGTAGAGCAATGCACTACTGAATTAACTGCTGAGAGGAAAAATGTAGGGCAGTGTAAGAGGGCAAGCAGCCCTGTTCAGTATTTATTTTAGAACGGGGTCTCCTCCTCTGCCCCTGTGTTATTTTGTATTTGTTTATTTGTTTATTGTATTGTGTTTTATTTTGCATATATATGACGGCGGAACGCCGTGCATTTGTTTTGTTATTGTTTTTATTTTGTTCTGGCAGAGACGAAACTGGCAGCTCGTCCTCTGCCAGTTGCTGTTTTAAAAACCTTGTGGTAATGTGTGGCTGTCGGCTAGTGCGTTGTTAAGCTAGCCGGCAGTCACACAAATTAATGAACTCATGCAGATTGTGGCCCAGGGGTAATAGAATAATTACAAACTAGTTGGACGGAGGAGAGATTAATTTAAAACAGCACGATATAGGAACAGTGAAGGTGATCACCCAGCCTGACCTATTTTTGTATTTTGTGTTCGCGATTTGTTTTTGGTCATCTTTTTGTTTTGCTCTGTGAGCAGTGTTTGTTTTGTTTAAATATTTTATTTATTTTTTTATTTAAAATAAAAAAGGCGTGCGCTGCGCCTTTGAACTGCAGTTACTTGACCTGTGTGTGCTTCCTCCTTCTAGCCTGAGGGTACCGCAATGCCATTTCCTGCCACAGGCATTAAAAATGAAATTTAATGCAGCTTACTTGACTGCAGTAGAAAATCCACCATTTACTGCTAATGAAAAAATAATGATTTGTACATATCTAAAATATGTGACAATGTACTTGCCACATATCAAAACTATAATCATGCCGTTTTCATTGTAGTCATCAGCTGCAGAGATTGGTTCCCAAGGCAAAACTTCAGTTTGAAGTCCTGTTTTGTAAATATGCACAAAATGTGATTTTTTTTTTTTTTTTTTTTTTTTTTCCCCCAGAAATGTATCAGTCTAAATTACCAAAACAACCATAAAGGTGTATAGTACATAACATTCTTCACTGTTATGTTTTATGATTGGGCAGTATACATGATATATGCTTTACAGAGGTGCGTGTTGTACATGGGACATACAACCAACTCTATTAACCAAGGACTGGGTAATAATATTCATCAAATATTATATTTAAGATCTGATTGGGAAAGGCACCACAGTACTCCATCTCCAGTGCCAATGATGAGGCTACTTGCATATATTCATGTTTTAATATCTTACCAACATTTTCATGTTTCTGCATTGTTACGGTGGAATTCTACTCACGTTGAATCAAAACGTATGTACTGCAAATCTATTAATCATGAACCAGAGGTCAGCTGGTCACATGCTGGTTAACTGACATGGAACTGACCACAATTGTGATGTTTTTTTCCTGAAAGTTACTTTTAATAAGGATTATTTTTGTCCCTGTTATTGCCCTAAGTTTTTATCTTGTAGTGTTTTTCATTTATTTTAATAATTTACTATTTATTTACTGACTGCATATTGTATGCAGCCTGCAACTACAATGTTATTTATTACAAGGGCCATTTTTCCAAAGTTTTGGTAAAATCGTGTGGATAAATAGTACATGCTGACTACATACTGTACCATCCTTCCTCAGGTGGAAGTAGTTATTATTACTACATTACAGAATGTATATGATAATTCTGTGCCAAGTGCATCCAGACATGTTAGTTCTGCCATGAAAATTATAATTTCTATTTTATTTAGGTGTCTTATTTTGTTTTACAAGTCAAGTTTCAGTTCATGTATTCAAGTTGCCATTCTAAAAGACTGCAAAGCACCCAACACTAATAAAGATACTCCATACCGAAGCCTTTATTACATTTAAAATGTATTGCATCAGGATGTGCTCACTGAGGTGCAACAGCATGTCCTTAGGGCTGCTAATAGCAGCAAGATACAAACATATTAGTCTCTCTTAATTTCTGAATTGTCAGCATATACTACCTAGAATATAATTGGGCCAGCAATACCGGACTGAAAATCCATCTACATATAGTTGCAGCACACTGCATCAAATATGAGCCCTCCATATTAAATACATAAATAAAAGTAAATATTTTTTGAAGATAGGATTTTGTTTAAAACTTGTTTAGCCAAAAAATATCTTGTGGCAGCTGGCTATACGCCCCTAAATACAAAGCTTTCACACTGGTGACTGCCTTGACTTTGTGTATTCATTTATCATACTTTCCTACATAAACTGTAATATACTCTGAAACAAATGAAGCTTTTCTACTTTCTTTCTTTTGGATGACTGTAGTGTGTTTTGTGTGTCTCTTGTAGAATTAGTTTTGTGCTTTATTTCATTGCTCGCATCCATAGCATATTCACTGACAACACTGAATATGGGCTTTTTTCATATATGCACATTATCCTTATCCACTGAAGATCAGCCAAAACTCAAAAGTTGTCATTCTATGCAGTCTGAGAAAGAAATGCAATGCCAGATATGTGTTTATGGGTTTATACAGGTTGTGAGTATATATTGCAGGATTTTTTTTTTTTTAAACTGATTTAAGGCTACTAGGCTAATTCTTATTTCTTTTAAATGGTTGCATTATCTTTCAAAAATGTGTTTTTATTCCAAATCGAAGCCTGAAATACAGTAATGTACAGTAGTTAACATATCAAAAGTCTTGTGTAGGTCTTGCCTGTTTAAATTCATATTTTCCCACTGGGTGGCAAGCTTAAGAAATTGTATAAAGAATGCATTAATTGCTTACTGAACAATACAGTTACTTGGTGAAAACTAAATCAGAATTTAAATCATTAACCAAATAAATAATACACAAATCTGATACCTTGTCATGGACAGTCATGCAACTGGCTGCATCCTTTTGCAGTATCTCAGTGACACCATTGGTCAAGCGCTCATACTTCAGCTTAGGTTCCTCTTCATTTTCTTCTTCCTGTGGTAATTAAAACAAGACTGTCAGCAGTGCAGGTTTGACACAATTAAGACAAAACATTTAATTAGGAAATGTGTTAAACCCATGTCACTACTTGGAACCTTTGTCAACCAATGTCCTTTTATATAATGATATATTTAAAATGAAATTCTCATTTTTTTACACTGAAAATTAAAGCTTATTGTGTGTTTATTTGTCACAATAGGTCTACCCTGGTACCATAGAAACTAAATTAACCTTGAAGGCCTTCACAATGGAACATATCTACAAAAAGCATTTAAACCTCGAGCTTTATATTAAAACAAAACACAGACAATGCTGTAAGTTGTAGGAAAGCAACCAAACAGGTTTTTGTTTATTATTTAACATCTTGCAATTACTGTTTCACTTTTGCTTCTGGTCAGGTCATTTGGGCTGATTTTTGCTGACAGATGCAACCAAATAACATGTCTAAAGCTAGGATGCAGCTTGTTTACTTCAGATGTTGCAGATGACAAAAAATATATATATATTGATTTTAATTCATGCAATCATTTTTTTTTTTTTTTAATACAACTGTGTTCTTATTTATAATATGCATTTAATATGTTAAACAGTATAGAGTTAGCTATATGTGCCGCAGCTTTACAAGAGAACACCTAATACATTTTTTTTTTTACACACCACCTCGCCCTCTATGAACAGGGCTTTCCTACAGTATTTCTCCCACACATTTCTCCAGCGTCAGTACAGTATTTGTCACAGTCGGCAAAGCTGATACACTTCATAATTTCGATTCACAAAACAACTAGATTTGATTCCTCCCACTCATAAACCACACTTGTGTGTTGTTTTGTTTTTAGGTATTAGTGCTGAGGGGACATAGGGATACTGTTTCCTATTTCTATGGACAACAGGTGATTTGTACCTCCCGAATATTTAACAGTAGGTCTACCTAAAAAGATTTCTCTGTCTCCCAAGAAATATATTGTGAATGGCCAATCACCTGTGGAGCATGAACCATGACCTCTGTATACTGTACACAAACTTTACGCAAAGCAGCATAACAGCAGAGATGACTGGGCCTCCCTCAAACTCAACTCAACACACCTTTATATAGAGTAGGACCAATCACTAAAATAAAAATAAAATACAAAATGGTTCTAAACAGCTGAACGAGTGATGTAAAAAAGAAAAACTTAAAAAGACTAACAGTAAAAAAAAAAAAAGTAGTATTTTTAGTTTTAAATTTTAAATTTGCATTGTGAAGTGAAAGAAATGGATTATTGAGACCCATAAACCATCCATGAAGTGCATGATTTCATTGTTGACGGAGCCATGCTTAAAGATGAATTCCATCATTCAACCAAATCATGTTGGGGTGTAGTGACATGGACTTGGGGTTAAGATAAGATCACCAAAGTCTCTTCATGTGCAACCTGATCCAGATTCAAACCCAGACCTCTGGAAGACAATTAGCCTGCTGTGCCATAAAAGGCAGACCTTTTTACCAAAAAATACAATAGAATCACAAGAAGCCCTTTGTTATTACACAGCAGTATTTAATTCAACCTCAAGGTAACTGACCAAAAGATGTTTGTTTGCTTATTTTAATAGTCCTTGCCACACGTTTGTTTTTAATTTGTCATTCTCCACAGTGCCTGCCCTCCACGACGAAGCTGCTAAATGAGGAGCTACAGTAATTCGCTCCAATGGAGCTGGTGGCTTCGTGATATCGACTAGGACACTGCAGTCTGCTGGAATGTTTTGTTCCTATTCTTTGACAATGTTAGAAAACACTGAAATTACAGTGAAGACAAAGATGAATAAAAAATTGTGAGCTTGTAGTCATTCCAGAGAAACAAATAAGCATGCTTTTGAAGGCATGTGTGAAGGCTGGACTGTTTATAGAGTTCCGATTTGAAATATGTCTTGCCCGACTAAGCCTGGCGGGATATGACTTATAAAGCACACAGATTTGTATTATTCTCATTCAGCTGTCTTCATTTCCCAGACATTTCATTCTCTGTATAAGTTACAAACCTTCCATGAACTGACACAACTTTCTTTATTAGCTGTATATGATTTATATTGTACACTACTGTATTTAGATAAGTCAAGCCACACAGGGCAATTCTCATTTTAATGTTTCAGTGGCTGTTATTTATATGAATATATAGACACACAAACTTTACTAAAATGCTTGTCCAATTTCAATAAAATGTTTATTTTTATACAGAGCAATTAGAAAGTCACTAATGGAAGCTCTAATACAGTATGTTAGCCGTACTGAGCAGTATCACTGATAGGAGTCATCTACAGAGCCCTCTATGACTCATGGTGGTCGTCCAATTATCTTGCTCATCATTTGGTTCCTTCCCCTGCTCTGCAGTGAATGGTTTTCCCACAACAACAGCGCAAATTGGCCCAATAACGTTATAACTTACCTGTATACTGAGAGTATGCTGGGGACGCAGCGTCATATAGGATGTAGCAGCGTCATATTGTCCTGATATGTACACAACTGCCCAATGGGTGTTAAAGACATGCCACAGAATTTGGGATGAAGGAACAGGGATTCTAGTTGCCATAGTAGCTGTAGCAGTAGTAGTAGCAGAACAGTGGTATGTAAAATACTGACACTGCTTCACACCAAACTTTTTAAACATCATATTATAAAAAAAGCTGGTGTGAACAGTTTTATCAGTTTGTGATGTTGCAACAGCTGAAATGGTTTAAAGGGAAGAAATACCAGATAAAAATAAATACAGCTGCTTTCTGTATAGTACAAAGCTACTGCAATTCAAATACCTGTGCCCCTCACCTAATACCAATTACTCTACACACAGTACTAGACCTTGAAATAAAATCTTCTTTCAGCAATACAATTCTGAAAAGACCTGTGGGCACCTGTTCTTTCATTTTAAACATTCTTGGCTGGACAACAAAACTGAAACACCTGTCATGCCAATGAGGTTACCAGGTCATCTTAGAGAGAGAAGCACCTGCCAACCAAATACAACTACAACAGCAAGAAGAACATTGAATGCCCCTCTATCAAAAAGCACAACTGACATTGAAATACTATCTCTCAAATGTACATTAACTGCCAAAATAAGCCCAGCCATATTAAAAGGAAGCTTCAGAAAATTAATGATCTGGCATCTAGGATTATGTATGATGCAAGAACATTTTTGTATGGGCCGAACGCTTTCGTTTTTCATAAGATGGAAGCACCAAAGGTACGCAGAGCAACCGTTCATAAAAAGAAAATCAATAATTTGTGTTAAATTTTAATAATCCTGCTAACTCACAAGTATAACCGTCAACAGCTTGAGTTGATATGACAGTTAGCTGTGTTTCTATGACAACCTGGCAAAACGCGCACAAGTCTAGACTTGTGGCAATAGTTAGATATGAAAAGAGTGACATTTAGACCCTTTATATTTGTAAAAGCAGCACAAAAATCCATTTCTTTCTTCCACAGAAGTTTTTTTTTTTTTTTTTTTTTTTTTTTTTTTTTTAAATTACAGGAAAAAAAATTTAAAGCTACAGCACACTTTAGAATTTATCAAAATTGTTTCACCCAAACCTCACTGTGGCAGGGGTGAGGCCTGCCCCTGTAAAGAATATGGTTTTGTTTGATTTGCACATACAAATTTTTTATTTTGCATACGGCAGGGCTGGGAGGTTAAACATCCTTCCCTGCCTAATTGAAAGGAACGTGGAGCAGGTGACAATTGAAGAATCAATTAACCCTGGTCACCGGCCTTTAAAAAGGGGCTGGAAAGCCAGTCCTTGGTTCTTCTTTGTTGGTTTGTTTCTTCGACAAGCCTGGAGGTACAAGGGGAGAACTCTCAAGACTGTGTGTGGAACCAGGGTGAGCTAAAGATTATCACTGCATGTCTAACAGCGGTAACTGCATATATTATAGGATAGGGAATAATTTAAGAGATTTTAATCCCACCAAAGTTTATTTAAGTTTGTGTTAGGGAGAAGGTTCCTGGTGCGGGAGAAACGCACATCCCAAGCTTAGCCACCTTTTGTGTTATAGCTGTTTTTTTTCCACTGTGTTTAGGTTTTTGCCATGTACATGTTTGTATATATTGTAGCATGCACGGGGGTAGGGGTCAGGGCTGGTAGGTGATGCAAATATGGAGACAAAAGCTTGACACCAGCTCCTGCAAGACAGCCAGCTCTTTTGTACAGTGCTATGCTTCAGAGAGAGAAGTCCCGGGTTCGCGTGCCACCTCCACCTGTGAGAACCCCCTGCCTTTGAGGATTGCCACAATATCCTTCCATACTAGGGATACCATTGCTAGTACCCTAGTGGCGGCCACATACCACTGCACCTGACTGCCTGAGATTTAATAAAACCTGGACACCTGTGTGGTGTTTCAACTTCAAACCCTCTGTGTGTCTCTCATCTCTCATCGGACACCCAAAAGGAATACAACACCCATTACGCTCACATACTAGATTACATTCAATATATGTTGCACAGCAGAAATTCCTATCTATCTATCTAGATATCTATATATCTATATATCTATATATCTATATATCTATCTATCTATCTATCTATCTATCTATATATATATAGAGAGAGAGAGAGAGAGAGAGAGAGAGAAGGATGTGATAACAAACAGAAAATGATTCAAAGTAAATCAACAAGGATACATTAAAATACTACACTATATTAAAATACTACAGTTTACCAAACTATGATAATGACAACTATTATTATTATCATTATTAATTTGCATTAGGTACCGTCAGTTTTCCCTCCAAGTTAGAAAGTTTCATCGCCATAGCAATTTCTCACACAGCTAAGGAGAACTGAAGGTTCAATGGGCATCCTTCGATCCCACAACCGAGCCAGACGCTGGAGTTCACTAGGTGAGCCACTTAGGGACCTCCCAATAACACGCAAACCCTGCACACCAGGCGGTCATGCTTTTACCAGGTGAGCCACTTGGGGATCCCCAATAACATGCAAACCCTGCACACCACGCGGTCATGCTTTTACCAGGTGAGCCACTTATGGACCCCCAACAACGATTATTAATAACAATACTATTTAGTATAAGTAAAGATGCATTTATAACATGTTATTATATTATGCAACACAGGGGGTAGATTTTTTTATTTTTTTTTGGCAATGTTATTGACCCACTAACGCCCTGCAGTATTTTATTGGCTATGAAGACTGCATTAACAACAGGTGCTATCATGTTTCCTTCCTGCAAATCTTTCTCTTACAGATGACATTCCTGCAGACTAAATGAAAAAAAGATGTAATTTAAAACAGTTCTGATAAATCATCCAGTTAAAGCGCTGCCGCTGGGAGCGCAGGATGAGTTAAACAGCTTAGACGGCACCAGTTTGTGACCAGGCTGTGCAAAGAGGCCGGAATTTGCTGGGGCATCACATTGGCTCTGACACTCCCGGAGTGGGGGATGGGAAACTGACAAGGATTGCTTCTCCTCATTGCGCAACAGTGAACCCTACTGGCCAGACACAAGCACATTCAGACTGGATTGAGGCAGGGCTGGTCTCTCTTCTCAGGGCTTGTGAGATCAGAGATCATAATGGCTGTGCTGTGTGGGGACTCACTGTGGTAAGGAGAAAAAACATAACTGGACATTCCATATTGGGGGAAAAGAAATAAAAATGATAATTTGTCAATAAATTAAAAGAAAATAAGAAGTATGCAGTAATCCAGTAATATTTAATAACTTGATGAACACGTGGTTCTAAGAACTGTGCTACCTCTGCAAGTAGGTTAATTAACAGAAATGATCAGAAGCATTCTGAGAGCAAGTAGTTTGAGGGCAAATAAAATATACATACTGGTAATTTCCTAGTGTTTTGCAGGGTATGCCGTCAGCAACTCTTAAAACAATTATCCAAATTATTTATTAACCATTTTTTTGCACCTCCTTCAATTAATATTTTCATTTTTGATAAAACTATATTTGAAACCGAGCAAATCCAAATACTTTAGTAACAATGTTCCAAATATTAAGCTTTTATGTCTTCAAAGTCAACTGTACTAAAAAAGAAACAAAAAAATGTTGTATTTCATAATGAGGTATAGGTTATTGAAATCAACCCCATATAAGTGCACTAACAAGATACTTGACCTATGTGCAAAAAAAATGTAATTAACATATTGTGCACCAAACATACTTGAAAACACTAGAAGACTGGTAGGGTTGTAACTTAAAAAAAACAATTGCTTTTAGTGATGTGCTGCATCTAAACAAGCATGACCTTGGACCGACACTCAGATCCCTTCAGCAGAACCATCAATACACAAGAGGAAAATCTAGAGACTTCTACTGTCGTCCGCAAACATAAGTAAGATGGATATACCAAACACACTAAACAGACCTCCAGAGACATACAATAAGATGAAATTACCATACTGTGTTCCTTTTTGTTTTTGTATCCACCCAAGGCATTTAAGACTAGATGTTATATTTTGATTCTAAGTATAATTTCATGCATGAAGAAAAACAACACCCAGTCAAAATGTTTCAAAAGCTCAACATGGCAGCATTCTTAGTGAACCAAGTATAATTTAAACACAGTAAGGGGGTTATTAAAAATGCATTGCTTTTTTGACTGCAGGTGGATTAAGAATAACATTTCTACTGCCACATGCTGTTTAAATAATCTCATTTCCATAGAGTTGTGGCCCTCTTACAAGAACAACCTGTTAGCACATTTCCAGCATTAATGAAATGATAAATCATTCTATATTACACCACTCCTGTGGTTAAAGTTCTGCAAGTTATTTTTATGTTATGTCATTAAAATTAGCGAACAAAGGCTTGTTTGTTACCGCCGCATCTACCCATCACATAAATAAAGGAAATTCGTTTTTTTTTTTTTTTTTTTTTTTTGTTTGTTTTGTTTTTTTTCAGGCACTGTTTAACAGTTAAAATTCAGTAAGACTGTGCAACTTACCTCTGAATCATCTGAGGACTCGTCACTAGATTTTCGTCCCTAAAAAAACAAAACAAGAAGCATATAATTAAATCTAAGCCCCGGGTTATTCTGAGGTTTGACATAAAAAATAAACCTATATTACAGCAATTACTATAGCTATAATACGACCCATGTTTCATAATGTATATTAGAATGTACAACATTATCTAGGAATACAATGAGCATACTTATGGTTTAACACTTATGGTAAAAACAGACAAGTGTATACTATTTTACTGTTTCATCTGAATTGTTTTGTGAACCTGTGATATAGTGATTTGCGAGGCTTCACTTTTGCATCTCTATGCTCAAGTTTAAGAGACGTTCTTAATACAGTGCCGGGGAGGGGTGTCCATAATTGCGGCCACTCACTCCTAAACCAACGTATTACAAATACAGCTCATCTTGTTCCCAGTGCTACAGTAGCTGTTAACCATATCTGAGCTGTCCTGTTTTACAAAAACAATATCTAAAGACAACTGTATCCTCACAGACACTAACTAACATAAGGAATTTGAAACCTGAGCACGAATAATAGCTTCTGCCAATAGTACCCTACAAAGAATCCACATCAATCTAATACCGTTGCTTTAAAAAAATAATAAATCAATTTAAAAAACACGTATTTTGTTATTGATATCAAATTAACTAAAAATGTTTGTATGAAGCACAATACGTTGAAGTTCTATGATTTGACAGTACAATAATTTCTTCAAAATGTATTCATGCTGCGTAACCTTTTTAGACAGCTATTTGTAATTGCATTTTAAATAAAGCCTATGCACAGAGAATGATTTTCTTAAAAAGTTAATTATTTCCAAAAGTAGTTCTATTTAACTAGTATTCGCTAAAGATAGTTTACCAGCTCCTCTACTTCCGCCATAGCGCAGCTGTTGAACATCACATGATAAAAACAGGAAGAAGATAACTGTGCAATCTGGGAAATGAAGTTTTTCGTTAGTCTGAAAATATGTATTGCCTGCATGAGCTACGCTTGTATGGTACATATATCGGTAACTAAAAAACTAAAAGGATAACTTTCAGTTTCATAAAGTATGCTGCCGAGCTGTGAACTGGTAAGACTAACTGTAAGAAATAGAGCATACATTAAAAAAAAAAAAAACACAAAAAATAAAAAAATAAAATAAAAAAAAAACCTTAATATGCCTGTTGAAAAATGCAGAAATCGTGAGCTGGTTTAAAAAAGTGGAGAGCCATCACCTGACTTCAGAAATGTAAGTCAGTTGAATGTTTGAAATACATGTAGCATAACCAGATTTATTTGTCTTTTTTGTTGGAACCAGCACACTGAAAAACTTCAAACTACCACTGGAAAACACCGATACGATATTGTTGCCGTTGTTGTTTTTGTTTTGGGGTGAAACAGATAAAGTAAGTACTACAATTTCAAACCGTGTATAGCGTTTCAGTTTTAATTACATATAGCATTCCACGAATTAGCTTAGGTACTCAAGGCATTCATTAAATAAACTGATAAAAGAAAAACAAAACTTAAAACAGCAACTGCTGGTGACTAGAAAAAGTAAGGAAAATGTACTGTTCTCTGAGATGGTACAGTATATAAACCCCCCCAGACAGGATTACATCTGCGTAGTCAACAGTTTGTTTACTTTAAAATGTTACATTTCTTGGACCATCACACATGTTCAACCAGCGTTGTTGGAAATTCCAGCAATGATCAGTGCAAATTTCAATAAGAATGTCAAAAAGATATACATTAACGATAGGGTAAAGTATATTGTAAACTGCATATTGTATATGTTAATATATTTTGAAGTTGTAAATGACTCTCCCCCTGCAGTGAATAGAGTTTTCCCAAGTTATTGAAAATTGATCAAACTATACAGGAGCCTCTTGTTATAAGTGTTATTGTTTCCTTTCCAAACCTCCCTCAATGCAAGCTGCAGATCTGAACTAGAGATGATATTCACCTTTTACACAAGGCTGTGTAATGGGCGTTCTGACTGTGGGTGAAGGGGGAGGCAGAGATTTTGGACTTTCAAATGGGTGTGTGCATTACATTATGTAAGCAGTAAGACCCGACACAGAGGGTATTACAGGGGAACTTTGTCTCAGGCCCCATTACCCAAGTGGTCCATAATGTCTGGTAATGTCAGATGTGGAGGGTCTTATTGCCGTTATACTTCAGTGTTCTGAGAAAGTTGCCTTGTGATTGGACAGTAGGAGCGTGACCTTTGGAAGTGGTGCTGCTTGCTGAAGCAGACAGAGTGCGTGACCAGGTTTTGCGTTGCTCTTCATTGATGGCCCAGTAACTTTTAAGGCTACTTTCACATCGATGACCAGTCATGGACACTGTATTGCCCTGCTTTGTAAACCAACTTTGGACAATAACTGGATTGTTGTGGACCTAATTGAATGAGTTCTGTAATGAAAGCTTAAACCTGCAGCAATACACACTTTTGCCGTCACGTTACTGATTACATGCTTTGCTAATGGCCTGCAGGAATACACAATATCTTTTTCGCTCACATTGGTTGGATCTAGTCTGGTTCGTGGATAAAAATAGGAAGCTGGTGGATTCTTCAGACATTTTAGTGACTTGATGGGGAGGTTGGATCACCAGGGCTCTCATACATTCTCCCTTGTTAGTTGGATTTTAAGATATCCTCTATAACCAGTCTTGAAAAACATGAACTGCCCAATCTGTTTGTTTTCAGATATTTTTCATTTCTTTCTATTTAAATTAGATCAATTTGCTGTTTGGTAACACTCCCCTGTCTAGCATTTGTAGTAGTATGTTTTTTAGTTTGTCAAGTACCTTGTAGACATCTCCAAGGTGCTTGCATTATCTTCCGGGAAGTTTTGCCTTACCCATTCTTCAGTTAACAAGCTATTAAAAAGGTTGAAATTTACTTTAAATGACATTAAAGTATGGTGTGAATTATAAAACATTTCAGTCCCATCAGCCAATCAGCTTCAAGCTCTAGCAGGCTTCTGTCAGATGGTAGATGCCCACTGCAGTGTCACAGCATCAACTGAGACTCAAATTTAAAATCAATCTATTGGACAGCAAATACTAAACAAAGACACAGTTGGTCTAAGTTTATTTTGTTATCCACTAACACACAGTAGAGCCTTCATCGACAGGTACTATTGCTGAATATATCTTAATAACAGAATCAACAATACATATTTATTTTAGTTGGCCATACAGGCAGAAATACAGTAAACCCCTAATCCATTTTAATGCATGTGACCAATAATTTGCAGCAGTCTACAGTATCTTTCCCTCTACTGTTACAGGATAATAGTGTTCCCGGTACAACAATATTATTTAGCTCTGTAATTGAGCCTCTTAAATCACCAGATAACCTTTTAATACAGGTATATCCACAGAGGTGGCTCCCATGGGAGGCCCTGTCCATCTGCAACAGGGATATGCAAAGCAGCTTTTTAAAAGGTAGAATACAGTTGTCAAGGAAAATATCCTATGAGCCATCACTTATTCACTTACCCTAATGGTAGACTAAAAAAATAGTTGAATGTACTGCTTCTGTATAGTTTAACATAAATTCCTCAATGACATTAAACAATAAATATATCACTTAAAACAGTGACATCCTTTCTTTGGTTTATTTAACTGAGTGACTAATACATGACATAAATTATTTCAACACATTAGCCTTTTTTTTTTAATAATGTTGCTGCCAAGATAAAAATCAACAACTTTTGCGTGAACTACTTTTAAAGTATAAAATGAATATGTGTTTTTTATTACTAAGGCATCTGTTCACTTCTCTAGTCTGGGCAGGATATGTCATTCTATTAAGTTTTCCTACAAATACAGTGCCAATGCCTTAACATTATGGAGAAATGGATGGAGCTCCTCATATTGAATGAAGAATAGAGAAAAAAGAATGGTGATCTTGTGTATGTATTGTAAAGGTAGAGCTGGTGAGAAAGGGGGCTTATACATTGTTAATAGTAAATTTAAACATCATGTTTAGGAAATATTTTCTGTTGTTACACCTTTAATAGGAGACTGCAGTTCATCTAATATAAGGTAAGTTATACAAATTAGTGCATCTTGGCTAAATCCAGAAACTAACGGCTTATTTAACCAAAAATGAATTTTAGTTTGACAGGTACATGTTGCTTGCATGTTTGTATAAATGGGCTGACCATCCAATAACTAGGTAAATTGTAATACAAATGAGATCCACAGAATAAATTATGTAAAATAGAAATGCAAATGATGATCAAAACAGCAGATCAGAGAGACTTTGATAAAGGGCTGGCTGATAGTAGCCAATCTGGATGGAAAAAAAAAACAAAACAAAAAACAGATGTTTCAAAAGTAACAGTCTAAAACGTGATGACACTCTGGGTCAATCAGCAGTAATTAGAGGTGGTAATAAACAGTGGAATGGTCAGGCGTGCCTCATGTGAACACACACGCCCCTTTACGCTATTGACAGTGCTGTGGCTGGTGATTTTAATATTTTGCCCAGTATAAAAAAAATGAAAATGATGTGTGGAACAGGACTAGAATTGTCCTAATAAAGTTTTTGTTAAAGTAAAATATATGCATTTGCCAAAACTGCTTGGGTACTGTGACGGAAACATGAGTTCTGGTGATGAATCTTCCTCCCGACCTGTGAGGGTGCTAAAGAACGAGAGGAGAAGTATCTGGAAGGGCTGGCCTGACAGTTCGTTTCCGGGTCAGGGAAGTGGGTCAGCCTGGAAAGAAGCGCGACTCTGTTGTAAGACCGTATTGATTTGAAAGGTAAACGAGAGGCAGCTGCAAGTAATAAGACAGCTGCAACCGTTTACCTAGATATCATGCAGGATTACATATAGGGGGCAAGGTAACGCTGATCTTGTCCTTCGTTTGGGTAACATGAGGAGAGAAGGACTGAGAGAGGAGCTCTCAGAGTGTATTGCATGTTGTGTGTTGTCTTTGTTTGTTTATAATTGTCTGTATTTTTCGCACCACTAGACAGTTAACGCACACCTCCAGAGCTGTCGCCACATAAAGCACTATCCGGAGCACCACTGCACAGAGCACCTGCACGTTTGAATATCACCCAGGACTGGTGACCGTGCCTTTGTTTGTGTGTGAGACTGTACTGTGTTCACCATCCCCGTGCTTTACACATTGTTGTGTACTGCCGGGGATTTATTATTTGACGGTCGCCAGACCTGGAACAGCACAAATAAACACTTGTTCACTGAATCACTGTTGTCTGTTCATCACTCCTGCATCACATCACCGCTACACCTGTTCCCCTTACGAACCACTTTGCCACAGGTACGTAAAACCTGAAGTATTTTGTCTGTAGTGAAAAACAGCCTGTCTCTCTTTAACACCATCTATTGGATATTTGTCATTGTCACTTCATGTCTGCAGAAAAACTCATACGTAGCATATTGTGTACAGTGTGTGTGCGTGCGCCCTTGTACTGTTGGGGTCACATGACTCTTTCATCCTATTAGGTAGAGCAGCTTCACTTTTTCAACTTTTGGATATGGTTATGACTCTGTGTCCACACGTTGATTGACAGATGCATGCAAGAAACCCCCAGCCTCCCTTACTCGGTCTCCATGTGATGGATAGGGATCTCTCACACCTGACGGGCACAGGGATTATGAACGCTGTAATTGGTCAGGTACGGAGTCAGCCATTTGTACTACATATGTACGTAGATATTGAGTAAGACACATGTGCTATCTGTTTTTTAACATGGTAAAAAAAAAAAAAAAAAAAAAAAAAAAAATAGTGACATCAGCAGTTGGTTTTAAACTGATTTTGTCCTTCTGTTTGTTCTTCCGTTTTTGACATATCATATCAGGGTCTATTCAATAAACTAAATGTTACAAGCACTGCTATCATTTCAAATTGAATAAACCCCATTGTCTTTCCACAGCCTCTCTGTACTGTGCTCAATAATATTGTTTTATACAAGTGCACCCACAGGGGTATGAAATAGCCAGAATGTGTGTGTGTGTGTCTATTAGTGTGATCAATGCAGCTCTCTGGCTGGAGATTAGTACTGGAGTCTGAGGTGTTTTTTATTGCCCCCCATCCAGTCTTGTGGCATTATAGCGTCGGTCTCATATGTTCTTCTTTCTGTACTATATGATGTGTGACAGAGCGCAGTGAATGTAGTGGCCCTTGTTGCTGCAAAGGGCAGACTGTAAATGAAACACTGCCACAGTCAGAAAGGTCCAGGTGGTCTACCGCACTTCCTAATGCAATCCAGTAGCAATAGCTTTAATAAACAGCTCTATTTAGTTCCACCACCAAGCGTCAGCCAAAACCCTTCTCTCGTTTCCCATAAGGTGAACTAGGCAGAGGCTGTAATAAACACAGTACCAGAGGAATATCTCTTAAAGGCCTCTCACTTTTGGGTTTTTTAGACCTGTTTCGTCTTTGTCTGCTTGGATACCAATGGGTCAGTGAGTCTTGCTTTCTTTTTGTATCTGTATTATTAAGCAGAATTCTTTGCATAATGCTCTTCCTGTTTCAGTTGAAAGCTTTAATTTGAGCTAATATAAAAAACCCTGGGTTCTGTAATCTAGCTCTTTAATCTGCAAAGAGTAATCTTAACCTCTGGATTTAGTCTTAACTGTCTGCTGGATCTCAACATGAAATCAAACTGGCTGTATACTGTGATTTGAAAATGTAATCAGTTATTACCTTAAAAAAAAAAAAAAAACTTATGTACATCATATTATAATTTGTGTTAAGTTAGTAGTAGCTGTTATAGTTTTTTTTTCATATGTTTTTCTGCTTATGCCAAATGTGTTGATGAGGCTTTTATATATTGAGGGTAGGGCAAATAAATAAAAAAGAATGTTCTAGCTTCTGTTATGCAGTGTTATACTGCTGATAAAAACAATTATTTAGAATTGTTATAACTAAATATGTTCCTGCTATATTATATTTTACTATAATATAAAATAATATCACATTTCTTTCTTTCTTTGTAATTACTGCATATAGTATCGGTCTATGATTAAACCGTTTTTTGTGAGGCAAGACATTTGAGTTAAACACCGAACAACTGTTTTGTCATATGGGGCAAAATGGTTTATTGTACATAGGTGCAAGGGTGATGCAGTGCGTGAAAGAAGTAGACAGAAATAATTGTAATCCAGTTTTTAGAAATGTTCTTATTTTATTTCCAGGTCTGGCGACCAAACAATAGTTTCCTGATGGTACACACCAATGTGTACAGCACAGGGTATAAAACAGAACAGACAGTCCCAAATAATACAAACATGGTCACCAGTCCTGGGAGCATGCCGTAGTGCCCGTGGAGAGTGATACAGTTTTATATTTGTGACAAAGGTGCAGTGTTGTCCGGTTTCATGCTGGCCCCTGGCAACAGCTCTGGAACTGTGTTAACTGTCTGGTAACGTACAAGACGAGACCATTACAAAAAAACAAAAACACAACACTCACGATTTTAAGTAGCACTTTTCACTGCCCTTCTGGTTCTACTCACTATAAATCAATGCGAAGGAAAAGATTACAATTCTCCAGCCCCCTTATGTGCTGTCACGCATGACACCTTGGTAAACGAATGCAGCTGCCTTTAGAATTTACGGCTGCTACATTGTTTCCCTTCTGGATCAATCTGTTCTCGAAACGGAGTCTTGCCGCCTTCCAGACTGACCAACTTCTCGACCTGGGAAAAGAACTGTCAGGCCAGCCCGTCCAAAGAACTCTGTCCTCGCTGCTTAGCCCCCTCACAGGTCAGGAGGGAGATTTACCAAAAAAACTGGGAACTATTGCTGTGACAACTCTTATAACAGCATAACTTAATTAATTTAATTTGGTTTCAGTGTTTTCATATGAAGCAATGCAGTTTGACTTTGAAGAGTAATTAATACTAAATGTAAACAGATAATTTTCTATTTCAAAGTGTTTCTTATAACCATGTGTTTTCTTTAATGTCTATAAATGTACAAACACTTACATTTTTTAAGAAATATACAGTACCGTACAGATTACATATGGTAATACAATTAATTGTGTAGTGCTAATAGAAACAAACTTCGCAACAGCCAGCCAACAGAATACACAGAAAGATGAATCTGATGTAAACGTATTCCATTGGTAGGACAGTAGATTATTAATATTCCCATTACCTGCCCCAGCTTAGCATAACACGAGGACTGTTAATGTTCTCAATTTGCATTAATGTCATGATTGCCGTTAAGCCACCACACAGTGTAATAAATCAATTTGTATTGAGAACCCATAGCTGAGAAAAGATGCCACTGTTATTGTGCTCTCACAGAATTGTGTATTAGTTAACTGTAGAATTTGTGAGAGTTATGTACTTAATGACACTTTTTAATAAATAATTTAGTGTGAACAGTTATTAATGAAGGGGGATTTGAATGCATATTTTAAAGATACACTTTTGTGACATTACGGCAGTATCAGTTTATTTTTCAGAGCTACATAATATATATATATATATATATATATATATATATATATATATATATATATATATATATATATATATATATATATATATATATATATTATATGAAGAACACTTAAATATTTAGGCAGTATAGCGCATCATTACATAACATACTAAAGAAACCATGCCGAAATAGTGCATTATTTAATTATTTTCCAGTGAAAGCCCATGTTTAGCATTAGTAGTGTGACAGGGTACCAGCATTTAAGGGGACTGACAATCAGTGTAATATGGGTAATTGCTTTCTAAGTGCTTTGTTATCAGCAGGCAGCAGTAAGAGCCATGTTGAAAACTTGCATTCCTGACTGACAGTCTGGTTCATCAACATTACAGCCCTCCTGTTTCTGCCTCCTATCATGCAGACTGTGTTCAATTGACCTGCTAGCGCTGTGGCCCCCCGGGGGAACCGAGGCCAGCCTGCCACCCTGAGGCCTGAGGGCCCAGACTTGCTGTACATTTGTATATTCATTGGCTCTGCCGACCACATTAGAAATGACTGTTGCGAAAAAGCCTCCCCAAGTAAGCACAAAAGAAGTCACATTTTTACACTTAGAAGCCTGTTTCAAAGCTCTAGTGCACTGGGGTTTGCGGTCTGTCCCCTGTTTGAGTTGTCAGCAGTCTTTAAATTCTTATTTACATTCTTTAATACCTATGCTTATGCCTTAACGATTTGACCAGCAGTAGAAACAATCTTTTTTCTATTGGTGGGGATGGTCATAATGCTGAAGATGTGTAATTATTGCTGTCTGATTCATATTTAATTGAAATGTATGCATTTTCCTTCAGTGAGAAAAATGTAAATACTGATACTGACATTAAATCGTTTTGCATTATTATTATTATTATTATTATTATTATTATTATTATTATGTAAACCCAGTTATGCATTTTAAGTTTGTAATTCTATCAAGGGTTTCATGAGAGTGCTAGCTTGAGCGATTATCGATGTTACCAGAAACCAGATATAGAATTAAAGCTTTATGTGTAGAGTTTTGGTGTATATTAGTTGTTGTAATACGTGGTGATATAACAGACATACATTGTAGAAATAGCTCTGTTTATTTAAAAAAATGAAGAAGTGTTGATAATAACATTGGGAAACAGAATTTATAAAAATAGTAGTATACTTCAGTAAAAAAATGGGGAGGGGGGGGGGGGGGGACTACATGTATAATTACTAAGAATCAGAGTAGAAAATTTCTTTGGCTTTTTTGGAGGGTGGAGTTGGATGATTTCCTCATCACTCAAGAGCCTCTACTTTCTGCAGGCCAGCAGTCTAGACTGCATAACATCTCTCAAAGAGCATGCTGAGGTCTCCTGTGCATTGCAGTGTGTGCCTATGCTTTACCATGCTTTCACCATACCTATTTACATGTTGCTACTCTATGCTTTTACTTTGGGTAACCTTTATAAGGGTTACCATTTGATTACCTAATATTACACAAAGCATTTGTACTTGAAAGAGCCGCTGGCTTTTTATTGTAAAATATCTACTGTAATGATTAGAATTAGTAACCATTTGCCATTCAAAATGAAGAATTTCAGCTACACTAAGGGTGAAGCAGTTTTATTTTAAGTATGTTGTCCTTTTTAATTTAGCTCTGCTGCAATGCAAGTGTCATTTATATAACTGCCACTTGGAGAGAATAGCTTATAAAATTATCCAGCTCTAAAAACACAAGGGCAAACATTTAGAAGCACTCATGCTTTTGACCCTTCTTGATCTGTGTACGCGCCTCAGAGCCACGCTTAAGCTACTGTAACATTCGAGGCCTTTCGTGGTAGAGGATAACTGGAGTGGTCTAACAGTGCTAAAAAAAAAAAAGAGTGAACAAAGCATTTAAGGCAAGGAAACCTCAGAGAGAAGAATGAGACAGCCATGTAAAAGTGACATGATCAGCAGGAAGTCATGCACAGTTTATAACGTTTATTTTAATTATTTTTTGTATAAACTGTTGCAACCCTATTTTAGAGTATGCTTAGGGAGAGGCACATTTTCAGAGAAATTAAATAATTAAACAAGGGTAATGGTGTAAAACTAGCAAAAAACTGATATATTAAGCTTAAATAGTTTTTTCACATCAAAGCTTATTGAGTTTCAGCTTTTCCTCAGCTTTAATTTTGCTGCCTCGTGAGGTACTGTAGTACAGAGTTTTCAGAACAGGTTGGCTAAGAAGCTAGTTTGATGCTAATGTAAATCACTTGGTAGCAGTCAATCCTTTTCTTCAGTTACTCATGAAACGTTTGCATCACTGATTTTAAACTTTCATTTTATCTAGAAAAAAAATAAAATAATATCTATAAAAATCTCTGAGGACTTTTGTTTCCTGACCAAGCAGCATACACACTTGCAGAACTCAGAAACTTGATTAGATTTAGTCAGACATTTTACATTTTTATTAAGAACAAAAATAAATTGTCAAGCAATCTTTAAAGGCATGATGTCAGTATGTCCCCCATTTTGATGCAAATTTGCAATGGCAGGCCGTCCCCATGTAGACAATACATGTATCGGAGATAAACAAAAAGTTAATGAATGGTAACAGTCATTGGCATGTTTTCAAACCACAGAAAAGACACAAGCAACAGAGCCTGTGGTACGTGTCACCAGGGGACAGCAAACTAGACCAAAACATTCCATTTCACAAAAAGCCTGGTGAACATGCATTAATATATGTTTAACCTGTTAAAGTAGTATCACATTGAATTATACCTTTCAAGTATTTATTTTTTATATTTAAATATTTAGATAAAAATTACTTTCCATGCTACAGTTTTATGCTCCTGGATCTGGCATGTATACGTTATAGTAGGTTGTTTTCTTTCTTTATTCTTTCTTTTTTTTTTTTTTTTTTTTTTTTTTTTTTTACTGCTTAATATTATATTGGCAATCTTTCTGTGTCCACAGCAGAGTGACCATTCGCAGTTTGCTGTTCCAAAGCCAGAAATCATAAAACAGTAAAACATTTTTGTTATTGTTGTTGTTGTTGTTTTTTAGGAAGCGTCATACCTAGTCAGCAAGAACTTATATAGCATACAAGTGAATAAGAAAGGGTGCTTCATGGGCTATTCCACAGCCGACCATGGATGGGAGTTCCCAGCAGGCGGCGCTCAATTTGCTGAGCGTCACCTGGGGGGGAGGGGTCTAAGTCGGCCAGGGTGTTCTCGGCTCACCGTGCACCAGCGACCCCTGTAGTCTGGCCGGGCTCCTGTGGGCTTGCCTGTTAGCTGCCTGGGAGCTGCAATGTCCTCCTATGCTGTAGCTCCTGGGCGGCTGCACGGTGAATCCGCAGCGTGTAAAAAAAGCTGCCAACTGACGGCACACACTTCGGAGGACAGCGTGTGTTCATCTTTGCCTCTCCCAAGTCAGCACAGGGGTGGTAGCGGTGAGCCAAGCATAAACAAATAATAATTGGCCATTTCAAATTGGGAGAAAATAAAAAAAAAATAATTGGCAATGACTAAATTTAAAAAAAAAAAAGAAAAAAAAGAAAGGGTGCTTCAGAAGGTTACACAGTAAAGGCATTGTGACACAGGCGACTTTTGTTGACGGCAACAAGAGAAACACATTTGTTTCCTATGTGTTGCCTTGCAGTTTGCAGTGGTCACATGCCCTCAGTCGACAAGCTGACAACACACAGGCAACAACGTAATGCAGCCCAATCATAATGCATGTTTTTGTCACGATACGTAAACATGCTGTGAAGCAAGACCTACCATATAAAAATGTACTAATTGCATTATAACAAACCTGTAGTTGCTTCTTAAAAAAAAAAAAAAAAAATGTGCATTAGTAGAATTATTTAGTTAGTAGGTCTACATATTTAATATGCCAAACATAATAAATATATCAGTATTCATTCTACTGAACGGTGTTTTCAATACTGGACTTTTAATTCTAGACTTTCAAGAGCAAGAAGGCATATCTGAGATTTTTTTTATTTTAATTTTAATTTTGTTTACTGTTAAAATGAAAGATGTTATGATTGGAGATTAATGGGATTGACAGGCATACCAAATACACATATTGCATATCTATGGACTACATAGAATTAATTGGTTGAAATGCAGGAATAGGAAAGTATCATATACGCTGTATGACTGACTTTATGGTCTTCTATACCCTTATCATCATGTGATATTGCCCTCGTGTCTCCTGAAAAATAGAACATCGTTTGAAGTGGGAGACACCGCGCTGATGTGTTGCCAGGGTGTTGCCCAGGGTGGTCACACCAGGTGACAAGCTGGCAACATCTGTCGTCCCCTTGTTGCTGTCGACAAAAGTCAAGCGTTTGACCAGACCTCAAGAGAAGAAATGGCTGATGCAGTTTGCTGCTTGAATTGAGAAAACCCCTGGTTGTCTTTGAATGCATAATTTGCTGTTGAATTTTTTAAAAAAGCACTTTGTACAGTATAAGAGAATCTATGTTACCTTTTTGAAAAAAGTCATTGAATACATCTGAAAACTTGAACTTTGTACATCAATGTACTTACAGCTATTATCTAATTATTAATGAGACCAGCTTTAACATTCAAGTATGTCGTGGCCGATTGGCTTCTGTGAATGCACCCCTAGGCACGTTATTAATAATTAATGATTAAAGCTACGATTTTGTCACAGATGTCACGGAAATTGTGAAAATCGTGAATTTGAATAGTCTTATTCATCTTGGAAATGGATGTAAAAATACATTTGATTAGACTTTTGCTTTATTCCCTTTTAAATGCAGTATGTCATGCACTGAAAATACAAATCTGTGAGTACAGTATCTGTAAATTGTTTGGTTGCATATGGATGCAGTATTTACCTGTATGTAGGTCAGCGAATGAGAGAGCAAGCATGTAAATGAGTGACAGCTAAAATACAAAAAAAAATTGTGAGTGAGCTGTTTTCTGTAAAGACAGAAGAATAAATGCATCGAAGAACAGGATTTTACCAACTTACAGAGGCTTTCTTTACAACATGCTGCTTCAGAATTGTGTAAAACACTGAAGCCTGGTTCACACTATTGCAGATGAATGCGATGCGTCAGGCACAGGCAGCTATAAAAGCTGTGCAGCTTCACTATTTGCTGTAATAAGAACGCATCGCGCCACAGCCCTTTTGACTGCGCAAAGTGGGTGCAGCTGTTGTTCATACTGTGACGTGCATGGGGGTGCTATGCAAATTAGTTGCATAGCGCCTAGAATCATGGGTAACCTGTAACTGGCATAAAGGGGTAATTAAACATTGAGAGGGGGCTGTTATAATGTATATCAACAAACAGTTTGAAGTTTCAATTAGTGTGACAGTACTGCCTTTCTCTATTGCCAAGTTGTTAGTGTGCTTGCTTCCAGGGAGTCTTGGTGCGGGATGTGCATTTAATCTGTTTTGTTACAGTACTTTTAAGAGTATGAGTTTGTAACTTATACAGAAATTTAATAAATGAAAAGCAAAGTCATTGGTACATCTGTCCTCTCAACCAACAGAGAACCCAAAAGGGAGAATTTCAAATGTTAATTGTCGTGTATTGCCTAGGATTATTCTTTGCGGTCACAAGAGACCTGGAATTTCAAAACCTCCACTCCAAATAAAACATTGTTGGAATTTGAAATCACTTTTGTTATCCCTGACTTGCTTTGGAAGCTCTTTTGTTTTCATGGTTTAAATTCACTATCTGACCAAGGAACCTCACAGAAACAGGGGTTTTTATTCTGAAATCAAGTGATCCACTAATGTTGTACACAGACAGAGGCCATTCAACTAATAGTGTGGCTTGTTAAGGTCATTTTATGCACCTGAATTAATTTAGGTTTGCCACAGCAAAGGGTTTGAATACTTACTTAATCATGACTTTTCCATTTCTATTTCATATTAATTATCTATTTACTTATTTTTTGCTTGTTTGTTTTTGCTTTGAATGTGAGGAGTAGGTTGTGTATGTAACACATATTAATTCCTACTGCAAAGTGTCATCATTACAAGCTTTAAAGCAACAACATTTGAAAACTGTGAGAGGGTCTGAATACTTTTGCAAGGCACTGTATTATTTACGTGTATTGTTGCAAGAGTACACAATATTACAATGAAGAATAAATCATATTATAATAATACTATATAACATAATAAGAGATAGGACAGGGAAATTTTTAGGAGAAAAAACATAAAGCAATGTGGATGAAGTATAGTAACAAAGCTCGTTTATCCTGTATTCTCCAATGTACCCCCACAATTAAGTTATATTTTACACTTATATAATAAGTTGGTGTTTTTATTAACATCCCATAGTATGCATAGCCATAGAATATATTCCATACAGTCTACTTTAGAAGAAAGTATACCCCAGTAAAAGTACGACTACATCCTCCCACTTTTATATCTGCTCAAATACACTTTCCAATGATTATATTTTTAGAAGAAACAACTACAGCTTATATCAATTGTTGACCTTATTTGTCCGAAATGAAAAAAAAAAAAAACATGTCAGAGAAGTCAGCAATACCATAAATTATAAAATTAAATATCCTGGAAAATAACAAATCTACAAAGCCATAACTACATTGCCATGAAAGCAAGACTGACCTTGACAAATATTCTTTCAGTGTATGCTTGAAAACATGCTTACTCATCATATCCTTTGGGAGGCAATTCCAAGTCTCTGGAGCTTTATACACAAACACCTTTCTGACGGCTGCAGTAAACAAATTAGACTAGGTGTCTTTTGCATTACTTGTGCTTTTTTGGCATAATTCTCCATTGTCATTTACTTTGTGACAGTTCAGGTATGTTGTCAAAAATGCTTCAGAGTTGTGCACTTTTGCTTTGCAAACATTGTTGTCTGTTTTATTTTTTAATTTTGTATTTGACCACAAAATACCCATTATTTAGTTCTTATTTGTAAATGGTGATCAATTTATTATTTTACTGCCTGCATTCTATATAAATCAATTTGTTGTTATATAAGGAAGAAGTGGCTGGGGGATTTCATTTTTCTTCTCCATTACCAGTGATTTTGGTCTGCACTATGTAGCCATGGGTGGTGAAGTTGTATTTAGACACCTCTGCTTGGGTGTGTAAATTGCCAAGTTGATCAATTCTGTCTCTTGAGCATAAAGGAATACATTTATTTCCTAACCTGCAACTGATTTCTGTTATTGATAATAAAAACTAAAACAGTGGCCTGCCATTTTTTGGATTTCTATATATCTCATTGCTTTATTTTTCTTTTCTACTGTCAGCTTATTGATGGAATAAAAACGTGTTTGGGTGGTTATGTATAACATTTCTTAGAACTGTGTAGCCATGTTTGTATTGTGTGGTTGTTTTCCATAAATCCTTCTCCAGCTCATAAAAATAGCATATGAGAGACATTGATACAGGCAAGTAAAGTTTAACTAGTTCCAATGACCAAAAAAAAAAATCAGTGCATCAGCTAGTGTCTTCAGCTAATCTGCTGTAGTTTTAAGAAATAAATGTAAGTATAATTTTTCAATCAAGAAAAACAGAAATTGTTCTCCAAAAATCAAAGGTATCTGAATTGTGTTCTAGGTTCTCTGATGCTATTCAGTCAAACTTCCCTACTGAATGTAGAACACACCTTGTTGTAAACAAACACAGCAAAAACATTCATAAAGATGTAATATTAAAACACATACCATGCCTCTGTCTGACCAGGGAAATAATGTTATATTTTTGGAATAAATCTGCATCTTCGTGTTATTAAATTAACGCTATTTGGTATGTTTGAGGGTGAGAATGTAACTGAGAGACTAAACGGGCTGTATTTATTTTTTTTACAAAAAACATTTCATAGTCAAACTGTGTTTTTTTTCACCATATCATTTCTTTAGTAAAATTAGGAACAAATACAATATTTATATACAGTAGGTAATTGTTCTCTGGTGTCATCAAGTATGTAAAGAGAAGATACAGAACACACTGTCCAGTATATTACAAGCATTTTGCTGGGGTCCATTATTATTTTTTTTTTTTTGTGAGACTGAAAATTTGCCCACATTTTATATATCATTATAAAATGTCTTGGATAAATTAAGTGCTGTGATTGGCATAACAAGATCACATGACTATGCAGCAAGAATTGCCTTAACGCATGGTTATGACATCATAGACCAACTTACTTACCTGAGCTATTATTATTACTACACCTTAATAGTAACAATTATCTAAATAGTATTTATGTAGGTAAAAATGCCAGTATACAACTTAAACAGCATTTACATCACACAACAATCTGTTTTTCATGTCACTATGAAGTACAGAAAATTTGGCAAATATACTGTGGTGTTTATTCGGAGAACAGAACAAAGAAAACTCTGAGGTAAGCAGTAGCAGTAACACTTTATTCAAAAGCCATCTGAGAAACCACCATGCAAGTCTCACTCAGCATGTGATATATATAATTAAACTAAATATCACCTTATGAAACCGACAAGTGAGTATGCAATGTTTAAATTAGACACAACAGATATATCTCACTACTACCCTCCGATTTCAAAAACATACACTGAACAAAAATATAAATGCAAGATGTGAAGTGTTGGTCCCATGTTTCATAAGCTGAAATAAAATATCCCAGAAATTTTTCATACACAAAAAGCTTATTTCTCTAAAATTTTATGCACAAATTTGTTTACATCCCTGTTAGTGAGCATTTCTCCTTTGCCAAGATAATCCATCCACCTGACAGGTGTGGCATATCAGGAAGCTGATTAAACAGCATGATCATTACACAGGTGCATCTTGTGCTGGGGACAGTAAAAGACCACTCTAAAATGTGCAGTTTTGTCACACAACACAATGCCACAGATGTCTCAAGTTTTGAGGGAGTGTGCAATTGGCATGCTGACTGCAGGAATGTCCACCAGAGCTGTTGCCAGAGAATTGAATGTTCATTTCTCTAACATAAGCCGCCTCCAACGTCGTTTTAGAGAATTTGGCAGTACGTCCAACCGGTCTCACAACCACAGACCACGTGTAACCATGCCAGCCCAGGACCTCCACATCCGGCTTCCACCTGCGGGACTGTCTGAGACCAGCCACTCGGACAGCTGATGAAACTGTGGGTTTGCACAACCAAAGAATTTCTGCACAAACTGTCAGAAACCGTCTCAGGGAAGCTCATCTGCATGCTTGTCATCCTCACCAGGGTCTTGACCTGACTGCAGTTCGGCGTCGTAACCAACTTCAGTGGGCAAATGCTCACCTTCTATGGCTACTGGCATGCTGGAGAAGTGTGCTGTTCACAGATGAATCCTGGTTTCAACTGTACCGGACAGCGTGTATGGCATTGTGTGGGCGAGCGGTTTGCTGATGTCAACGTTGTGAACAGAGTGCCCCATGGTGGCGATGGGTTTATGGTATGGGCAGGCATAAACTACGAACAATGAACAGAATTGCATTTTATCGATGGCAATTTGAATGCACAGAGATACCGTGACGAGATCCTGAGGCCCATTATCGTGCCTTTCATCTGCCGCCATCACCTCATGTTTCAGCATGATAATGCACGGCCCCATGTCGCAAGGATCTGTACACAATTCCTGGAAGCTGAAAATGTCCCAGGTCTTCCATTGCCTGCATACTCACCAGACATGTCACCCATTGAGCATGTTTGGGATACTCTGGATCGACGTGTACTACAGTGTGTTCCAGTTCCCGCCACTATCCAGCAACTTTGCACAGCCGTTGAAGAGGAGTGGGACAACATTCCACAGGCCACAGTCAACAGTCTGATCAACTCTATGCTAAGGAGATGTGTCACGCTGCATGAGGCAAATGGTGGACACACCAGATACTGAATGGTTTTCTGATCCACGCCCCTACCTTTTTTTTTTTTTTTTTAAGGTATCTGACCAACAGATGCATATCTGTATTTCCAGTCATGTGAAATCCATAGATCAGGGCCTAATTAATTTATTTCAATTGACTGATTTTCTTATATGAACTGTAACTCAGTAAAATCTTTGAAATTGTTACATGTTGAGTTTATATTTTTGTTCATATTTATGCCGGGTTTGGCATTGAATTCTATTGTGCTTGCTGCAGACGGGAAGGACTGCGGCACTGGACAAACTGACACAGAAGTCGTTTAGTCCACATATCATCTAATGCTGGTTTACAATCTAGGGAAATTATGCCGGTTACCGGTCATTGGTGTGAAAACAGCCTCTGAAATTATTGGTCAGCTTCTCTTGAAGACTGTAAAACCTCAGTAGGACCGTTTCCTACTCAAAAAAAAAAAAAAGAAAAAAAAAAACACTCGGAAGCTCCTCCCTCGATGTCAAGTGCCAGTCCAATGTTTGGCTGTTCCATGAATCCTCCCTGAGATGTGGGAAATCAGTCTGCTTTCACTTCCCAAATACCATTTCATCTAAAAAAATTTACTATAAATGGGAATGTTCAATGTAATTTTTATGGCAAATAAAAAAAAGTACAAAATATTTGTACTCTGGGACTATTTTCATTTTCTCAGTGGAAGGATACATAAGGATACATATTACATTTCAAATTTTTTCCTTAAAAAACCCACTTTGTGTAATTATTAAAAAAAAAAAAATCAAAAAAAGGAGCCTTTTGTAAAAGAAATAACCCACTCCAGGGTATGACAATTCTTACTGCACTTCCTGGAAGGCCTCGTGCCTCCCAACGCACCCAGGGCGTGCAGTAAGAATTGTCTTGCCACACACCCTGTCATGGGTTATTTCTTACTTATCTCATATTAGAAGTCTATCTCATCATATGAGTGGGCTTCACTCTCCCTGCGAAAATGCAGAAATCAGGATAAGTTTCCATTCTCATTCCACGGGAGATGACTTACATTTCATTTAGTGAACAGGTCTCTGGAAAACTCAGAATGACACAAATTCAGATAATAATATAATAATAGTGTTGCTGTATGTTCTTCCAGTGGTCCATACGTATGTAAATGGCCCCTTTGAGGTAAAATAATAGTGTATAAAATAACAACATTTGAAATATATGCTAATCGAAACCAGCTGTCACGAGTGACCCTAAAACCCGACTTCCCTTGTACCAGGTTGGAGCACCTTTTTTGAACGAAAGGTGTATGCGACAGAGATGGATGGCTCTTATTTTATTTAATTTATTTGAAGTCTTCCCACTGATGATGGGAATGAGAATGTAGAGATGGGAACCCAGCTAACAACATTTAGCAGGTAAAAAAAAAGCTTGTCTGTATGCCTTTGTTATGAGAGTGCACATACACTCTTAGAAGCTGGTCAGACTTAAAAACACAGCCTCCACTATCTTTAAATTAATAAAGAATATTGCACGTGGAAGCCTGTGTTAACCTTGGCAGAAGCAGGCATCTGGGGGAACTAAACACAGAGGCTAGATATTGAAAGTACCCCTTTCTAGACAGAATAATGTTAAAACTAACAAAAGCTGTGTTATACTGTGGCAAAGTGGTTAATAGTGTGCAGGTGATTAAAGAATAGACAGTTGTAATCCAGGTGCAAAGGTTTGTTTTATTTGTTTTGCCCAGTGCTTGACGGCGAAACAAACAGTAAATAATAATGCTGGTAAGTAATACAGTATTACTTATGTTTATAATCCCCAAGCTGGTCCTGAAATAATAGTCCCACTATTGTATCCCCACATTAAACACAAAACAACATGCACAAGTCCCTTTAGTGCGTGAATTAATGATTGTAGTACTATACAAGTTACTGTAAGACAAGTGAAGTGCTGTTCCGGGTTTGTGCTGGCCTCTGGTGACAGCTCCGTAATGTGTTACCTGTCTAATTATACAATTAACAAATAGACAGTACAAAACACTCGTGATTATTTCCACAACAAACACAGGTCCTTCTGGGTCACTTTATAATAACCAAAACGAAGGAACAGATACATCATTTCGACCCCTATTTATACTGTCACATCATTTCCCTTCCGGGTCTGTACCGAAGCCCCTTCTCTTTTTTACATGACCAACTTCCTTTTAACCCTTGGAATGAAGTGTCAGGCCAAGTAGTCCAGAATACTCTGTTCCCATTACTTAGCGCCCTCACATGCCAAGAGGGAGATTTACCACCAAATCATTGTTTTTCTGTCACATATACCTATTTCATTTTATTGCAACTAAGCACAGAGGTTTTAAAAAGTATTTTGATCGAATAAGAAACAGAATATTTGAACTAACAATAGTTTTTGCCTGGTTGGGGCTTTTAGTGTAATGAACATAGTAATAACAGAAGTTTTAATAATGCTGCTATATTTCTCAATATTAACAAGCCAATAGTTGATTGGATTCACAGTCATGTATCTTATTTGGAGAAAGAAGTAGCAGCAGTTTCTAAGCAAAAAACATGTATTTGAATCTAGTTTTAGTGTAATGGTTTTACTTCAGTAATAAACAGAGGTATTATAGGGAAACTGTAGAGTTTAAAAGTGAAAGAATTAAAAGTTTGTCTCAGACACACAGTATAATTCTGAAAGGGCATTAGACCTTCAAAAGATAAGGCTTGGTCTTTGGCACCTCAAAGCAGGATTCACTGTTGGCTCTAAAAAGCATGATTTGTATTTACTGTGTATCAATCTTAAATGATAACCAATGGGTGGTGCTTTAAGAAAGAGAGGAGTAAGTACCTCTTTATATTAAATCAATAATGAGAGCGCTTGCAAAAGAGTTTTATATTAATTAAAAAACTAGCCTTGCAGGTAAACAGGGTGTCTCAAACCTGCTTGCGCAGGAGATTTTTTTCAAAGAGAGAGAGGCAAGGCTTAGTCCAAGCATGGTACAGTTAATATGAGGATATTATATTTAACATGTTCATTATAGCCTAAATTTAAATGAAAATAACTAGACTGGCCACTGCATGCTTAGTGGTTTTATTCAAAGGCTTATGATAAACCCCTACAGTCTTTGTCTAATACTTTATTAAAACACATTTGTATATGAAGTTAAACTGGCCAATTGACAACACACTGAAAAGGTAACATACTGTGCTGCTAGGAAGGACATATATGTTTGACCCAGGTTATAGAACTAGTGTTATATATTAAAAACATCTCTCTAATATATACACACATATACTTGTACTTGGTAGCAAGGACCCTGTGAACTCCAGTTCACCTAGTTTTCAGGGAAAGGAGGGGTGACAGATAGTGAACCATGAGCTCACATTCAATTAATTTTGAAAAGGCAGTCGCCGGTATTTATTTATTTATTTTTTTGATATATTGTTCACTTAAAGGGCTGTCAAAGCAGAGCAAAGAATTATATTTAATTGGGTCTTCTGACATATTAAATGGACAAAAAAACTATATAAAAGCTGAGGTAAAACCCCAGTCAGGTGTCATTCAACCCTAGTCAAGTATCACTTAACTCCAGTCAAGTATCACTCAAATTGGTACAACAAGTGGACATGATCTATGCTCAGAGGATCTCTCTAGTTGCTGTTTGCTTGTATTCAGATGTCTGCTTTTGAAGACCGTTCTTGTTTTTATATTGTATTCTACAACTACACTTCCATATAGTGGAAGGTAGCGACAATAATACTAAAATATATATATATATATATATATATATATATATATATATATAGATATATATATATATATATATATATATATATATATATATACACACACACAGTGGCTTGCAAAAGTATTCAGACCCCTGACCAATTCTCTCATATTACTGAATTACAAATGGTACATTGAAATTTTGTTGTGTTTGATATTTTATTTTTAAACATTGAAACTCAGAATCAATTATTGTAAGGTGACATTGGTTTTATGTTGGGAAATATGTTTAAGAAAAGTAAAAAACTGAAATATCTTGCTTGCATAAGTATTCAACCCCTGTGCTGTGGAAGCTCCCAGTTTGCACTGATGAAAGAAATTGCCCAAACGAGGACACAATTACCTTACCATTGGCCTCCACCTGTGAACTATTAAAGTTGCTGTCACATTTTCTGGATAAAAAACCCACTGTTGAAGGATCATTGGTAAGGCTGTGAATCTGAAGGAAAATGAAGACCAAAGAGCATTCTACAGAAGTTAGAGAAAGTAATACAAATGCATAGATTAGGGAAAGGGTACAAAATAATATCCAAGTGTTTGGATATCCCAGTGAGCACAGTTGGATCAATAATCAGGAAGTGGAAGCTGCATCACACCATCCAGACACTGCCAAGAAAAGGCCATCCCTCAAAACTCAGCGCTCAAACAAGAAGGAGACTTGAGAGAAGCCACAGAGAGGCCAACAATCACTTTGAAGGAGCTACAGAGTTCAGTGGTTGGGAGTGGAGTAATGGTGCACCAGTCAACCATATCAAGAGCTCTGCATAACACTGGCCTGTATGGGAGGGTGGCAAGAAAGAAGCAGTTACTCAAAAAGTACCGTCTGAAAACGTGTCTGGAGTTTGGCAGAAAGCATGAGAGTGACCCAGCTGCGATGTGGGAAAAGGTTTTGTGGTCAGATGAGACCAAGTAGAGCTTTTTGGCCAAAACTCAAAGCACTATGTGTGGCTCAAACCTAACAATGCCCATGCCTCAAGACACACCATTGATACAGTGAAGTATGGTGGTGGCAGCATCATGCTGTGGGGGTGCTTCCCATCAGCAGGGACTGGGCATCTTTTTACAATTGAAGGAAGAATGGATGGAGCAAAATACAGGAAATTACTGCAAGAGAATCTACTTCAGTTCACTAAAAAACTGAAGCTTGGGAGGAAATTCACCTTTCAGCAGGACAATGATCCCAAGCACAAGGCCAAAGCAACATTGGAATGGCTCAAGAACAAAAAGATGAATGTCCTGCAGTGGCCCAGTCAAAGTTTTGATCTCAACCCCATTGAGAATCTGTGGCACTATTTGAAAATTGTGGTCCACAAGCGTCGTCCAACCAACCTGAACAACCAGGAGCAAATCTGCCAAGAAGAATGGGCCAAAATCACTCCGACACTGTGTGCAGAGACCTGGATGGCTTGCTATCATTGACACAACCATGAATTCTGCATTGTATCAGAAGATTCTAGAGGAGAATGTCAGGCCATCCATCTGTGAGCTGAAGCTGAACCGAAAGTGACATGCAGCAAGACAATGATCCTAAACATACAAGCAGATCTACAAAAGAATGGCTGCAAAGAAGAAATTCCACATTTTAGAATGGCCTAGTCAAAGTCGTCGAAATGTTGTGGCAGGACCTGAAGCGAGCTGTCCATGATCAAATGTCACCGAGTTGAAGCAGTTCTGTAAGGAGGAATGGGCCAAAATTCCTCAAATTCCTCAAAACCGATGTGAGAGACTGACCAACAGTTACAGGAAACGCTTAGTTGAAGTCATTGCTGCTCAAGGGGGTGCCACCAGTTACTGAATCTAAAGGTTCACATACTTTTTCACACATGGGTATTGAATGTTGAATCATTTGTGGATGAATACATGTTGAAAAAGTATCATGTTTTTGTGTCATTTGTTTAATCAGGTTATCTTTATCTGTTACTAGGACTTAGATTATGATCTAATAAAATTTTAGGTTTGAAATATGTGAAATATGTGAAAATCCTAAGGGGTTCACAAACTTTTTCTCAGCACTGTATATTCTAGCTTTGGAGGTGATATATTGGATGTTTTAGTATTTCATTGTGGACGCTTTAGCGGTTTGCATGTCTAGCCTAAGGGCTGGGTATGTGATAACCACACCTGTATTATTGTGTTGAAGTACTAATGCTGTTAAACATGTAAAGACACTGGAATCACCCAGATTGCCTATTAGGAGGGATCCAAAGTGGCTTGCAAGCACTCAATCCATTATTAAGCATTTAATAAACAGAAGGAGCACTATTACTGGTCTGATTCGTTATTGATATTCATCATGATTTTCTTGATTATTAAAAGTTGTCTGGATACGTTGCAAGCCCAGTGCACGAACAGTGCACTACAGGAGTCCAAAACATCTCTGTCCACCTTAAACATCTCCCCTGAATGTAAGAGTGTGCTCAGAGCAAGAAAAAAAGTATGTGTGAATTTCACACATCAGTACACTTGACTGCATCCAGCAGAAGGGCACTGTTTCACGTCAACCACAATGCAATCATTTGGATGCCCTTTGTTTTGTTTTGTTTTTACTTCCCTCCTTTTGGTTCAGCTTTTGCCTGAGCCCAAAGAGATTCAAGGTGAGAGCAAGAACACATCCAGTGAGGTAATACTGTCAGTCAGCTCATCATCATAATCTTTCTTCAGTTTCCTCTGCCTCCTAACCTCTCGATTTGAATTATGTCACAGACTACAGCAAGCCGATGTGGGGGGTTTAAAACTCTACCGAACTTGAGCTCTCCGGCAAGCCTGTTGCCGCTTGAAGAAGGGCCTGCTGAGAAGATAATCTGTGCCTTTACTTTAGATCTAACCAGGTCGATACTTCATTCTGATGTGTTGAAAACATTTTCTTTTAAACTCCTGGTTTGATTTCAGCTGGAAGGTGGCCGCATCTCGTTACTTGTCTTGTTTGGAAGTTGTTGTGATGCATATGTGGTTTTTATACCCGGCCAAAACATCTCTGTCTTGTTGCAGTGGTGAATACTAATAGGGAATGAACTGTTTTTCTTGCTATACAATAGGTTGGTTGCTTTGTGAAAATGGGTTTAAGCTAATCTCATCTTGAAGCAGTATTTGACTTCAGAATGTCTTCCAGTGAGTTGAAGAGTATGGGGTTTTGGTTATCTTGATGAAAATTGGGATGTCCTCCAATGATTGTTTCCTTCTATTTGCTCTGTGGTGACTGGGTTTCCACAGCAGCATTACAAAGTGGCAAATGTGGTCAGTGGGGTGGCAGGCCAGTGGTTGAAAATGGCTCATTGATGAAAGACGCCAAAGGAGGCTGACACGAATTGTGCAGAGCAACAGACGTGCTACAGTTAGTCAACTGACAGTCCAGTACAACATTGGTGCCGAAAGACCCATAAAAGAATGCACAACTCATCGTACCTTGACACGAACGGGGTATGGCAGCCAACGACCTAACAGAGTTCCACTTCTTTCAGAAAAACACAAGAAACTGCGGTAGCAGTGGTCTAAGGAACGAAAACACTGGACACTGGAGTATTGGAAAAATATTGATGGTCTGATGAATCCCGGTTCCTGCTGTTTCACGCTGATGGGAAGACTAAGGTATGGAGAAAACCACATGAGTATGTGCATCTAACATGCTGTGTGTCAACATTGCAGGCTGGTGGTGGTGGTGTGATGGTGTGGGATCTGTTTTCATGGCACACATTGGGCCCCTTGATAAAACTGGAGCAATGTTTGAATGCCACAGGATATCTGAACATCATTGCCAATCAGGTGCATCCCTTCATGGCAGCAGTGTATTCATCTGCTAATGGATTTTTTCAGCAGGATAATGCCCCATGCCACAAGGGTAGGATTGGTTCCACGAACATGACAGTCGATTCAGTTTACTGCAGTGGCCTACCCAGTCACCAGTTCTCAATCCAATTAAGCATCTGTGGGATGAGATAGACCGAGCTATTCAGAGTAGAGATCCACTACCAGCCAACCTGACACAACTGTGGGAAGCATTGGAGTCAACATAGGCCAGCATACCTGTGGAACACTTTCGACACCTTGTAGAGTCCATGCCCTGACGAATTGAGGCTGTTCTGAGGGCAAAAGGGGGTGCAGCTCAATATTAGGAAGGTGTTCCTAATGTTTTTTCACTCTGTGTATAAGAATGTACTAAACAGACATTAAATAACCATGTCTTAAGATAATATTGAATGTGATTGGAGGACATTATAATTTACAGTATGAAGTTAATTAGTAATGCTTTATTAAGGAACCATATGTGCTACCACAAACAGTTATCACTCCTATTTTTTGGTAGACCTTATTTTTTAATGCTTATGCAATGTTCACAATTTTGTGGAATTAAATTGAGATTGCTCAGTGCACAGAACATAAATTAGACTTTGGGCCCAGTTTTGGTAAATGTTAAAAAATCCAAGACATTGTGCAAACTCAAACTCATGTCCACAGACCAAGACTTAGAACATTGTATCTGCAAACTGAAGCCTGTAATTCTGAAGGGTACAAAACTGACGCTGTCCTGTAAATCTGTAAAGCACACAGGCTTACATGCTACATTTGACTATTTAACAAAGAGGATACCTTTTTTGTCATACAATTGGCTAATAGAGTTTTTTTTTTTTTAATTAAAATAAATAATAAGTTGTTTTACCCTACGTTAATTGTTAGCCTGCCCCTAATAGCATTTGCTGTTTGACAATACCTGCTTTGGGGATGTTTACTAAGATCACAAAGGCAAACCTTTGTTCCAGCTTTAAAATCACTTAGGTGAAAAAGGTAATGAGGCCACTGATACCCGGCAGAAACACAGGTGTAAAAACTCGGGGTAAAACTTGATACCAAAATCACTTACAGGGTAAAGTCTGATTGTGCTCATTTTCCCCTACCTGGGGTGTCATAATCAGGCAATACAACCTTTACCTTAACGTTAGTGCCTGGCCCTGTGATCCAATCTGTGCCCTTTGTCATGGAAATATCTTCTATTTAAAACAGCGTAGTTCCGATATTCAGCCGCCAGGTGGTAATTAATAATTAAAAGTAAATAATAACAACTTAATGCTGCAGGCACCACTCAATCATTTTTATTTTTACTCAAAAATAAAATTCCTTGTTCTCTGGTCTCAGAACAATACTTTATATATAAATATATAAAGAGTTAAGTTCCAGTTTTGTTTATTTCCCAAGTGTAGGCTCTGGGGATATAATATTGATTAGATAGATGATAATTTAAAGTATCTTTCGAGTTAAGGTGAGAGAAAGTAGTAGCTATAGAATTATGGGTAATCAGGATATGCAAATATCAACATTGCAAGAGCTAATCAAATCGTGTGAAAGTCACCAAAAAGGCTTCTACATTTACAGCGTTTTAAAACTGAAAGCACAACAAATGCAGACACGTTTCAACCTGTTTGGAGCTCATCAGTGATAGATAGATGGATGGATGGATGTTTCTGTTGTGAACAATAATGAGTTATGTTAAATATGCTAACATACTGTGTAGTTCAATACAATGTGTTTTATTCCTTGATTGTTCTCAAGCTATACATTGTATACAGATAAATCTAATTTGCATTGTGTGTCATATATATTATATATATATATATATATATATATATATATATATATATATATATATATATATATATATATATATATATATATATATATATATATATAAAACATTTTATATAAAACTGCTGTCTTGTATTTAATTTATATAGCCTGTAGTTTGCTAGTTTACCAGTGGTATAAAAGCTATATATCAGAACAGTTTGTCTGGCTTGGGTTTAAGATTGCCATTTGAACTCTGCTATGTAACCAATCGACAGGCATCTATTTGAGCTGAAGGCAGAATATTGAGAGCAGACAGTGTAGAGGAAATGCCGACTGCATGAAGCGGTCTGAGTCGGAGCAGTTCTCGAATACTTTATTATATCTCAACAGAGGGGATGGCGTGCACTGTAAGTAGCTTGTGTCTCTCTCTAACGCACCGAATGCCAGGGTCAGATTAGTGTGCTTTGGGCTTTGATGCTGTAGAAGGTCAGTTAGGGAATCGATGGACAAAAAATGAGCCCTCACTTTCCTCCAATCGATGCTTTTTTATTTATCTGAAGTAGACCTGCTGGGTTGTATGGCTTCCTTAGCTTCAAAGAACCTTCTCTCTTTTTTTTTTTTTTTTTTTGCACAGCTGCTTTAATAGACAGAGGGTAGGATACATTTTTCAGTATGCTGCTGTAAATATAGCTACGATAGTCTGTGTGTTTCTGAGTAGTCACACTGTTGCCGAAAAAGAGTCAAAAGAGATGTTTAGTATTGATTATGAAAAGACCAGACAATGAGCATCTATCTGAACTTTCTGCATTTATTGTTATATTTTTCTTATTTGATTTTTACTGTGAGGAAAAAACATTGGGTGTGAATGTTGACATACATTATTGCAAATCAGTTTCAATAACAGCATAGTTTCTTTATTTCTTTCTCTCTTTCTTAAATAAAATGACATCTTTCATTTTTTTCAGCAAAACTTGTAATACTTTGTCAGGATTTAGCAAGGTTGCAAAGCAGGTGGACTGAGTGAAGGGTTATATTTGAATGTCAGGCTGCCTGAATATGCCATGTACAGTATGGTTTTTCATCTAGTGACATCTAACACGGACATCTAGCCACAGAAGAAGCTGAAGTATGTTTGACACAGTTTGAGCTGAAATATGTTTGACACAGAAACAGCAGAGGATGTTGCTGTCCCAGCTGAAAGGGAAGGGGTTTAGAACAGTACTTTATTTCCAGACACACTATATACTAAATATGCAGTACTGGGACAAATCTTTTAACATGTAAACAAGCATTGCTTGAAATGTGTTTGGTGGCAAAGACAACCAATGCTGGCTCAAACATAATTTCTCTAGATTCTTACTATGTAATAACATTACAAATCTTTTCAAGTTATAGTAATCATCCCTGCCATTAAGTTTTACGATATCAATTTATGTGAAAAATAAATGATGTAATTACAGAAAAAAAGGAAAAATGTACTGTATAATGGCTTGATGTTTGCATCATACTATTACATACAATACAAGAATGTGAACTTTTAAATTACTGCCTTATTTTAAAGTATGACTCTTTTCCTCCTCCTTTTTAGCGCAATAAGAAGTAAAATAAACTATAAGGCTGGATATGCTTTGGCACTGGTTTTTATTATCAATGGTAGGCATTCTGTGATCCAGGTCCTTTGGTTTAATGTGTGTCATATATGTGTCAGATGATCTTTGTGGACTATACGCTGCTTGACAGAGGACAGTCTCTGGAGGCCTCTGTGAATGACAAACTGTACTGCGTGGAAACTGAGGTGCTCTAAAATAACACTGGGGTACTGGAGGCAGATACTGTACACAGTAGATATGAGCTCTGTACACTCTTAAGAACAATGCTTTGCCCTGCCTGTAAATGAGGTGTATCGACTTGATGCACCTTTATCCTAAAATAAACACATAAATATATACATACATATACTGTATTTAAAAGCATTCATTAATGTATTTATGTATATATATATATATATATATATATATATATATATATATATATATATATATATATATATATATATATATATATATATATATATATATATATACTATATTTATGTACACCAGGGAACCAGGCCATATGAGCAAAATGACACATTCATATCAACATTCAAAATTATTTTGTTGAATGACACTATTCTGCTCAGGAAAGCATATATGTGCCTGTTAAAACAAGATTACATTGTAAGATTATTCCAAGAAACATTAAACATTGCTAAACAATTACTTAATGTTAACAGGAATTAACAGGAAGTATATGAAGATAATAAAAGCTAGATATTTGCTTTTTAGAACGGAAATAAGTGGAATGTACAAAAAAGTATTCACTGTGCGCTAAATAAAAATAGTAAACAGGCACCCAATATTATGTTTTATTATAAAAATTAAATTAAATAATTGTTGGACACAGCAGCTTTAATACATTAAGTTAACATGTAGTTTACATTATTATTTATTATTATTATTATTATTATTATTATTATTACATTTAATATATTCAGATTAAGTTATGTTCAGTGGTTCTTAAAACCTGTAGTAATTGTTTTCTGTTAAACCTTATAATAAAGGTCAACCAAAATAGATAAATAAATATATATGTCAAGCAGAGTTGAGATTACAGAGAGAAAGCCTCACGCGAGAAGTTTTCACCCCCAAACTGATTGCCCAGTCTAATATAGCAATGCAGGAAATCAAACAACTGCATATTGTAAGCAGCCCGGCAAATACAATCATTGGAGGACTTGCAATAAAAAATATATTATCTTAACCTGAACTGACCCTACCGGAACAGTTGTTTTGTTTTGTCGCTGATCTGTCCAGCACAAAGCAATGGTGTAGTGACTGGAGCTACAGATACCCAGCGTGATGTGCACTTACATTAGAGTGTGGTCAATTTCAGTTTGAGTTTTAGACAACAAGGCTCACAGTATTTTTCCTTCCTTTGTTAAAAATACTATAAACCAAGTAGAACATTGGATTGCCCGGACTGGGCAGTGTTGTCTTTTTTTTTATTTTTTTTAATACCTGTTCAAGACTGCTATTTGAATGATCTCAGGATTTGTTTTGCACATTGATTAAAACAATTACTGGTACTCGCTCTGTAAATCCTGAACCAACCAAGGCGAGACATGTTGGTCAAATTGAATAATATATATATCAATATATATATATATATATATTATTGTTATATATAATATATTTATAATGCAACCATTATAACATATATATATATAAATAATTTATTTATAATGCAACCATTATAAATATGTTAAATCTTGTAATCTTGTGTTCCCCAAGAATTTTACCAAAAAGAATCTGAATTGCAGATTTCTGCTGTATTAGCTGGCAATAAATTCATCATGCTCTGTAAATGTGTCTTAACCCATTAGCACTGATACCTGATCACTCCAGTGGAGTTAGCCTGTTTATGGTTTCTGAATGAAGGGAGTGCATTACATTGTACTTTATGCACAAGTGCAAATAAAGCAGTCACAGGTAAGGTAATCTCTCTCTTGAGTCCAACACTCTTGCTGAAAGATATATATATATATATATATATAGGTATTTGTCTAATGTTGCCCAGGGCTTAGTATTTTATTTAAGTAATTAACAGTGTAAAGGAGAAAGAAGCTGTCATGTCATTTCTTAAGCTTGAGAGAGTAATGAAAGATGATATCTGAGCTCTCATCCTTTCTACTTGTTTAAGATTGTCTGGAAGAGAAATGTCAGCATTCCAAAAGCACTGTTCTGTTGTTGATATGATAAAACCTTCAAAAGAAAAAAGACAGAGGGAGTAAGTAACACTTCTACTGTACACTATGTGTCTACTGCAGTTACTTTTTATTTGTCCTTTTGTGAGCTGGAAAAACAAATAATTCCCTTTTTCTTAATCAAATCTGCATCTTTTTGTTTTGTTTTATGTTTCACAAGCTCTGATGCCCCAATGAAAATTACAGTATTTCAAAACCATGAATCCCTTCCACGACACCTCTGTGGTTTCAAACAGTCAACAGACTGTAAAGAATAAATAATACAGAAGTATTGATTATTTTGATGACTGCGAGATTCAATTAAGTATTAATTTTGCCCTCCAGTGGTCCTATCAAGATATTTAAAGGGGAGGTTTTAGCTCAGCTAAATGCATGTAGAGTGCACCAGGCTTAAATAGAGAGAAAATGTGTTTACCTATCTCTGAGAGGAGTGCATTGATGCACAGAGTCCAATATTTAAGTGCTGTGCAAATTAAGCTTCGGTGACAGCGACATTGTTTGCAGCAATATGAGTATTGACTAAAGCAGTGCGTTTGACAGCTTAAACTATTTTTATTGATTAACATTTTCATAGATTATCATATGTCATATCAAATCTCTGATTCCAGAGATGAATACATTAGAGAGCCCCCACAGGCATCCGACCATCGACCAATGTGGTGATGAGTGGATACTGGAAGAGCCTGCTTGCTTCCTACTAGCCTGCCTCCACGCACACTGGTCACCTGTTCGCAGCACAGATCCATTTAGGCATAAACGTTGCAATAAATAGCAGACCGTCAGCTCAGGGAGTTTGCCACTCTGCTTTATTATTTGTTTATTATTATTCTCTTTAGCTGAAGGTAGACATTTGAGTATCAAAAAAAGGTTAAGCCTCAGACAATCATCTAACAGACAACTACTGACCCCTGGGCTTGTGTGCTTGAAAAAGAAGACAACCTGAGACTAATTTAACCAGAACAAGCCAGAGGGGGGGGGGGGAAGTAGTAGCAGTAGCGTGTGGTCATCTTTGTATTTAAAAAGTGGAATCACGTCCTTTCCTGCATGAGAGAATCTGTTTCTTTTCGATTGAACCATACTGTGAAATAATTTATTCAGTAAGTGCATTTATTATTATTATTATTATTATTATTATTATTTATTAATTATTATTATTATTATTATTTATTATTAATACTAATTGTTACGTATAACCTGGCTTAAGTTCTGTCTGTGTTTACAAGTAAGCATTTTTAAGAATCTCCTTAGCATAAGATTCGCTAAGTTGAATATAATTAGAAATGCATGCTGTTAACCTTAAAATCCTGTACATTTCACAATCTTATATTTTTTTAATGCGAATGTACAATTCATTTGTTGTGTTTACGAAGTAATAATTGCTAATTATACATTTATGTTGTGTACTTTTAGTGTGAACAACTAGTCACGTTAAAGTATAAGAACAAAACAACGTTTAACTTCTAGTATTTGCAGTACTGTGTATATGCCTTAACATATAAATCAGAAGAGTGTACTAAACTATTGTGGTCGCTGATGAAGAAAGTACATATTTGATATCGGCCAGCATTAGAATATATAAACAAAGGACTTATATTTTGAATATATTTATTTATAGAGAGCTATTTTTCTATGTAGCCAGAGTCCTCTGATTATGGTGGAGCTTTAATAGGGTGGAGAGTAATGGAAAACTCATTGGATCAGTAATAGCTCTTCACTTGACTGCAGCCTGCAAAAAACAGCAGGAGCAGCCTCAAACTGAGATAAGGGGGAAGCGAGAGAGAGAGGGAGAGAGAGAGAGGGAGAGCGGATGAAAGCACACGCCAAAGCTAACTACATTTTACCTCGGTCTCTTGCTTATTCTAGGATCCAATGATTACTGGACAGTTCAGTAAGCCCTTGCTGTCTCTCCGGAGTGAGATGAACGCGGAGTTGAGAGGTGAGGACAAAGCGGACACTTCAGACAATGAGCTGAATGAGTCTCTGCTTGCGCCCGCAGAACCAAATGACAGCGAGGACACTCCCAGCAAGCTCTTTGGTAAGTCAGTGGAGATGTTTAATCTAAATGTATATTTTACTAGATTGATAGCAGTAGCTGTAGAAACCAGTTTAGGATTAAGGAAAAGTTATGGCGATCTGTAAAAAAAAAAAAAAAAAGAAATATATCAAACTGTAAAAATGTGTGTGTGGGGGTATCAAAGGTTTTCAAGCAAGTTTAATTTATATGGCTCCGTTAGAAGGTAAATTAATTATGTGAATAAGAAGCCTGCTTTTAAGAAAAGAAGCAGCTGTTTAAAACACTTTGCAATGTATTTGGCTTTTATTAGCACCAGACATTGATGGATGGTGACACCTCTACAATAAAAGACACAGCTTCAATTTACAAGAAATTATTTTATAGCCTTGCACTTGAACCTGAGTATGGACATCATCTACCTATAATTCCTTTAGCTTGTTAAAGTATCTGTGGCGATGGAGGAAGTTATTTGAAAGTTAATAGCAGACACTATTTCAAACTGAATGCACAAATTCTCTAGTACTGTAAATAAGACTGTTGTAATCTGATTCACTGTAATGCTGGAAGGCTGTTGATAAATGAGATTAACATGTGTAGTTAAATAAGGTATTTGTGTGTGTGTTTTATATATTGTGTTTTGTAAAATTATTTTCATACGTTGTTTATTAATTAGAACTTTTGGTAAAAATCATTTAGGCCTGGCAAATTCAAATGACTGAATTGATATTTTACTTAAACACAGGTGTTGTGTGATTGTTGACACAAATTGTGAAATTTTATTGTCATGGAGAGGAACCAGATTTAAAAACATAGGGTGAACGGTGGAATTATATGTTTTCAGACCAGATGGGCATGTGTATTTTGTTACTTTGTGAAACATGCTGAGAGAGTGCTGTAGAAACTAGGACATGTTGGTTTCATGGGATACACAGAACCATCCATCACTGAATATGACATTTCTGAACATCTCAGCCTTTCTTTTCAGTAAATATGTTTATATGTTATGTGGAGGTTTTTCATATGCACTTGCAAGTAAATAATGACTTGTATGCTGGTGTGTTCGCAGTACAAAAACGCTCACATGCAAAATGTTTTGTGAAAGACTAAAAAGGCACCGTGCCCTTATTGTACTGTATTTGGATGAATATAGGCCCTAGAAAATAAAGTTAGTTAAAAAGAATAACAATAATGAATTACAGTGAACATTTTCTTGACTAATAAACAGTGTTTTGTTTGAATTGATACTGGTTGCTTGCAGTACAATTATGAAATGCATTCACTAGCATTGAGAAAGAACTGTCATATAATGGATAATCAGGACAGCAGAAAAAGCTGTTTGATTTAGTTGTATTAATTGGTTGTGTACAGTTGAATCATTCTATCAAAAACTGTCTTCAAAAACAGAAAACAATTACCAGTACATTCTTTTTCAGTGTTTCATATGTACGGTGGAAGTGAAATTGTAACTTTTATGGAATGATCCTCCATGGGTAGCCCCAGCATACCTTACTTTCAGTAAACCACGCTTTTTATTACATTTTAAAGAGATCATTTTGTGATATTTTCCTATTTCTGAATTAGGTGAATTGTGATCGATCTGTATTTAAAAAAAAAATCCTTTACTTTTGCTTAGTCTTGTGGTGCAGCTTAAATTATATAATGTATTTAAGCCTCACAGGAATAGATGAGAAGAACCATGACCCCTAACAACACTGAAAGAGCTTGAAAAGAGACATACAATGCAACAATGTAATACCTTATAATGTGTGTATTGAGACTGGTCCTATCTATTAAAAAGAAAATGTGTATTATCTACGTATATATTAAAAAGAAAATGTGTATTACGTCACGTCTGTATATTTCCAGTGCTTTTTGTTATATTTCTGTGTTAATTTTGTAAATAATATTCATAATCTGACATTTTATTTTATGGTAGGAAGAGACCAAACAAAAAAAAAAAAAAGCCAGTGAAAAGATGAGAAACAAACTTTTTTTTTTTTTTTAAATAGATATTTGTTTAATTAAAGAGATTTTTCCCTGCCTTGCCAGAAATCTAATAGAAAAATGTGTAATAAGTTTTAAACACGGTCACACAAATGGGTACACATAGTTTTCTTCTGTTGGAGCACAGAAGTAGCACACAATTTAAGAGGAGTAGACTACAGTACCTACAGTGCAGGGCAGTGCTTGCTGCAGGTGGCGGAGTACTGTCAGGTAGGGCAGTAGCAAAGCAGACCGGTGATGTCGGATTCTGTTTTTAAAATAACAGTTTTGCACAGTTTGTAATTGTGTAAGAATAGTAAGAGAAACTGCTCACTGGTTAGCTTCGATTGTTTTTGTTTGTTTGTTTTTTGTTTATTTAAATTTGTAAAAACAGTACAAAAAAAAACATATTTTATATTCTTGTTAAGTTTAGCACACACTTGCAGCTGACCCAGTTAGTTTTAAAATAAGCTTCTATTTATTGTCTTAAGTTAAACTAAAAGTAAATCTCTACCAAATAATTGATATATGTCATGATATGTATGCATCTATGTACAGAGTGTATTCCAGTTACTTCTCATTGCTAATATTCAACACTCAAACACTAGTACCATTATACATAGTATTGTTTAAGTGTGCTGAGACAACTCTTAGTACATCTTTATAAACATACCTGTGTTTCTATTTGCATACGTCTATATCAGAATATATATATATATATATATATATATATTATATATATATATATGATATAATATATATATATATATATACGGTGTATCTCTTTACTAGAACATGACGATTTACAAAATATAAAATAGTGAAGGCACCCCCCCAACTACCAACTACGAGAAGACAGGCATTACTCACCATTTGGTGCTGATTTGATGGAGATCTACTGAAACTAATTGTGAAAAACAGACTGTGGACATTCATTTTCATCTCTCCAGAGACTTTTTTTCCTTTGATGGGGGGAGGAGGTATGCATCTCACAGTGCAGCTGCAAACCTTAGCAAATGACCCCTGTGTTTTTACTACAATGGACCTGCAGAGGCCATCACTGTAACTTCATAATTTCATTAACTGACACAGTGTCTATTGAGGAACTTTTGCCGATAGATTAATGGTGTCTAAGGACACCTTCCTGTCAGCAACCAGTAAACATAGTTAATTTGAAACTGTCAAAAACTAAAGCCGGCTTTGATTAAAAAACCCTGCTGGTTGGTGTTTTGAGATTAATAATACATCAGACAACCACACATAGAGC